>NC_071477.1:8962647-9268529 GCF_028500815.1 Rissa tridactyla
CAACTTCCCTTCCAACAAGAACTGAGTCCACAAAAATCACCACCCAACCTGCCTTCCCACAACTACGAGCTAATAAGGCCTAAAACTTTTGTCCAAATCAAATTTTTTACGGTCATTGGGAAAACATGAAGATCAGTTGCAAATAGACTGGCTTTGAAAGAATTATCATGCAAGTATATCTGTATGTGAACTAAGAGATTCAAAAGTGCTTTTAAAACAAAACTAAGATCAGAAAAACACGTATTGGAAGAGACATGAACTTCAAAAGTCTCTTTCAGAAGACAAATAAACAATCTGAAATCTTAACACTGAGCTGGTGCTTTTGCTTTTAGAAACTAACTTCTTAAGTTACATGACACATTGTTGAAGTAAAAGCATCCCAACATCGCAAGCCACATGTCAAAACATTTAAGAAACTATAAAGCACCACAGGGTGGTAGTTTTGCATTATAACTAGTCTTAGTAGTCTAAAAATTAAAAATTAGCACAAACCTTAAGATATACAGTTCACGTTACATAATTTGTGGGAAAAAGAAATAATGCAGAGTTGATGAAAACTCATCTCTCCAAACCTCAGCCAAGCAGCATGACTCTGTTTAACCTCTCTTGCACTGCTAAACAAATTTTCTAAAGCAATATTCTCGAGTACAAAAGCATCTTTGTTCTGGCACCTTGCTAATCAGTTTAAAGCTGCAGCGGAAAATATTTTGGCATAGAGCCAAAGGACAAGGCGTTAACTACAGATAGCGTTGAGGAGAATGTCCACATAGTGCAAGAATGATTTCAAGCTCAAGGTGGCACCAATTTGTATATACTTATTACATGAAATTTAAAATGAAAGCCCATAAATGCCAAATCTGTTTTCAATTTAACATTGTTCAATACAGATATTTTAAATGTTTTCCTGATCTATTTGCAAAGTAATGTAGAGTTACCCCTCAAAAATTCAATTTTAAAAACCCCAAAATCATTAGTGCATTTGAATACAGGTGAAATTTAGTATTTTTTAAATAAGCCCCAACAAATCTTGTCTCTTATTTAGTCACAAGTTGTAACAAAACATGGTTTTAGGAAACTAACCTATGCTTTTAGGAAGAGGACTCAGAATAGCTAGGACATTCCAGAGAGAGCTGTTTAAAAAGACAATTCTTCTTATTTTTCACTAAAATAAAACTTCAGTGAAAAGATCTACTTCAAGAGGTACAAATACATTAACCAAAGAATTCACTTTTATTATGTACAGCCATGTACATGCAGAACTTGCATGAGCTGTATATTGTAATTTAATACCCTGCAAGTGAGTTTTAAGGACATCAGAATTAAATATATCTTTTATTAAGCCATCATCTCTATTATTCTTGTATTTACAATGCAAAGTCCCCCACATTGAACTGCCCTTCAGGGCCTGTGCAGACTATGTCCGTTGCCCCCCCCCCCATTTTATTTTCAGTAAGATTTTTCTCACAGACAGAGTGACTCCCATACATCTGGATTTAATCATGATACATCAGTTTAACCTTTAAATTCCAGATGTCAACAGTACCTGTTAATCTGTTAAACTGCAGAATGAAATTCCAATAAGCAACTGTTTTCCGCAAACTGACGGCCATTCTTGACTTGTGCAATATCAAGCTACAGTTTAGATTTATCACTGGAGCAGTTTAAAATATTTTTGAGAGTAATTTAGATAAATACAATTAGAAGAGTCTAAGGGGAATAATGTGATCGGATTTCATTTCATTACAGGATCTCTCATTACAGCTCACATTAACCAAAACACATAGTAAATGCCTAGGACAGACAACTTTCTAGCTTTCATAAATTAGGAGTCAAAATCAAAGAGAAAAAGAGTGCTTACTCTGGCATAACAAAATTTCTGAAGTTTCAGAGTCTCATTGTCACTTATTAATAACACTGCAAAAGCACCTTGTTGGTCCCATTTCAACCCCTTAAGGTGTTCCTTGGGTGCAATATACTAAGAAGTTAATACTATTTACCCTAGATTTTATTGTAGCCTGCTCATACCTTATGTTAGCCTTCCACAGATTGCATGGAGCTTCTCAATAGGTAAGACAGTACAATAAAATTTCTTGTCTTTTAAGACAGCAAAAAGTTTTTCTCTTCCCCACAGTGGCTTTTTGCCAAAGATCTTAAATTCCCAACTATTACTTACTGCTGGTAACACAAAAAAAGGTAAAGTTCCACTAGAAAATCCACAGAAATTACTTAAGAGAACGTATGAAAGCCACAATAAGTCTTGCAGGCAGAAAAGTACCTTGTGTAACTTGTTATAGTTCCAAAACAGCACAACCAAAGCTGTCCCATCAATAGCAGGTTTTCGTTCAGACTTTTGATTTTCAATTTCAGAGTACACCCAATAAAGATATGTGCAATTAGATCAATTAATCACACCTAAACAAATTATGCTGCACAAATTATGACACATCTCTAACTCCTGCAATTCAGCTTTAGTTACAGGCAAATTATGACAAAATACAGAATCAATTTATTTCCTCATTTTCCACCAAACAAACCTCTGTTCTATATGTCAAGGATACTAATGGAATCAAAGCCCCAGTTTAATCAACAGAAGTGATCAAAATGGTCATAACTAATACTGAACAAAGTACAGTGCTGGAAGTGCTGGACTCAGATGCCAGTCTAGCTTCTTTATTCCCTAAAACTCCATAGCCAGAAGACTGTAGTCTCAAAGGGAAGGTGATGACAACTGATACTTTCTGCATAACTTTTCCTGCTAATCAATTCCTGGCATGATAAACTTAAGTGGGTTAATCTTGTTTCTAGGTCTGTACATTATATCAATTCTATTATCAGTTCTCACACCAGAGTACTAAGAAATAATCCATCATGCTTTAAAGGTACAATGAAGGTATAAGGTGTTACAAATGTAACACTAGTAACAGCATTAAACATGTAACACTAGTAACAATCTAAAAACATATGGTGTTAAAATATAAACTCAATAATCCCAGTCTGACAAAGTGGCTTATCTGTTCTCGTCATATGGCTACTGTAGGAGATTAAACGGAATCATAGTCCTTTTCTACCTCTAGGTTCTATTAAAGCAAATAGCTCATTCCTTTGGCAGTTCAGGACTGAAAACACAGGCTTTACTAGACTGTACTATCCTCAATACAAACAAAATAAACACATTTTGCCAGCAACACAGCAGCTGGCAGGCAGCCACACTGTTTTTGAATATCGTTTTTGTGTCAGGCTGTTGTGGAACTTATTCATTTTTTGGAGTGGGAAAGTTGATAAAAGCTTCCGATGCCCAAGTACTTTCTAAGGAAAATAATCCCGTCTTAGCAACAACCAGAAACAGTGCACATCTCTATAAAATAGCTAAGCAAGAAGCTGTCTGCTATTCAAAGATCAACTGACTGCCTTATTAGGATAGGAATTGCACGTGCATGTGTTCATATATATATAAATACACATGATGCATGCACACTCACACCTGTATGCACATAAGCAGAAAACCAACAAGTGCAGAAATCAGGTTTTCCTGACTTCTCTGGATTAAAACAATTTCAAATCCCATCACTAGATTTCTCCCCTCCACTTTAGTTCCATATACTGAATATGTTCTCCTGGACAAGAACAAATACAACTTCAAATTTGATTTTTTTTTTTCCCCCCTTCATGAACAAAAGCAGGTAACAGAAAAAGACAACAGAACTTTGAGCCTAGAAGACATGCCACTTTTAAAGGCAAACCAACAAACTCAGCAGTGCTCACATTTGAGGTTTGCTAGCTGAAATAAGCTTGTCATTTTGAAAGCTTCAGAACATTTTATTAGGAAAGTGTGATAAGAGTAGCATATTACAAGGTTAGTCTTTAATTTATACTGACATTTAATGCTTCATGTAATAAGACTTTCAAGATTCCATCCTGTAATGGCCTCTCTTCTTGTCTGATCAAGATCGGAATTTTAAGTGAAAGGCAACCAACATACAGAGCACAAAACCCTAGAGGTTTAAAGCTTATTTTCATTTGCTTACATAAAACCAGAAAGAAGCATTTGTTATGAGATTTAACTTGACTTTATCTAACTGAACTAAATACAAGCAAAAAAAGAACGAAGCATAAATAGGTTGCCTGAGGAAGCTCTTGCAAGAGAGGTGAGTTGTGAATACCTTTCATGATCCATAATTATTACGGAATCCAACATGATGAAATAGGACTGAAGGGTTTTTTCCTCCATACATCACACTGTTTACTGCAGCACAGTATAACTGAATAAACAGATGATTCACAGACTTTAAGCGCACTTACCTTTTCTCTGAATGAAAATCCTGAGTAGAGGATTGGCTGTGGAAACTGCTTTATGATAATTGTCATCATTATTGATGGGCAGCAGGTCTCCATGAATGTCCGTATATCCCACTAGCACATCAACATTTGGTATCTTGTGCACATGCTGCAGTAATCCATAGAACTCCTCAAACTTTCCAGGTTTGGACCTCTCCAGAGAAAACCGTCGAAATTCTGCTCCGAACTACAACAAAATATATCTTACATCATTAATACGGAAATCTAACATTCTCAAGCAATAGAATGATTTTAATGTTAAATCATGGAATTAAAAGTGCACTAAAAACTACAACCGATAATATTGAAGTGGCATAAAAAGGTCACTTTAAACTGGGGTTGTTGGTTCCCCCCCCTCCAAAGTTATAACTATTTTTGGTTCTTGATAAAACATGTACTTTTGAATATGCAAAAATTGTTTTCATTGTTCCATTTAGGTCAAAGCATTCACTAATATGGCAGCTTAGCATTAAGGTGACAAACTAGTGGCAAGAATAATTGCAGATTCTTACACACTCACGAAACAACCATGCTCTTGGTAAGGGACGGCATTCATACCCAGCACTGATGTTGGTGGCTCAAAAACAAGATTATGATTAACCTCCTATGGTATGTGACTACCTGGAACTTTTTCAAAGAAATTTCAGTGCACTTTAGAATGGTATGCATAGATTGTTATACAGCCATGGTTAACCTATGCAAGACTGAGTAGTTCTCAGATTCCCAGTTGTTCAAAGAAGAAATGAAAAAGCCACCTGAAGACTAAAAAGGATGGCTGCTGCTTTTCAGTACAAACGATGTGCTGTAAAGCTTTAGTGAGCTGATCTCACATCAATTCTGCTCTTACCTAAAGAGAAATGTAAAGGAGGCAACGAGCCACTACTCCTTAAGAGCATTCAGAAGATTTGCCTGCATGGTCCACACTCAAATGCGGTTGTATCCAGTGTATAAAAACAGTCAGACTCAGACGATATACAAAAACGATTTAATCACTGGCACTGTACTTTCAGGGGTAGGATTTCCCTTTAGTCGGTATGATCATTCAACAAAAAAACCCTGCTCCCTAGCCTACCCAAGTTTCAGTCTCCTGAATCATCTATAACAAACACTTATTAAAAAACAATGCTAGCAATGATTCAGTGGTGGCAGGCATAAGACTAAACTGGGTGCAAATAGAAAAGTAAGCATTTGATATAGACCAGACAAATTGCAATTTTAGCAAGCACAGCGGTAAAATTAGTGTTCTGCCCAACACATGCAGGACCCAAAGCAAACAGAATAATGGATAAAAATTACTCCAAACCCTCCATATCGGGCACACACAACATACCAGAGATGCTAAAAGGAATTAAGAGATAGCAGCAGCCAGGTTACTAAAAGCAGACTAGCTCCTATATGAATTTAAAGGGTAATAAGCTAATCATTAACAAATAGAAAACAAATGAAAAAGTCAGTTGGTGCCATTTTTTTGTGAATTCTATAGCTGACCTACAGTGAACATGTGGACTTCAAGTAATTTCTTTAGCAAGTTTAGTTTTAAGCAGAACAGAAGGGTACGTGGAACAAAATATTCACTGACTGAAAGTTTGAGCCTCAATATCACATACTTGGGTATATGTTGCACCGAGTAGGTGTGAAGGTGCACGTTACCAAGCCTCCACACCAACCTTTACCTCACATTTGATTACAACCTTTTGAAGAATAAAAGCTTTAGAGTTCTCACAAACAAACAAAGGAATGAAAATAAGGAGACAAGGACCCCGTTGTTAGCACGTTAACACCATGCTAACTCAAACACAGCCCAGCAAAAGAAGGTACATCTTCCAACACCCCCACCTTCCTCCAGAAGTTTCAAATAAAAGAACTATCTGGGAACATTCCTCTTCCAGAAATCCTCCAATTACAGTAACATTAACTAACAATAACACAGAAGGGATGATTCATACCTGCTCACAAGCAAAGCAAAGAAAAGCCTGCAGGAGGAACTCCCATTACATCAGAAGCAGCACGCTTAATCATGACGTCAGTGAAAGACTTTATCCTGTCTCTCAAATCTTTCTTCAGCTATGTGAAGCATGAATGTCACAGGAATTGTCCATGCATTGCATCAATTTCAACTGTTTGGCTTTGAAAGACTCCAGAGTTTAAACATAATTCACTAATAAAGTTTAAAAAGCCAACCACCTCAATCTCAGTTTGGAGTAAAAGTTACCAACAATAGTTGGTGCAAATACCAGGAGACTAATAATCCGATTATTACTTCCTAATGGAGTTTTCCATATGTTCAATACTATTATAAAGCAAATAAAGACAAAAGTAAAACTATACAATTTCATAGTTTATTTTAACCCCCTGAAATGTTTTCGTTTTATATCAAATATTGCACTCCATTCAATTAAATAGGCTGCACTTACAACTTGTAAGAAGGTTAGAGGAGATGAAAGATTGTAAGAGACTAATTTACGAAGAGAAGGCTTCTTGCCACCTGAGCTCTTTCCAAATGTATGCTGTTACACTGGTAACTCATCTGGGAAAACACAGTACAAGCAATGTCAGTGCACTAGGACACATACTCACTTACAGTAACAATATCTGCCTTATCAGTATATTAGATTTCATTCAGAGAAAAAAAATATTATTCCAAGTCATAAGAAAGAGGGGGGAAAACATGAATTTTATATCTAGAGAAATAGAAGTTCATTTTGGGGCTTTCATACCATTACCAGGCACTCCAGTTTGGGGTATAAAACTTGATTTTCTATGATGAGAGAAAGGGATAACTGGAATTAATATACTATGGGGATTCCCCTGGGCAAGTTCAGACCAGTTACCCAAATCAAATAAACTAAACTAACAAAGATTTTGCTTATATAATTGCAACTACAGTTGGGTTGTGCTGGCACAGCTTTGTCAGTTGGGGCACAATTATTGATTTGGAGTATCTAAATAAAGAGCTGTACATTGCTAATAAGTCTTCAAAGCCTAGACCACTCCATGCTAATGGGTCCCTCCACCTCCCACACAAACCTTTCTTCTTTCTCTTTAGAATTTATTGCTTTCATAAAAGGAAGATGACTCCTATGCTATATTAAAACAAGGTGCTGTTAAATAATGCATTAGCAACAAGTAGTTCTAGGAATGCCTTGAAACCTGCTTCACAATATGCACTTAAGAGACAGTCCCTATTTATTAGAACTTCTACACTTCCCTGTACAAACACCAAAGAACACATCAAACAGGTGATCCCTAGATATATTTTAAACCAAGGAACACACACAATGGGGGAACAGTAAGCCTAGAGTTTTGGGCTGAGGCAACAAGTATTTATTTATAAACACATCATACTGATTGTTTTCAACCTTACAAGAGCATAGATGAAAAAAAGACTTCACCAACCACAGTAACAGCTATGCTTAACTAGTATGTGAAATCACGGCTACCAGCTATTCCCGTACTTTCTGGTTTTGTCCATATGAAAGTTACCACTTTAAAGAAATGACCGTCATTCAAGCTATAGAGACCAACCATACATTTTCTAGAAGTTTCACCACTACGTTATCCTTAAAAAAACCACACAACACAAGTCCTGACCGCTTCACCTATACTGCTGCTTTAACATTGCTTAGCAGGAAAGGAAGGAACAGAATGTAAACAACAGACTGTAGACCAGTTTAAAAAAAAAGCCCACGAGACACGTTTTTCTACCAATGGAAGAAAACACATTCCCATGTAGGTGCGCTTGCAATTCCCCTAAACAATTAAAAGGAGGTTTTAACTCAAGTTACACACATTTATTTAACTAATAAGTTGCATTAATACTGCACATCCAATGCTTTTACAATAATTAACTGCAGAATACCATGTCAACAAAATATTTCAAGTATTAACCAGAACAAAAATCTAATTTCTTTCAGAACATCAAAGTTTTGTCACCAAGACTTTGTCTAACCAGCACATGAAAAATTAACAATAGGAACAACGGATGCAGATACACCTATGAGAGAATTTACACAATTGTGCAAAGCTTTGACAACATGAAACTGTCGGTATAAACTGTGACATACAGATACACTCATAAAACCAGTGTAAAACCTTCAGATAGCCTCTACAAGATGGCAAGCTCTACTTTAAGGTAAGCTAGCCACGGCTTAGCTTACCTCTACCAAGTAATGCAGGTTATGCTCTACTCCACCAAAAAAGTACAGAAACAGTCACTAAGTTAATGTACTCTTTTTCTAATTCAGACGAAGAACAGGTTTCCGAGTTTGAATCATCTCCAAGGAGATGTCTTTTGGCCTAGATATCCCAAACTTTCCCCAAACATCTACTTCTGTGTATGTACGCAGAAACTAAGGGGTTTCTCCACTAACCTGTTTTTGTAAAACACTTCAAAAATACTGCCCCCCGCCCCCCTTCCCCTGCAGACAGTGAACCCAGCCAGCGACACCACCACCTAACCCCGACTGCCGCAGCCCGAGCGGGCCAGCGGGGGCTGGCCGGGGCAGGGACAGCCAGCTGGGGCAGGGAGGCGCCCCTCGGGCCGACGGGCAGCGGTGGTGCCCCGACGGCGGCGGCTCTTGCATGTCTCAAGCCACACCAGGGCCGCGAACCGGCGGACACCGGTCCCTCGCCCCCGTTGCCCCCCCCGGCAGGTGAGTCAGCACCTCTCCCGGTCCCCTCACCGTCCGTCCCCCCCGCTTCCCCTCAAGGCCCCTCACACCGACTCTACTGCCAGACACCCCCACAGGGCCGGCCCGGCTCCCCGCCGCCGCCCGCGGCCCTCAGGCGCGGCGGCCAGCACCCACCTTACTCTTCACCTCCATGGTGCCCAGGCTCCGGCTGCCCGCAGCCCCGCGGTGAGGCCGGTTCATGCCGCCGCCGGGTCGGTGCGTCTCGCCTTCCCTCCTCTCTCTCTCTCCGCCGGGTGCCCCCGAGCGCGCCGCGGGAAGGGGAGGCGAGGCAGAAGGGGACGGCGACCGGCACGGCCCGCAGCCAACTGCCCCCGGCAACCGCGGCCGCTCCGCCGGCTCCGGCCGCCGCGACGCCTCCGCCCTCAGACGGGGGTGGGAAGGGGGGGGGGGGGGACAGGAGGCGGCGCCACGGCGGCTCCTGGCACCTGCCGCGCCGCCGAGCCAGCGGCGCCCACAGCCGCGGGGGCGAGGCAGCCGCGCGCCGCTGCCAGTGCGCCTGCGCCGCCGGGAGGGGCTGGGCGGCAGGCGGCGGGCGGGGCCGCGCACCTGCCGCTGCCGAGCATGCGCAGTCGGCGGCGGGCGGGTGGCGGCGCGCACCTGCGCCGGGCTCGGCGGGGTTCCAAGATGGAGGCGGTCGCCCGGCGCGGGTGAGGAGGGGAGAGGAGGAGGGGTTGTTGTGTGATAAGGAAGTCTTTTTTTTTAATCCCCTCCTTTCTCCTAGGGAGCAGGTGTGGGATGTGCCTCGGGAACCTTTGCCCTGGAGTGGCCGGGTCTGGTGCACACACAGGGCTGAAGCGCGGCTCCGCGCCTTCTCCTCAGGCGCCTCAGCGCGTATACCCCGCTCTGCGCTGGGGCTGGCTCGGCCTCGGGCTGCGCCCCTCGCCACCGGGCGCCACCAGCCAGCTCTCCGCGGCCTCCCACAGCGCGGGGCAGCCGGGGCCGGCAGCCCCGGGGCCAGGAGCCCTGAGGGACAGGCCGCCCTGGAGGCGAGTGGCATCAAGACACCTCAGACATCTTGTGATCCTGCGAGTTTAGCAGTAAAAGTGCACCGGTGTGAGAATATGTATTAGCAGATTACTTAAAATAAGTCTAGATAGGGCTGAAAGTTTGAACTTTTACTGTCAGGAGGCATCTGTGCACCCATCCTGTGTGTAAAGGTGTTGATGGAGGTTGTTTTCATTTTAACCACGAATAATACTGCAGGATCTGGTAACATATCAGAGGGCTTGTCTTAGGTAACCTTGTTTATTGGTTTAATTCTGAGATCGATCAATTATTTTCATATAAAGGTCTGCTTAGCTACCCCGAGAGAGGTACTGACAAACCTCCTTACTGGAGAGACCATAAACACCTGAAGAAAAAACTTCCTGAAGAAAAAACTTTCCACATATATAATTTTACATGTATTGGTGAGAAGAAAGCGTGTAGATTAATCTAGTTATGTCAACAAACCTTTGAAATACAGGTCTCTCCCTAATCTATAAACCTGATAGAGGAGAACTCGGGTGAGGCGTCCTGTGTAGACGTGTAGACGGCTGCGAAGGGAGTTCAAACAACTCCTTGGAGTTGAGGCAAGGTATGAGTGTCTAGTCAGTTCTCAAGTCTCAGTTGGTAATCAGTAATTAAAAATAAAACATCCGGTGCTGAATCACTTTTAAGTTGGTGCTGTTTTTTCTGCAGTTGATCTTGCTGCCGTCATGCCAAAGGCAAAGAAATTGCAGCTATCACACAAGCCAAGACAAGTTGTAATTAGTACAGAGGATATCGTTAATTGTTAAGTGTAGTTTGCTGTCAGACAGTGTCTAGGCTAATTCAAGTCTTCCCATCCTTTATCTAGTGTGTTTTGGTTTTACACTGCAAAAGGATACACAGAGAATTCCGTCTGTAAATTTAGATAAAAATCTGATCCTGGTGTAAAAGAAGATAGATTACAACTATGTGAGCAAGACATGGATAAAACCTCTTATTTTGTCACTTTGTAATTACAAAATTGAAAATAGTTTGGACTGCTTTCCATTTCTGTCTTCTACAACATGCTTTGCTTAATGAGCTATAGGAAAGCACAGAGAAAGAGTGCAAGTGACATAAGAGAACAGTGCTTTCTCCAGGTTTTTAAAGCTATTGGTTTGCCTCTATTCTTTTGGAGAGAGGGAGGAGGAACCTCTTGAAGGTGATTTGTGCTTGAAGCCATTGTGCAGCTACTTTTATTGCTGCAGATTTATGAAGTATCGTCTGAGATAATTTTTTTTCTATTGTACATTCCTAGCATGGTTGGAGTGCCATGCAGTGGGTGTGGTAGCATGCTTAAGGAGTCAGGGCAAATTCATTTCAAGTCACTGGAACCAACCTAATAAAAAGTATTAATCACCACCTTGCTTTCATCACAAGGAGATGACGTATGAGGAAGGAATGTGGTAAACAATTTGATTTCAGATAAAGGTAGGTAGAGGGGCAGGCTTTTTGTGGCAGTTGTAACACAAGTTTATAGAGCTATTTTAGTCACAAGTTCTGTAAAACCTGTGATTCAGACTTGATCAAACTATTCACGGCACGCTCAGTTCAGTTTCAGCTTCTGTGAAGTTGAAAGATAGGTTGGGTTTCCTAATCTCTGGACAGTTGGGGAAGTTTTTTGGGAGGCCTTTTTTTTTTCTTTGTTTGTTTTGGTGTAGAAATTCGATCACTAAATCCATCATGGAGTATAGTGAGATTCTACCTCACTGCTTCTTTCCCATCTTGAGACTTCCCACTTTTTAAGTGGAATGGTATTCCATACAGCCGTCCTGGGAGTTGGAAGAATACTTCCAAGAATAAAGCATAGAAAATGTCTGCCAATGTATGTTGGCTGTTATTGATGACCCATCTAAACTTTTATTGTATAATTCAGGGCTTATGCTCTTTTTATATTTAACATAAACTATTATTTATTTACACTGTCAGTGCTAGCTCAGAGAAGTGAGTGTTAAATTCAGTAGATTGTAATCTGATCTTGTATTGGAGCTGATGAGAGGTTGTAGGGTTTTTGATAGGAAGAGAAAAATAAAAGGGGAAAAGAGAAGCTTTATTTAAAAGATGGTAATAAGGTCATACTACAGATTCTCCTGCTTTCTTAAAAAAAAATTAAAATCTGTACTTACAGGCTTTCATTTTGATACCTTCTGCAATTTTCATACATTAATCTTGCATACGAGTTATATTTTCCCTACAAACAAGGAAGTTTTCAAGACCAGTGCATACGCCTGGGTAACTGGATGTGTGACCTCAAATTGCTTTTACCTTCCCCTTAATAAGTGAGTTGTAGAGACAAACCATTTTTGTCATAAAGACATTTGATGTTCACAAATGCAAATAATATTGTAGAACACTATTTATAGGTGCCCATGAAGCCATGGAAATACATTTCAAAACATTCAGTTAATACTCCTGATCCTGGAGCAGGATATGTGAATTTACAAATGCTGCATAAGATAGAATGAATTTGAGAAGGGTAGCTTGTTATATTTTGTCTCCATGAAATACAATCGATACCAACAGCACTATACAAACACACGCGCAAAGCTCATCAAGTAAACCCCCATTACATGGCAGTTTAGCTGATTTATTAACAATAGTAATATTTAAATAGCACCTGTATAATAAAACCTGAATTTATCTTGAAATTGTAACAGTTGTGGGATTTTGTGGATTTTAATTGTGGTTTGGAGATTTTTGTTTTGGTTTCCTGTATTATTTTCTTGGGGGGGAAACCAATAGGTGGTTTAGTAATGAATGTATTTATTTTTTAACTGTACAGCTATAAAATTACTTTTAGCGTCAAAGTAGTGATATTAAAGATTGTTGCTCATCTTGTGCAGAAATCAGTAATACAATACAATCCTACCAATAGTATAGTGGCTGTGTAGGTACGAGTGTATTTCAAAAGTGCTCTGCAGCTAGGGACTGCTTCTCCTTATCAATGCATTTTTGTTTGGGTACCTGGGAAGGCTTGAGAAATATGTCTGTGTTAAAAAAAAAAAAGTAAGGTAGCACTGCCAAGTCCACCACTAAACCATGTCCCTAAGCACCACATCTACAAGTCTCTTAAATACCTCCAGGGATGATGACTCAACCACTTCCCTGGAGAGCCTCTTCCAATACTTCACAACTCTTTCAATGAAGAAATATTTCCTAGTATCCAATCTAAACCTCCCCTGGCGCAACTTGAGCGTGTTTCCCCTCATCCTATCAGTTGTGAGTAGGGAGAAGACACCGACCCTCACCTTGCTACAGCCTCCTTCCAGGTAGTTGTAGAGAACGATAAAGTCTCCCCTCAACCTCCTTTTCTCCAGCTTAAACAACCCCAGTTCCCTCAGCTGCTCCTCATAGGACTTCTGCTCTAGACCCACCACCATCTTTGTTTCGTTGCCCTTCTTTGGTCACGCTCCAGCACCTCAGTGTCTTCCTAGGATGGATCAGAGGAGCAACCAGAGCGTTAAAATGGAAGAATTTCTGTGTTCTGATTCTGCCTCTGCTTTCTTCATTGCCTGTCAGCAAAACAATTAGCCTTTTTTGTCCCCCCTACTTCTCCTCCAGGCACATTTAGTTGTCACTTTGATGCAATATTTACTTACCTGTTGATGACAAAAGGAAGTTATTAAAGTTCATATATGAGATCTTTTCCAATAAAATATTTCTAGTTTCCTAGGGTTGTGGGGTTTTTTTCTTTCAATTTGTGCTTTTGTTTGTTTTATTTTGTCTTACTTTATGGGAAAAGTTGTCTTTGTATCACGCTGCCTGTCAAATAAATGTTTGTTTCTGGTGTGCTATAAATCTAGATACAGTTTTGGAAACACATTTAAACTTATTCACACCAAATATTCCCATAAATTAAATTTAAACGTAGGTACCATACCAAGGAATTTGCCCAAATCTAGGAAGAATTGTGTGGAAAAGAGTGACTAGCAGCAATATACTCTAGAAGTCAGGGACACCAAAGCTGTCACGCTTCTTGCCACAGAATTGAGACTGTAACAAACCTGGGAGCACTGTGAAAGCCAGCTCTGGTTAGAACTCCTGAGACAGGTGTACTTGGTAGGCTCGAGGATCCACTGCTGAGGAAATCCTCAGAATGTACAGTTATGGAATTATTTATTAGGCAAGAGAAATCAGTGAATTACTTCAGATTTTCTTACCGCTGCAGAGATTTTTGCATTTCATTCTGAATGGGAATTCCATCTTTGAGCTAGCTCTGACATCAGACCTGTAACGGAGGCTATGTTGCAAGTACTTTAGAAAGTATGCCATTTGTCCCA
The DNA here is from genome assembly GCF_028500815.1 of Rissa tridactyla. NCBI lineage: Eukaryota > Metazoa > Chordata > Aves > Charadriiformes > Laridae > Rissa > Rissa tridactyla. The sequence goes on from NC_071477.1 coordinate 8,976,962, forward strand.
GTGGGGGATGGTCTGTAGAATATTGCTGTGATTTTTCTTGGTTAGGGGCTTTACTTGTGATAAACGTTTTAAGCTTTTTTGAAAATACTTTCCTAACAAGTCAAAAGCTAATACTGATATATTCATTTGTACTCTCTGAGGTTTCTAACTAAAATAATTAAAAGCTTTCAAAGCTTTTTCTTACCATTCATCTAGTAATCCATTTCTCTCCAATGACTCTGGATTACTTCGAAATTCTTTCTTATTTAAACACGGTGGTACTAATCACAGCTCACATCTCACACTTGCACACGTGGGTAGAGTTTAATGATTTCATTCTTCTGGCTAAAATGTTCAAAAGAAACCATGCTAGAGCTTGAGCTCCATAGGTCAATAGATAACACTTCAGTGTTTCTTTCCTCAAAACTGCCCATAAGTAATGGGTGAACATTACTTATTTGTTTTTCCAAGTATTCCTATCTAGAATTTGGAAAAATTACGACAGATCAAAGGAATAATTACTCCAAAATTTCTTTTAAACTTCACTTGGTACAGATTAGAATTTTAATTTTGTCTTATTCTTAGAGAATTAGATAAAAAGCTCCACCTAATAAACCTTGTGGAATAAAGACTTTGCTTTTAAGCTTGTCTGGAAAGCACAATATTGCTATTTATGAGTAAAACAATGCCCTCTGCTAGCGGCTGTAACCTGGAATAAGTAATACTTCAAGTGCCATCTACTGAATAATGAGTACTTGTGCCTTTTACTACAAAGGAACGATTTTATACAGAATGGTGGTTGATAGATCTTAAAAGTATTTGTGACTACACACAGTACAATTATAAAGCAGATTATTAGGCTTTGTCAGTTATTAAAGGCAATTTCCTATCAAACACGGATAACATTTGAACTTTAAAGTGAACAAGCTACTATGGATTCTGACAGTTTAATCTTTTATAAGCACCCAGCTCCTGTTACACTGTACCTTGCTTCACAGCTACATTGGCCCATGTCATCTTTATGTCCCCTTGTCCTCCAGGGTGTGATGTTTGAACACTCTGCATCACTTGTCAGTGTGTTATTTTGACGTCACTCAGTAGGGAGTTTGTATATCACTCCTGTAAGCAAGTCCCTCCTGCCCCATACTTTCACGGGTACTCTTTCAGAAATCTTCATTTAACTCCCTTTTCTGGAGCTTGCGTGCTTTTCTATTTCTGCCTTCTTTCGGAACTTCTGGAAACAAAGTTGTGTCCTCCAAGTTGGCCCTGTGGCCGAGTCAAACTGCTGTGACAGAAATGTTCAAAGAAAGGGAAATAATGGCAGGACCTGTTTCAGTTCTGTTACTTGTCTGACTGCGAGAAAATTAATTATTTTCACAAATGATTCCTGCCTCCAATTGCAAAAATAATGATAGCTCTTTGTAAAATAATTCATTATTACTTATTATGATTGGATTGTCATTGGATAATACATGAGTCATCCAAGATTGCTCACTCATGCAAAAAAAAAAAGTACTGGAAGTGCCTGTGACAGTTATGATGTAATGCAGGTGGGACTGGATTGCACACACGCAGGGGTGGATTAGCCAGTTGAGAGTGGGATCTGGGGGAGGTTGCCGGTTCGGATCACGCGTGGGAGCACTGGCTGTCACCACTGTCCCTCTCCGTCGCTGGAGGGTCCCGGCAGAGGGCACTGTGGAGGAGCTGTCGGGATGTCACACTGCCACCCACCCCTCTCTAGGTTACTTGGGTGATTATTACTATGCGATGAGCGGTAAACGTCGTGTTTAGCTGTTAATTATAATATTGGCCCTGTCTGTATGCTATGTTTCTAGTACAATAACTATTCTCATAATCTTATGTGTATTTGTAATTTGTATATAAAATTAATCTTGTACTCGATTAATATTTTGTTGATATAGTGTTGCAGTTGTAAGATGAAGTTAGCAACATTTTAGGAAAATACAAAACAACTATTGTATTTAAACAATTCATATTAACATAGGCTTTTTCTCCTTCGTATTTTTATGTGTGTGCCCATAAACAAGTCAAACCCACTGTGAAACCCTAGAGTTTAAACAGGCAGACATTTATACAGTAACATAATAGAACTGTCACTGTTTATTAACCAAATAGTACTGATACAGTGGTAATAAGTCAAAATAGAAAAGTACAAGCCAAGGGGAGTAGAAAAGCAATTCATTTTTTCCGTGTATGTCACATTTGGAAATACTGAATCCATGTGAGTTCAGCCGCTGTCCCAGTTGCGTTCAGCTTTTAGAAGGTGTTCTTTGCTTCTGTTGGCTCATCTCTTAGTTTCCCTCCTGAGTTATAATACTATACACTTGGGTGCAGGTAGATGCACAAAGAGGCAGAAATAATCATGTGCTTAGGATTCTGGATGTGTGTAATTACAGTTTAATCTTGCTATAACACACCCTCAGAAACTCTGAGTAAATGCTCTTTATGTAGGGGTGGTTTGTTATAATGGTCTGAAGTTTGCTGTGTTACAGTAATGAAAATGCCTAGTCAATATCTTGATAGACTGTTAGATAATCTACTTCTATGCAGATTATTTCATATTTATTAACATTTAAGTAGCATTTTAAAATTAAAAGAATACAAAATAAAAAAGGGTGGGGTGGAGAAACAAGCAAACGTTTGCATACATATTGTTTGCATTAAGAGCAGCAAAAAAAATTATTGTTTTCTCCAAGTCAGCCTGGTGTAAAGGATCATATTAATAGGCCTAACTACTGAGTTATGAGCTATTAGTATTATAAACAGAGTTATGGTTTGTATCAGCCTTTCTAAAAGTCAGTTTAGTCTGGATCTTCCTGAGAAGCCTGGTCTGCTCACAGAATTTGCTGTCTGTAGTTCAGTTGGTTTAGACAACAAACAAAAATTGCTTAATTCAGTACTTAAACAATGAAATTGAAGTTAATCTGATTATGCTAGAACACTAGTGAGGCTGAAAAACTAGATGTATAATGTTGTTGCAACCATCCTGAATATTTTGGTGTAAAATGATCTTTGTATATCATTGCCATACTACTCGATAGGTGTCGAGTGCCTGGATTTGTGAAGCGCTTTTGTGAAGTGCTTTGAGATCCTTGGAGGAAATGCACTAGCATTTTTTCAATGTCCCTTTAGGTCTGACAGACATCAGAGTGAGTTTTATTTTTTCATTGTAAATGTTATAATGGTGCCAGCAATGGAGTATTTACTGCTTTTCATATGCATGAGAACACTAAACATATGTATTTTTAAAGGAAATTCCAGAAGAATGTGAACTAGCTTGTAACAATAATTTGTAGGTTTGTGTCCATTGTTTTCAAGAATATGTAAATTGTTACACTATAGAACTCGCTTTGAACCCTGCTACATAATTAGCTGCACTAAACATCAGTATTCAATTTGGAAAATCTGTAGCCAAGTGTTTTATTAGAATTTCGTGGAAAAAGAGAATGTGAACAAAACCGTAGAGCAAATAATCTGAAATGCAGTTAAAAATAATGAAAACCAAGCACCAGCCACATAAACACACCAGATGAAGACACAGCAAATGAAGATCATAAAAAATAAGCTGGAATAAAAACACATAAGGCCGATACTTAGCTGAAGTAGATAGGGACATCTGCACAGGGAGTGATGGAACCTTGGTTATTTGCCTTAGCTGAGGGTCTGGTCTGTGAAATTTATTATAAGTTTCATGTTTAGGAGGAAATGACAGTAACAGTAAAGGCTTTTTGGTCAACTGGTTGCGTAGGGCTCCTGCAGAGATTTGGTGTTCTGACAAACGACCTCCTGCAAATCCAGTTAAGCTGATTTAAAATAGCCCTTATGTGCTCCACCCTGCCCCACAGAGACGTGAGTCTGTTCTTGAACTGCTGCAGTTCACAGTCCACATTTTAGGCAAGTTCTGCGCTGCGTGAGTTGGCCTGGTACTGCTCACACTGGTGGGTCTGAGGCTGGAGCACGTGTCCAGCTCTGCTGACTGTCCCTAAGATTGGAAAACCTGAGCAGGGAGGCAGGGCATGTAGCTGGCTGCATCTTGAACTGCTGCAGTTATATTTGCCAGGGGGAAATTCTTCAAGCAGTCAGTGCGATTGATCATAAACCCCTGAAATACTAGCAAAATCAAGTAGTAGAGTTACAATTATTAGAATATGTTGTGTACTTACCTGTACAAGTCCATGTATTTGCATCTCCTTGCTTTGTCGTGCTGGGTACGCAGCTCTGATCTAGCCTTTCCCATGTTCTATTGCCATTGCCTTTTTCAGCGCCCCAAGCTCCAATCAGTTTCAAGATCCGGCATGAAACCCAATTTTACTTACATCTCAGCGCTGTTCTTTCTAAAATATATAAAACCCAAAGTGCTTGAGTTGTTCACTCAGCCAACTCCATCAGCCCATCTGTTTTTGTCTCTTATTGCTCTCACTTTCATGTGTGTCAATTCCCTCATGCATCTCCTTAAAAATATATTCAGCTGTGCAAGAGATCTTCCCTCGCCTCTTTCAAGACTTTCCTTTACGCATGCACACAGAAAAACACAAATCCTAATCAACTTCATAAAGTACTGCAGAAGAAAATAGTAACTCTGCCCTAACAGGTTCTTGTGTAGGATCTCTGGCCATCTGATGTTTTGAGAACTTTACTTTGTGTTTTCTCCTCCTGAAACGGGATGGAAGAGTCTGGTATGTGTCCTAGATCTTGCTGAATATGGTCAAGAGGGGAGCAAACACTATGAGTAATAAAGTTATCGTAAGAGCATGTCCAAATTCCATAGTCAGCTCATTTTCCTCCTGGGGAGTGTCTAGCTTCCTGTGCTGTCAGTCAGTGTGCCAACCTTATGGGAAAACAGTGCAAAAAAAACATAGGGGGAAGTGGAAGAGGGGTGAGAGGTTCCGTAATCCAAGGTGCTCTGCCCACGGCTTTGGTTTGTGTGTTGGTGTTTACAAAAGGCTTGGCAAGGCATTGTTCAAAAGAAAAGAGTTGTGATTGTGCGGGTTCATATGGTGAGGCAAGGAACCGGGGAGGGTTTCAGACTGCTTTCTACATCACAATTTCACATCTTTTTGCCAGGATTATCTGGAAGGTGTCTAAAAAGCTAGCCGAAGGGAGCTCATTCTCGAGGAGCAGGACCTGCCTGGAGAAGCAACAAGGAGGTCAGTAGTGGGTGCAGCAGAAAGGGCTTGGAGCTGGGCTTTGCTTAACACGGGATCAAAGGCACAGCAAATTACACGTCCTTAGTAATAGAAAACGTATGGGAGGGTAGGCTGGAAAAAGGGAGGAGGCAATAAGAGAAAGAAAGATGATGATTAAGGAAAGACCGAGAGTTGAGAAGAGGGAGTCTGAAAAGGGATAGCGAAGAGAAAGCGTGGGGTAAGGGGAGAGGAGGAGCGAGCAATGGATGGGGAAGATGGAAAGGAGGCAATCAGGGCACAGGAGAAAACGCCTGGAAAGAAGTGAAGGGGTAAGAGCTGGGGGGGGCGGGGGGGGGCGGGAGGACGGAGGAATAAACTAGGGAGGGCAGGGGCGGGTGTCCCCGCCTGTGTAGCCGGTTTGTCGTTGCCCTGCGGCGCGGTGGGGCCTGGAGTAACACAGCTGGAGCGAGCAAGGGGGCGCTTGGGATGCTCCCTGATTAATAGCAGAGGGTCCGGGCCGTGACCGCAGGCTCGGCATGTGCTGGAGCCGCACTGCACTTTCCCAGCCCCCCTGCCAGGATGAGGGGGGTCGGAGGGAGGGAAGGAGGGAGGCAGGCGGCGAGCGGGACGGGGCCGTCGGCATCCAGCAGCAAGAAAGCACTCCGGAGCCGCGGCTTCCTGGAAAGGGAGCCCGGCTGGGTGACAGGCAGCGGCGATAAGCGGCGGCTATCGGGGCCCTCCCGGCGGGCCCGGCCTCTCCGCGCCGCCGGCAGCCGCGGGAGAGGTGCGGAGTCGCTTTCTGCGCCCCGCCGCCGAGAGGGCAGGTAGGAAACACCTGGCCGCGGAGGAGCGCGGAGCCGATCCGGCCGGGGACGGCCGGGGAGCGGGGGGAGCACAGGGTGCCGGGTCCGGCACCGGGCGGGGAGAGGCGGTGTCCCGCCGAGACCCCCGCCCTGCCCGGCGGCGAGAGGAACCTCGCAGCGGCGCGTCGGTAACGCCGCTTCGGGCACCCGGCGGGGATTCGGGTGTCCGAGACACGAGGGGCAACAGGGAGGCAGCGGCACCGCAGCGGTAGGTGAGAGCTGCAGGGCACCGGGAGGGGGGGCACGTCACCTATAGGGGGGGTAGGCTCCTTAGGAGTCTGCGGGCATCTGTAAGCAGGCAGGCTTCGAGGGATGCTGATGTTCCTACAGAGGCTGCACCGGCGCAAAGAGGTGCGGTAGCGTTTTATCCAGGGGTAAACACGTTCACGCCAGGAACCCCCTGGGACGTGAACGCCTGACTGGAGCAGGTGGAAAAGTAAGAGGAGCAGGACAATGTTTATGCCATCCTATAGGTTTGCATTTTGGAGGTGTCATTGTATAGGCTGGTTATATTTTAGTTAACTCTTTTTGCCTGTTCAAAGATTGCATTTTATTTGCTCATAAATATGAACTGAGGTTTTGGGTCACAGCCCAGTTACATTTTGCTTCAGACAGAGTTTAATTTCCCCTTTTAAAAAGTGTTTCAAATAAGTTGGGCCATATGGAAATTGAGTTGTTCATCAACCAAGAAACTTGAAGGAATTTGAAAAATAAGATTACATATTTCTGGAGCCATTTCTTGAGTATTGAACCAGAGTCAGAGTACAGCACCATAACTCAAAACTCCTGATTCAGTCATTTCCTTTGTTAGGATCAAGACTTAATCTGTCTCTACCTGTGTTTTCACAGCTGTAAAATGGGAGCTACACCTATTAATGAGGGGCATTACATATTCTTTTTGGAAAGATCTTAATTTAAAAAAAAGCAGAGGAAGATCATTTGTAAGGGTAGTAAACAATGCAAAATGTGTCTGAGGGAACATTTCATGCTGAATGGAGAGATACATCTGAGAAAGATGTGGTGTCTAAAGGAACATGCATATTAGAAATTTCTTTGTTGTATTCGTTTCTTGTGCAGTTGATCACTTACGTGCTGCTGCTCTGAATTCTGCAGAGTGGATGACATAAGCACCACATGTAGTATTGCAGGAAAAGCTGCACAAAACCTGCCAAAATGGGATGGAGCTGTTACCGAATGGCAGGCCAAGCCCACTTTATGCCCCAGGTCTAGAGAGAAACTTGCATGAGATACAACACATGTGATACAGTAGTGAACAACTAGGTTGGTAAAATTTTCCTCTGCTTAAGAGTCTGGATACTGTTTGGAGGAATTAAAGGGCTTCTCTGAGATGACAGGTCCTGCGTCCCTATCTAGTGCTCGATTCTCGAGTCAGTCAGTAACTGCAGAGTAGTAGTGGTATTTCTGTTAACAGCACGGAGCCAAGAACGGGGAAATATAGGCCAAACAGTGAGTTATGTAATGGTATTCCCTAAGGGGTAGTATAAAGATGAGATGTTTTCCTTCTGTCAAGACAAAGAGCAGCCGTACAGTTGCTCTACAATGTTCACTCTAGCCCTGGGTTCCTTAGGAGCAATCCAGGCAGGCAGTTGGGACCCTGTAATAGCAAACCCACCAATATCACTTTATTCCCTTCCACAGCTAATTCCTTCACAAATATTCCTTTGCAATATCCTCATAAAGAACCTGAGAAGTGGAATAGAGACGTTATGCCTGGAAAGGGAAGCCGGGCTCAGTCTACGGGAAGGGGAAAGTTATGATTTTAATGTGTCCATTTCACAGGGGTTTGAGGAGTGATAATGTGGAGTTATAGTGCCCCAGGACAAAACGGAGATTCTGTGTGTAGAAAGTTATACAAGATAAAGCAAGGGAGCGAGAACTGTCTCAGAAAATTTGTTAATTATGCCATTTGGGTGGAATAAATAGAAAGGCTAGATTGGAAGTGAAGGAGATATTTTATGTAAAATAATAGGTTTAATATTAGTTAAATATAGACACTCAATCTTTGCCAAAAGGCTGAGAAAAAGGGAACAGACAGACTTGAATTATCCAGACTGTTATTGGCCAGAACTGGATTTTGGAAGGTGATTGGCTGGTGACAATCCAAAATTATACAGACAGCAAGTCCTGCAAAGGACATCAGCTGGCCTTTAATGACTAGAGGTGCTCAGGGCCTTGGGTTTAATTCTAATCATAAGATGGCACCTCCAATAATACAATAGTACAATACATATTTGTGAAATACTATTTTTTATCCACTTTTTAAAACTTTTCAATTTCTGTTGCCAGTTTATTCTCCCTGAGCACAGATTGCTTTAAACCAGTATGCCTTCAAAGGCAGAATGTCTGAAAACCATGATTTTTTTTCAATTCAACTTTTTACGGAAAAAACTTGGTTTTCAGCCAATCAATGCATTTAATAATTAGTAATTTAGAGGTTCAGAACACCAAGATGATCTTGTCTTCTTTGTCACTAATACAGAAAATACTGTAAGTGTAGTTAGCAAACCTATTTATATATAACTGATCTAGATTTGAATTTATCTGTTTCAAATTAAATAACAAAATTTATTCTATGGGGAACTTAAAATGCAATTATTATTGGAAAAGTAACTGTGTCAGTGATATTTTGTTATTCATCAGATATGTTCTTTCCATGAATTCATCCCTGATATGCTTGATGGAGTAGCAAAAATCCACTTTGTTTATTTTTTTAACTCTGGCCACTCCAGGCTAAGTTAAGTGAACGCAGTAGCCCTTGCAAGTTGCTCTGGCCCTTGTATTAAGATCCACGGTTGAGTTTATATCTTGAGGTGTCAATCTCAGTTACACTGTACCCATAATAACTTGCTTTGGATTATAGTGATATAGCATGACTTGAAGATTTCAGACTGACTTGTCAGGATTATTAGTGATTAGAAAAGCTGTTCACTTGTTAACTTAGCAAACTGAATTGGGACTGTAAGCTTTTATTCTTGTTTTTCTTCCTTTCTCTACATCTAAATTGTTCAGACTACAAATTCTGAGAATGCTGGCATGCTGAAGCGGGGCTATCCAAGATTTACATTAAGTGCCAATAGGTTCCTATAATTTCAAGTAAGTCCAGTAAAATCTATTGGTCCTCAAGAGCTCAGAGAGCCATGGGCTGCAATTTTCAGTGTGGGTATTTAATAGTAGGGACATCTGAATTTAACATACACTTCAGACATTTTGGCCTTATGTGCTCCCGACATATTTCATCTGTAAAATGGCGATAATACAGTAATGTTTACATAGTACCGGGGAAATGATAAGAAATCAATATCCATCATTCTCCATTACGTAGGAAGAGTTATATTTATGATTAGGGAATGAACCTTGTTCCTCTTAGCTGAATAGTTTCCTCACTGATTTTATGTGGTAGGAACAGCGGTAACAAAGCACTCATCATTTTGTTTAAAAATCTGGCTCATAGAGTGTATGCTTACGGCAAGAGTTTTCTCTAACCATTGTAGAAACATTTTTAGATTTGTAATTTTAAGCTATGCATAAGTATCGGTAGGTAATATTCTATACACCTATGAAGGCGAAAAGGGTTACCTGATTACATGTGTTTGCAGATCTCTCTCTGCTTCACATTCTTGCAGACCAGAACAACAACATAACTTTCTTCTTTCAGGATAGTTAATGTTCTGGCCCAGAATTATAGCACCAGATGTGTTGCCACAGAAACAATTTAAAGGGAGAAGGAATTGCAAGCAAATTGTCTTTCTAGTGGAAAATGTAAAAGCAGTATTCATGTTTTAGAGCCTGTCATTGGTTTCTATGTGTGTTATACGTGCTCACAGGAGAGAATAAGGGAGAATTTTGCTTTTTTGTTTCATACATCTGTTAGCGTTTTAAAATTCTCTGCGCAGGGTTGAAAATTGGAAAATATTCTATTATGGGCATGAGTTACGTACCTCAGAGACATTTGTTATTAAATCCTGACTCATTTTTAGAAACTCGTTCCTTGAAAAGTGTGCAGTGTGCTAGCTGATTTACTTAGCTCCACTTGCAACATGCTTTGGAAAAATATTTCCAGTAATAGTTGTTTCTGTGAAAGTAAGGAAACATTTTACTATATAAAATTATCCCAGATTTTGATGCTGAGAATTAATACCACATTCTTACTTACTACAATTGACATGCTGATGAAAAGAGGGAATGTCTATAGGAAATATTTTGATTTAATCTTGCCTAGGAAGCCTTAAAGCAGCCAACCCCTTGATTTTAGCTAGCATTTCTTTTTCTCAGAATAGTTCCTACAGAATACTCTATTCAACGTATCCTCATATGCCCCTCAGTTTGAATAGATATAATTTATTCCCTTTGTTACTAATTTTTTGTTGAAATCTGGGATTTTCACTTTTTCATTGATAAAAATTGTTTATAACAGAAGTATTGGAATATATCCAGGTATACTAGATTTAAGAACAGTTACTTATGCTTATGAAAATAGTTTGACCTTATTTTAAGTGTCCTACAAGAGTAATCTTTTGAAATTTGTCAGTTTTGGAATTACACTGCATGCCATGTCACACATTTGAGTTTTGGCAGGTTCACAGGCATGTACATCACCAAACAAGATCTGCCATAAAGATAAGAAATTAATTTCTCTCTTGCATTCCTTATTCAGGCAGAACTCCAGTTCTGGGTGTGGAAGGAATGCAGAGCTGGGCCTAGAGCTTTTGTCTGCACAGGTTAGAAATAAACTTTCAGTGTAAAATTTGGATCCGAATCTGCATCCATATTTCACTAGAAGACCACAGTTATTTGCATACAGGTTTCTGGTTTGGATGCTCTCTGGGGCTGAATCAGTCCGTAAGTTTGGAAGCCGATCCAAACGTCCCCTTAATTAGTTCACATCCCTTTTGTTTGATCCCATGAGAAGATAGGTTAGTCTTTCTTTAGGTGGTAGAGCTTTCCCAGACAGACACAGTAAACTAGAAATATAGGCACTTATAATTTTCTTAAAAATGTCCTTCGGGCCTGAAATTTCTTGAGTTTGGTTTCAATCCAGTATTGAATAAGACTGGAAAGTCTGAATAATGTGAGTTCAGCTGCATTTGAGTTATGCAAGTGCATTTAAAAAATATTTACTTTCCACTTACATTTTTTTCCATAATTCTCTGCACTTACATAACCTCTCTTTTATTATTTAAATTGCCACAGACTCGAGTAGGAAAAAATAATTCAACAATACCGGGACTCAACAGATAAACAAACAGGGAGGCAATTCAAAGACCTCAGTGTACTTTAAAATTGTAGTGTTTACTGCTTTAGTGTTAGCATGAATAGGTTTATATTTCTACTAGTGCAGCCAAAATACAATGTAAATAACCTTTGGTTTATCTATGCACTGTATTTCTGCAAGTACTACATTAGGTAATTTAAATTTTCCAAAAAAAGTTTAGAAGGTTTCTCTGGATTATAAGGAAAGATTTTGTTTGATGAGATCTGTAAAGTTAAAATAGTAGGCCCAGGTTTTTCCAAAACATTTGACCACAGAGGTATTCCAAATGCATGTGCAGCTGTTTGTGCAATTATTACAATAGAGTGTACATATTGGGTAACTGTATGTGAAAATGCGTCTTCTAATTGATATATACAGAAAGTTCACAAGCTTTTTTAAAATTTTGAAGATAACTGATTTGTAGCAAGTTAGTTACCTGTTTTTTACAAGAACACACAATTGCAGTTAAAATGGATGGATCATGTCTAAAAATGCATCAGTTTCATTCCATCAGTAACATCACAGCTTCATCATCACTGTATGTTTGTTGTGTGCCTTTTTTCATGCATTTAGTACAATAGCATATGCCCAGGCTTTATGAAAATTTGTTACTAGGCTTTTGTTATTCATTGTCCGAAATGGAAGCCCACATAGTGATCTTGAAGGTAAAGCCACCTTTGAAGAGAGTCCTGCATGTAGAAAGCTGACGGGAAATACTAATTTAATTAACCACAACTCCCACTGAAACAATAGAGCTAGCCTTTGTGTAACTCTGCTGAAGTCATTCGATCTTGTTCCTAATTCCACTGAGGCTGAGTTGTGCCCCTCCCTTTTTCTGAAGTGTTCAGATGCCGATGTGTTGTGCAACCAACATAATTTGTTAACAAATAAAGAAGAATTTAAATAACCTTAGAAAATCAGTGCAGGCATCCCAGCTGCCTGCAAACAAACAGCAGAAGTGCAAAACAAGTAAGTAGCAGTGCAAAGTATCTCAAAATTGCTTGAGCTTGGGTTCTTCAAGAACAAACCCACAAGTCTAAGGAGTATGTGCTCTGCAGGAGAAAGCTTTGGATGAGAACATATACTGCATCTTCTGGTAAGATCTCCAGTCCAGACGTAATTTCTGCGTCTACCCAACCTAGCTTGTTTTCTCCAGCTGTAGTAATACATGATGAATCTTTCCCCCGTATGTGTATGAATGATTGCTTTTAGTTTCATTTAAAGCAATAAGCAAGTATACTTTGACCTGTAATTGTCAGATTATCTTTACAATACAGTAAAACTGTAGCTTATTGTAAAATATCTCTCTGGAGTAGGCCAAGGCATATGGAACAAAACACCATTTTTCTATTATAACATGGAATGCACTGTCTGCCATTGCTGCTGTAACTGTGTCAGGATCTGGATTTAATTCTGGATGTGCATTAGTATATTGTTGGAATCACTTGTCAACATGTATGTTTTGTATCTGAATGGTCATTTCTGAATTTTGAAGATCACCCAAGAGTGGTTTTCTTCCAGTAAGTTCTCTGGGCTGTACATTCTCAATGACAGTTCTGTAGAGGATCAGAAATGTGAGTTCATAAGATCAGTGATCCGTGCACTGATGGTTGGAGGGTCATATTGCAAGTGTCGGAAAACTGCCAGGGGACACAGAACATCACAGGGACATACTGTTCTATCTACTGCCTCTCCAGCCAGGCATGGCTCCTCATTAATGGGAAGGCGTTATCGCTGTTGTGCTTATAGCACCTTCAGCATTCTGGACACTGTTGCCATCATCTCAGACTCATCTGGCAAGATGCATGATGATTACATCTTTCACAAATCATGCCTGTCTGATGCCAAAAAAGCAGATCAGAACACACAAAGTGCCTTTGATATCACTGGAGCCATCACAATCCTGTGATATTTAACTGTTTTGCCTATGTATTGTCCTGAAATTTAAATTTCTTTGCTGGTGATCTCATCCATTGCCAGGAATCCTTACATTTTTGATAAAGCAACAGCTGTGTGAATATGGAGTATGCATTTGGCCATCCATTTTTTGTGTTAGTTCTCTCTGCAGCTCTAATAACTATAACTTAATGCAAGCTTGTCAGTCACTTCCCCACATACCACATTCTGAAGGTGACTGTTGTTTGTCCTTGTTCTATTAGGACAATAGGAGCTGACGAAGTAAGGATCAGCGTGTACAGCGAACTGATTGATACCTTGAGTCTTTTGCTCATTGGTCTTGGGTAAGACCTTCTTCACAGTCATGAGTCAGTGTGTGTGTTAGCCTTACAATTCACTCCTTCCATGTTGAAAGGGAACTAAGAGAACGTTTTTACTGGGGGCCCAGTTTTGTCAAGTGGTACAATCCTGTTCTACAAGAGTGGTCTCTGTTATAACTGGCTCATAGGTAAGTAATAGAGTTTGGCTAACATAGACTAAGTCAATTTACAACACAAAAATAAGCTTTGTTTTACGAGGCATGAAGGACTTGCCCACAGATTTGTTTTTTTTAAACTGAGAATTGTAGTTGTTCTACACTTGCCATGTAGCCATACAAACCTTTGTTCTGTGCTTAAATGTAGTACTGATATAATTTTGCCTCAGTTGAGGGTTTTTTAAAATGATGTAGACATATGACATTAAAAGCTTCTGCAGCTATATTGATATGGCAGTGTTGTATGCTAATACAACTTATTCTTTCCCCTGCCGCTTTATAGCGGTACCTCTGTACTAGCAAAGTCCTTGTAGTATCTAAAGAAACACAAGTAATAAGCCCCTCCCTACAGCTGTTAAGTCCCTGTCTATATTACAGATTCCTACTCTCAGCTAAATTGGGTAAGGCCTGCGAAAAATGGTTTCTTTTACCAACGTGGCTGAATCAGCAAAAGATGCGGGTATAGGAGTAGTTACAGTGCACAGTAAAATTTTGCATCTGTCAGTACTCATTGTTTTAGGTCTGAGGGATAGTTTTAACTATGCTGATAGGAAGCACAGGCTTGCCACGTTGCTCCATTCATTCTAGGAAAACTTTTGTAGTAAAGAATGCCAATATTCTGATAGCAGTGAGGTGCTGGTAGTATAGATACAAAGAAGATGGTCACATTGAAGGAGTTTTTTACATTATCTGCAGACTACTAAAATCTTTCAAAACTATACTGGATGTATTAAAACACCAAAGCTGTCTTGTGTAGCTGTATAGATCTCTGTTACAGAGTTTCTGACACAGCTGAGTGCCAAGAAGGATGTTAAAAAAATGAAACCCATAAAGATTTAGCTATGCTGGCAAAATACTCATATAAGAATGCTCCTTTTGCCAGGGTTGTCTGTGTCTTTTAGGGAGGGAGGTAGAAACAAACTGGCAGAAGGCCTCAGAAGTTATCTCTTCTGTCGGGGTTTTGTTGTTGTACTTACACATAGATGCTGAGTAAACCAGTCCAAGGTCTAAGAAAAACTCCTTGTGATGCTGAAAAATATGAAACACTAAGCAGATGTGACTGCTAGTTGCAGTAAAAGCTTTTAGTCCTCAGGGAACAAACAGTTGGGTTCACAGTCTTTGAAGAAGTTTAAGACAGAGCTGATGGATTTTTTGGTGCACAAAGCTGAAATGCATTTTCATGAGTGACTCTCGCCGAGTTTGTTGATGATATTCGTAACATTTGAAGGGACCTTAAAATTAGATTAGCTTTTGGCCTAAATGTTGAAGTGGTTTGTTCTCAACTGATCCTGCTGAGCAACTTCTGCTTAGTACTTCCAGTTACGTCTGCCTTTTTTTTTGCAGTGAGTAGCTCTCTTGTGCTTGGGCTGGGTGATGTAGAAGAGCCTGACATTTCCAGGAATTTGTTATCTCTGGCAGAAGTCTTGTTAATGGCAGTTATTGATAAGTGGGAAAGTAAACATGTGGCTGGTTAGGCAGTGCATTTTCAATGGTTTACCACTAGTCTGATTTCATGTCACAGCACACCGTGGTCCTCCAAAGAACAAATTCTTCTACCACTAATTAATTTTTAAAATTGTTTTTACTGTGTGATTTTGGTTATAACTTATCTACTTCTTCCTCCTATCTAAAGTAGAAATTTTTTTCTTGTTTACAAATTTCAATCACATCAGAGAGACCGTTTTCCAGTCTTGCTAGAAATACTTATGATTTAAGAAGTAAGTGTGGCAACTGTTTTAACCTTTAATGAATACGAAAAGGGAGTTTTTACATGGCCAAACAGATTCTTTCCATTTGCTGACTGTGAACTATTTGAATTAAATAGCAGTAACAAAAACACAGGGCTGAAGAAAGGAAGTTTATAAAGGCCAAGGCAGATCTGCAATCAGTTATTCTGATGGAAGGCATCACTACTGTCCTTTAGAGATGTCTTGTCAGAACTGTTTATGTAAGCTCTCCCTACCCAACTTCCAGGAAAATAACTGCTGTAGAAAAAAACACTGGAAACAGTATTCCTTGCTAAGCTATCTTTTTTTAGGCTGAAATAGGTTTAAGGGGCATTCCATGGAGTAATAACCATTGTAGATTTTGTAGTCTTTGCTGGGCAAACTATGTCCAGAAGTCAGTACACCAGTTTGACTCTTCTGATTTTATAATTTTCAAAACAGTATTGCTGTAATTCTGTTTATGCTTGAAATAAGCCAAAGCTGTCTTCTAAGCAAAACCAGACTGACAGAACTTGAATATCTGGTTTAAAAGTAAATGTAGTCCGGTTTAGACTGCATTTTGCTTAATTGCTCGCTTCACCATGTGTATCCGAATATACATTAGTCTTTCAGCTGTTTCCAAAGTCATCCTCTTTTGAATGTTTAATATTTAAGAACCAATTAGTTCCATTTTGTTTTGTTTGGATAGTTTGCAATTAAGCATTCTTTCAAGTGGCCTTTATTTAGCTAATTCCGTCACAAAAATAAGCTCCGAGGGAATGAAGAGAAGTTCAAGCTAGCCAATGTTTATTTTTATTATTAATAATTTATATTATGGTGATCCCCAGGGGAACTAGGGCCCCACTAAACCCAGTTTCCTCTGCATGTAATGACTGTGTCTCACAAAGCCTTATACAGCAGAAGATTGTTTTTTGCTGCTGTGGCTTAGTGCAAGGGACCCGCTTTATACCGCAAGGGAGCATACTAATAGCATACAGAAGAGCATATAAAGACAGATCAAGAATAATTTTTTAAGGAAGCTTAAGCTAGGAATCAGAGGGAAAACTTGGTGCATCTTTTCTATAGAAGGCCATCACTGTGGCATTTTTCCAGTGTGAGCGCCAAATCGTGACTACAGAGGTCTTATTCGTCCTCTCTCTGAAGTTATGGCAATGTTCCCAGTGACTTCGATGGCAGCAAGATTGGGCAGAGAAGCAATGGTCCTAAAAACCTTATCTATTTCTGAACTAGCAGCAGAAGACACTTTATATGTTAAGAACACACTGATGGGTTAGCTTAGTTTAAAAATTTTTCATGGTTAGTCAGATTTCTATCAGAAGTTATGGTTTTCACAGCATCTGATCCTAAATAATTGGTCTACTTTATGTTTTACAGAAGTCTTGAAAGAAGTGATTTGGAGTCCTTTCTCACCTGCTAAATGCAAAGGAGACACAGAACCAAATCCTGGACTTCTGTAAATAGATTGATTTGAATAGAGTTGGGGCAGTTCATGTAAACTGAGGATCTGGCCTGCTCTCTATGGGATACTTGTGTGAGTTAAGTGGATAAAACTGACATTGGGATGAACACGGCTGTGAAGTGGAAGTGCCTTGAAGATAGTGTAGCAGTGCAAATTTTCATCATCAGTGCAATTACCATCCCTCTCCCCTCCCCTTATGTGGAAGGACTATTTCTTTCTGTACAGTTTCTATAATTCCAAATTCAAAATTTAAATAGAAGTTTTCCTGACCTATTTGTTCCATATTCCTGTCCTCATTAGTTCAGTTTAAAGGGGGTAAAACATCTGTTTCCAAGTACAGCTGTGTGGTTAGTATGTAAGCCTTTTTTTTTCCATAAAAAATCACTAAATCTGGCCATTTAAGACACAGATTTTATAGGAGCTAGAGTTGGGCTGTGCAAAGTTCACCTCATTAAAAACAAACCCAAACCAAATAAAAGCAGAGAATAACAGTTTAAAAAATGTGGGCCATGAATGTCAGAGCATATGTATTAGGAATTGGTAAGAAATGAAGGGGAAAGTAAGATATATCCGCATATATTCAAAGGGTTTGTTTTTTTTTTCACAAGTAAAGTTTATATGCTTGTGGAGTGTCTACAGAAAGGGAACATTAGTACAGAATGCAGTGTTAGGATTGCTATGACAGCTACCCTAATTTGTTAGAAAATATAATGAGTTCAAGCCTGAGTAAATTCATTTTAGATAAAATGTTCAAACACCAAATAAGTTTTTGACACTTCAACTGTTAGCTGACCAATAAGAGACATTCTAAATTGTCTTGATTTTTATCTTTCCTTCTAAAAAATACACCCTTTTTCATTATCTTAAGTAGGTACCAAGATTCACCAATCAGTAGTGGAAATACTGACTTTGAAAAACTAGGTCTATGTCTACTCAGCATTAAAGAAAATACCTAGCTTTAAAATATAAACATTTTCTCTCTCTTATTTCCCTCTTATATGATATTTTTTTATACTTTTCCTCTTTTTCCAGTGTTTTTTGGGATACTGATCCTAACTTCATTATTTCTGTGGCACAAGATTGTCTTGGTAATTATGGGAATAAAACATGGTCACCACAGGAAGTTGACTTAATGGTTTAATTCTTAATAAAGAGACAATTTTCTTGATCAGACAGCTGAATGACAGATAGTTTCTCCCACTTCAGAAGCATGCCCCAGGACACATTCCAGTATATTATGATTCACAGACTTCAGTTTTTGAAGATATCAAAATACATCCCACATACTGTTGAACATAAAATTTCACTATTACTGTAAGTTTGTCATCTGTTTTGGTTAATATGTTCTTCTCAGTGTAATAATCAAAACCTATATCTATCCATCATGCTGGTTTCTATTAAAGCTTAGACTTGGGAGTTTCCACAGCCCTAAGGCTGAGATTAAGGACCTTCCTTATTTCGTAATTGACCTGGAAATGGGCTGTTAGGAGGCTCCTGCATTAGCCAAGGGATGGAGACACGATCACACCTGATAAGTCTATCTGTAACATACATTCAGGAACAGATTGGGGAAAACAAGGAGAGTGAGATACATATTACACAAGAATGTTCCTTGGGGTTCCTAATTAAGAAGGAGGAACCTCTTAAGGACAGAATTGGTAGAATTCAGTGCATTGCTGCTAGGCGAATTTTCCTTTGTCAGATATAGAAGAGCCTGTTCATCACTTGTAAATTGCTCTCCCTCAGCGCCATCTGCTTCTTCTCTTGTTAGGAATTTGTTTTTAAGTATTCATTATAATGTAGCTAACTGCAGACTCAAATTCTGCCAAAGCTGAAAAAGCTGCAAGTCAGGCTAGCGTGTGGAGCCTGCCACATTCCTGAATCTCGGATTCAGGCTTGCAAGTTTGTCATCAAGTTTGAAATGGAAACCAGAAGAGCTAGCAGCAAGCCCTGTGCTCATAAATCAGCTGATAATGGGTGAATTGTTCTGTGCCTTCCCCTGAAGAGGAAAGCAAAACTCGGTGCAAAAGTGCTCACAGCAACTAGAAGAGTTATGATAGGCAAGGAGGGAGAAACTAAGTGTGGCTATATGAATATGCCACATGCTGGCAAAGGAAGTAAACTGGGATTTTGGTTATATGCAATCACTGATTCTTGTCTTACTACATTACCAAAAAGTTACAGTGAGATTTACAGCCAACCTTGATTGAGTAACTAATTTCCATAAAAGAAATAGGCACAATACATCAGTGTGTGATCCGTGACAAGGTCTCCTTTGTGCTTCATTTGTTTGATATTTGCTGCCACTAGAGGGAGGTACAAAATTGACCACAAAATTATGTCTTGAAAAATAGTTTCCAGGTCATTAACTAAGTACGGGCCAACATTTGCTGCCAGGATTCTACTGGAAATCTGGAATAAATGACTGATTAATTTCCTCTGGATGTGCACCAGTGTCACTGAGAATAGAACTTGGATCTGTATGCTTAGATGAAAACTAATTAGAAATACAGCAACATTTTGAATCGCAGACTTGAAAAACAGGTCATCTTGGACTTGAAAGTTGAGTCCTGTGTTCAAAGAGCTACACTACAAATGGTTACATCAGAGACACCACCTCCAGCACAGGAGAAGCTATCTGAGGGGACTGCTTAGATATTTAAATTTATTGCTGCATAGGAAACCTGGACTCCAGAACTTTATTTCCAGAAGCTGGCATAAAGCTATAGAAGGGCCTAATGACTAAAGCAATAACTTGGATCAAAGCTGTTTATCTGATTTTCGTTTTATGGCTTGAATATGGCTAGAAGGAAAGCATGACAGATATGCAGTATTTAAATATATATTTAAGAGTTGAATCTGCCTAGATAAACTTTGCAAAAGTACCAAAATGAGTTACACGCCGAAGCCCCATCTTTCTAAATAATGTAAGCTATGAATGTAATTCTTACTGAAAATCAATTGAACTAGCTCCTAAAAGCCTAAATTACTTTTGAGAATGGGATTATATTCTTGAATCATTTGAGATTTTCAAAATACAACCCAACAGATGTAAGTTTGGTGTAAAGTAAAGGGCCCATCTAATAATCTGAGTTAAACAGGTTTAGGCAAGAATTTCTGTGGAACACATGTGCAGCTACCTAGAGAAGCGAAATCTTCCACTTGCAGCAGAATTGCGATGTAATTACTCACATTGCTCAGTCTTAATACAGCAGAAATATCCGGTGAATAGAGTGGAAGAATGATTGTTCATGGCTCTGTACGGTTATATCCAGTGGACTTACAGCACTGGAGCTAAACATACCTCTTTGCTAGAAGATGGTTTCCTGCATGGATTACAATTTTCTGCAAAGAAGGCTGAACAAGTCCAGCCATCTACGTTATTTTATTCCCATTATAGGAAGCAGGGGGGGGAAAGAGATGAGTAGGGGTGAGACGGGAGAGCAGGAAAAGTGCACGGGAGAAGCAGAATTTACCTCCTAGTGCTTCAGAGATGTATGATAAAAGTACTAAGGGGAAAATTTTCAAAAGCTCGTCACAGGCAGCTGTTTGTTTCCATTACCTCCATTTTCACAAATCTGTTTTATCATATGAATACAAAGTATCAAACATATGTTTTCCATATCTGTAACTGCAGTGGCTCTTTCCCCGACTGTGTGGTGGACTAGTTACAAGTTGTACGTGTTGGTGTGAGACACCAGTTCTAGATAGATGATATCCACAAGTCATAATTCCTACATTAAAGTGAATTACATATAACCTTTGCAGGTTCTGCTGTGAATCCTTGTGCTGCGAATCCTTTCCACAGAAAGGATTTATCTGAAGAAAGGATCCCTATTTCAGTCCGGTGCTATGTTAAAATAGCTGTATTGAGATGTAGCATCAAGGGCACTTTCTGTCTCCCTAATTCAAATAACTTTTCATCTCTAGAAAAATAATCAGAGAAATTTTTCTTAGTTCTGCCAATAACTGCATAAATAGAATGTTTGTCTAACAATTGAACAAAAATGCTTAAAATGTAAAGGGTTTTAATCATAAATTTGGAATGTTTATCTAGCAAAGTAGGCATTGCTACTGAGGTCAGTGGTTTTTCTGAAGAATGCTCGAGAGCAAAGATTAAATATAGTGTGTATTTTCCCAGTGGATTCAACACTGTGCTGTACACAAGATGGTCACTTCAGTCTTTGTTCAGTCAGGCTTCATTACATCTACCTTTAGAGTAATTAGGGCTGAGTCATGATGTTATCACATCTCAGGAGTTTCATTAATTTTAATGGTCTGCATTCTTTAGATGTCCAACACTGCAAAGCAAGTGCCAAGGCCTAGAAATTTCCAGCCAGTTGCACGGTACATTAAAATCTCAAAAAGCTTCAGTGTTTCAGGCCCAGATCAGCGCTAAGATTTAGTTCAAAATGTTTGACAGTATTGTAATACATTGTGGCAATCTTGATTTTTTTTTTCTTTATCAGTGTCATGAAAGACTCAAATACCATTGTCTGCTGCAAGTGTTTTGAAATGGATACCACCCATTATAAGCATTCAGAAGTGTTAGTTAATTCCATTGTTCCTGAGTTTTGAAATAAATGAGAGGAAGAAAAATAATTGTGATTACATCAATGTGATGGTAGGCAAATGTAGCCCGGTTTACAAAATCAGTCTTAAATTTGACTTATGCTAGAAATTTGCTGATGTAATTATGTTAGGGTTGTCTTTTCATCTATTAAGTGTTTGCAATATATATGTCTATCAGCTAAAACCCTGATGCAGATGCAATTATACAGCAAAACAGTTATCGTGGTGGAGTTTCTAATAAATTCAAGGAAGTGGAATGAGTAACTTAGCACCTTTGACTGAAGGGTTTTTTTAAACAGCAGATGATTAGTTGGAATCACAGATCATTTCTAGCCTAAGTCCAGAGAATGTCTCTAAAGTCCCTACATGTTCATCTACTTAATCAGTACTGATTTTGGTTATGTACAGTGAAAATTGAGTTTCAGTAGAAATGGCATAGAACCAGTACACATTAATGGCAAATTTGTTTGGCTGTTATGGAGCTGAAGTGAATTTTGTAAAATCATGCTCTAAAAAGACAGAGATTCTAGGTGGCAACCCTACAATAAAATCTATGTACTATGCTATGCAGAAACCCACTTACTGAGAGGATTCTTTATATAGGCACAAACGTAAGCCACATATTTTAGGGTCAAGGCTGCAGTCCCTCCAATAAAATGTTGAGCACATCCAATAAAATGTTGATACTGAGAAAAGGATTATGTTGTGATAATATAAAATGAAATCAACTCTGTTTGTTTGATTTCCAAAACTAGAAGATAGAATGGCTCTACTGTCCTTCCAAGTAAATTTAATGTAATATTTACAAATAAAATTATGTATAAAAATAACAACAGTAGTCTAAAAATGTAAGGAGAAAGTCAGGATCAGGTGGTGTAAGACAAATTGTCATGATCACATAATGTATCCAGAATCACGGACATGATCCTAAGACATTGAAGTGATTGGCATTTGATAGTTTGTGTTCAGTCATTGTGTTTATTTTCTATAGTGACTCATAATTTACTTGATTTCAAACTGGCATTTATTTTCTTAGGCAGCTGCTGCTTGCTGAAGCCAGTGAACAGCAGGTACTGCCATACTGGTGAGGCACGTAGCCACTTGTTGCCTAGGCTATCGCTTGATGTGTGTGTCCACAATTAGCTGAAGGAAATAGAAGTCTGGTAGTTTTTGCAAACACACAACTAGGAGCAAGTGTGTCTCTCTTAACAAACTGGTCGTTCACGAGTGGAACATTCTAAATTTTAAGGAAACATGAGTATCTTACTATAGCAACTGTTCACCAAGTTCAAGTGAACCTCTTGGAGATATTAAAAGAAAAACATGGCTACTAATTTAAAGTACAAAACACAAGCAGAAATATTTTGCAAGAAGTCAGTGAGTCATATTTTCCTCATAAAATTGCTGAAACCATTGTGCCTAGAAACAATTAAATATGTGACTAGGGCTGGAAAAGTTTAGCCATAAACACAAACAGACACCAGTTTTTTGTTTGTAGAGGATGAAGGTCATTTGGCTTGAGGAATATCCTAATACTAACAGAGATGAAGCAGAACATGCTGTTTGAGCATACTCACTGCTGCACAGAAGCTCAAATGTGTGGCCCAACATGCCTGGATACTTGATAACACTGAAGGTTAAACTAATAGTCTGTTACAGCAAATCATTGAAACAGGGACAAACAAAAATACTCCTTTAGTTTGAAAAAAAGTACTCTTTTGATTTATATTAAAAATACATTTCTGAGACCTGAAGTCTAAATCTTACAAAACTGCACGCATTAAAATGTTTGAGTCAATTAGTACCTGGCAGTTTGGAGTTCCATTTAATACTCACAAGCTTTATGAGACTTTTCCAAGACTCCTAGTTTTTTTCCAGTATTGCGGTGTTTCTATTGCCCCTGGCAATAGACTCCTTCAGTTTGGCCCGATATTTTTGCACTCTACATATGCCAGCCCCTAGCTAGCTTCCGTATTCACATTCTGTGCTTTTGGGGAAGATTAAACAAGGGGAAGTTCCTCAGCTCCCCAGGGTATAATCCCTGTATTTATGAGATTTGGAGACATCGGCTCACACAGCAGAGGTTACAGGTTGGAAGACAAATTTGAACTCAGCTTTGTTGGGGGTCCTTATCTGGTTTATTTGTAGCCTAAAGGGAGAGTTGAATTTGAGATGTGTCCAGATGCTTTTTCTCAGGGGCAATTGTAACGTAGCTCAGCACTTTTATACAGACACTCTGGCTAGCAAAACCCTCTGTTTAAACAACTCCATTTATAAGTCTTTCTTACAAATAAAATGTTGTCTTGATATCCTACTTATGGTCTTCTACCCGAAAGTGTGAAATGAGTTGTAAGATTTCTAGGTGGCGACAAAAAATATATATGCAGGTGTGTACCAAGCGGTATTTGACTTTGTCAACGTTATTTCAGAGGAAGAAAGATAACCCCTTTAGTAGTGCTTTTCTAACATCATTTAAATTCTCTTCGTTCTTATAAGAGGGAACTGTGAAAATGTGTTTGTGAATTGCTTTTGAACATAGCTGTGCATTGCAGCAGAACATGACATGGTCAGTGGCCTTGAGGACTGAGCTTTGTGCAGTTAAAAAAAAACAAACAACCCATGAGAATTTTTAAATGCTTATGGCTACGCGCAAGTGAGGTCCAATCTATCTCTGATTTCTGCTAATTTGCAACAGCCTATCTTCATGAAGTATGGAATTATATTTGATTTATAAAAACATATGTGGCAACAGAATCAAGTCTAGGCAATTTAAGCAATTCATTTCTTTCATCAGCTAGTTTTGGGTGTCTGTACATTTCCAAGTTAATGCTTCACATCTAGAGTTCAGTACCACAGATTTTTGCCTTGCGAGTCTTCTCATAATTTTCCACTTTCTGTTCCCTATCAAGGGTCTGCCTGTTTTTGTTTGTTTCATATCTATATGCTTCAGTCTCATGCTACGCAGGCTCTAGGAGTCCTATAAAACTAGGCAAGCTTTTTCTGCACTTTCTTCCTCCCTTTTACTCATGAACTAACTTTCCCAAGTTAGAGAGCTGAAAAATAAGTCCTGGGAATCTGGCTTAGCCTTGATGAGGGATGTGGTCAATAACCATGAGGCTATTCCTTTTATTTTTTCCTTTAACAGCTTGTTATGCAATTACATTTTTCAGTAAGTTGCATGTTTTTTTCAGTCTAATGATCCTTTTGATGGGGTGACTGTTCACAGACATATAAGCTTCTGAAAACTAGAGGAAAGAATGGAAAATATTTTGAAACTTCAGCTGTGAAGTGATGCAAGTACAATCTCTGATTAAGGGTGTTGAGGAGGTATCCTTTCCAAACAAGAGAATGTAAGTGCTGTACAGTTTGATTAAAAGGTGATTAAGGTGCGCCTAAATTTTTCCATGTAGCAGATTTCCATTGATACTACTGAAGCTATGGAGTCGTGGACTTCGATGCACTGAGATACAAAATACCTAGCCATGCCTAGCACCTCTTTTGACAAACTAGGTAGCTTGCAAAGCAGGTAGCGGTTTGGCTCAAATTTATCATTTTCATATCTTGTCCCAAAATTTTTTGCCTGTTTTTCACAGCTGTATTCATGAGCTTGGCACAGCCCGTAGAACAGGCAAAGAAATGGGAGCCTTAAACCTCAGCCTGGGGAACTGACTGAGCAGCTTCTAGTGAAATAGTCAGGTCTCACTGAAGGATCTCTGCTTGTGGAAATCCATGACAACTTTTGTTACGGGTTTGGTAGATAATGATACCTGAAGCGTACTCACTTACAGTAATTCCCTGTACTTGTAGACTAGCTCAGAATTAGCTAAACACTCTCAAGCCTCACTTTTCTTGGGGAGTATATATAACCACTCAGGTCTTTATATGCAGTCTGGAAGAGCCTAGAGTTAGGTCGCTCTCCAAGTTAGTGGTAGAGCCAGGAAAAGAGTCTTATCATGACATTTCTGGGCTTCTACTCTAATGAATTGTAGCCATGCTGGTGGGATAATGTCAGGCATAGGGGATGAGTGCAAATGTTTCTTTCCAGTATCTAGTCTGAAAGATTAAGAGCTCACTGTTCTTCAGAGCACTTTCTGTAATGTAGGACAAACTTTTGCATGGAGCATCTCCATGTAGAGCTCTTTATTGGAATTTGTACTTCTCTCTGCAAATAGATACTCCAGCTTTTTGTTTTACTCAGTTTTACTCAGTTGTGGTGTTTACATTACACCAGCTTGAGGGGGGAAGGAAGGGAATTTTTCTGTATATTAACTGTCTGGGTGATTTTCTACAGCTGCTTTGAAGGGTATGTCTGTTACTTATATTGTAACTTGGATTCTATAGACATATGGCAGAGAGCACAATTCTCCAGAAAGCAAAAGAGTTTGACTGATGGAAAACAGAAGAGAGCAATCCAAGAGAAATCCTGCCAGGGGAGGAGAATGAACCTGAAATTTTCTGTCAAAACCAGACTTCTGCCTTGGGCTTAAGTACCACACTCAGCCAGTTCTACCATTGACTGCAGTGTGGCTCTGCACAGATGCAAGGAACTGCTTCTTGGACCTGGCTAAGTCTGGAGCTTAAGTATTGTTCTGGCATCCATACTGATTTGGAAATATACTGGTTGGCCTGAACTCCTTAAGCAGAGGGACAATTACAGGGTTTTTAAAAAATCAGAAATGTAGAGAGCCTGTGAATTGAGTCTGTTCTGGCTTTTACATAGTGAGTTTGTAAAATCAATCAGAAATTGAAGAGGGCTTGAGAGATTTCATTTTAGACTGTTCAGTCCCTTATTAATTGTGTTGTGGATAGCAACAAAGGAAACGTATATAGCAGACAAGTCTTTTTTTTTTATTTAATCTACTGTCTGTTCTAAATTTCCACTTCCATGCAGCTCAGCACTTGCAGCAGCACAGGTCTAAGCCTGAACTGCCAAGAAGATTTTGACTCATCTGTTTTTCTGTTTATTTCAGAAGCCGATAGACTTACTGGCTGGCAATCATGTCGGTCAAACTCACATTTGTCTCTCCCGGTGATGGGGGTGGTATCAGCAGGAGTTGCTCCTTCACTGGATTCAGCACTGTGCAAAGCAGAAAATTAGGGTAAGTAACACAAAAAGAAAAGCACCCGATTGTTTGGGCAACAGACATTAGGTACTATGAATATATTTTTTTAACCTAAGGCATCTATGTGTAGAAGTCGTTCCTTTATTTTTATCTTAAAGGTATTGAGTGTTGCCACGGTTCACTGATAAATAGCTATATTTCACACCATGCTGCCTTACTACTATACACGCTCTACTTCAGAGACGGCTGGATTTCAGAGGTTATGTATCAGACTGTTAATAGTGTCCATTTCTTCCAGAAAAATGAAGGGCTACGACCCTTCCTGCTTGCAGCCTAGTAGTAACTGATGTTTTCTGACTAAAACCTTCTGAATAGTTATGGTAATTAAAAGATCTCATAGACCTTTAAAAAGATAGGAATGTTAGTGGTGAATCCTGGCAAAATATGTAGCTTAACAAAATTCAATTCTCCTGGAGTTATTTAAACAGAGCAGCATGACATGAGAGGCAGGGCTGCTTTCTGGCAATGCCAGAAATGAGAGGAAGGGAGGAATACAAACAGGCCAAGAAGACCACTAGAAAATTGCTGCTGTCAGTAACAGGTCTATAGTAATAGCCAAGGTTGCAGTCCAGTCGTCAGTCGAGCCCCATAATTGCTAAACCACCCTGCACTGTTTTTCCCTTTTTTCCTTGTCATAAATTGTTGTGCAGCATTGCTCTATGTAGATAACTGTGCAGCTTTTCCACTAGAAGTGCTTTTGTTCTTTTTCTGAATTTAGTGATCCCTGTATGGCCTGTCAAGTGCTTTTAGAAGATATGATATATAAATGGAAAATTAATATAATCTCTGACAGCCAGTGCATGCTGGAATAATAACAAAGTGAATCATTTAGCAGTATCATATAGAAGTATTGGAAAGTATACCTCTAAAAGTATTGTACTCAAAAAAACCTATTGTGTATCAGTAAAATACCCGACTCATGTCGTAAAATATATTTGCAAGGAATTAAATGACTGAATTAACCTTTTAGTTAAACACAGCGTGGTAAAGTATGAGCAAAAATGAAATTCCAGCATGATTGGGATGTAATTGAGAAGTCTTCACATTTGAATAAATTAATTTGTTGTGGAAGCTGAAAAATAATATTACATCCAGCAAAGATTGAACATCTAAAATCACACCAATTGCTAAGATCTTGAGAAAAGCACTGTCAGTGAATTATATAAACAGGCTTGAGCTCAAGTACATAGTGGGAGTTCTAGCAGGGAAAGGATCTACCAGGAAAAGTGTCGAACAGCTGTTTCTGCAACAAAGGCACAGTCCAGCAGGGTAAGAATGTTCTAAACAGAAGAGTTTATGTATCCCTTAAGGTTATTCTGTTACTTTTAGCTGCAAAGGTTTTCTAACCAATGCACCTCTTTATGCATTTTTTTATGATGTTGCTTTTCATTATTTAAGTGTGTAGACAGACAGTTTCATTCAGGAATCAGCACAGTAAGGAAAATTTGTGCACTAGGTACTCAGTCACAGCCCAGTGAACACCCGAGAGCCTTCCCCAGCATAGTGAAGAAATTTTTTAATCACCCTTTCCTAACTTATCTCTCCCTCAGGCGCTGTTGCAAAACACAGCAGGAGATTGCAGGGGCCCTATGCAAGGTCTCTCCAAAGGATGACACACAAATCAGGTCCACATGGAGATTCTTAAGCAGATGCTAAATATACTTTTGCGTTTCTTTAGCAACTTCCTTTTGAGGCTCTCAGCCAGACACACTATTTCATTTTTCCTCACAATGGTCTCCACAGGAAGTAAATGTTATTACTGTTATCTATAAAGTGGGAAATCTGATACTTAAATTATTAAGTTCACAAGGGAAAACAGCAACATAGCATCTAGCTTTTAGCTACTGTCCCTGAAGGCCCCTGTCAGCCACTTAACTTTTCTATGAAACGTATGAAAATGGGATTCTTAACATCAATGCACTGAATACATACGGGCCACATCAGTCAGTAGGAGATACTGAGGAAAATGGTGAGATTTAAATTCCAACCTATCTGTATGCAGTGCTTAAATGCTATACTTTAACTGAAGGGAAATGATTTCCTGAATTTAGGATTTGCAGTCCAAAACTCTGAAGGTAAATATCAAAGTCCTTTCCTTTCCAAAAATAAACAAACCCCAGGAGTAATTTGGGCTTTTTAATTTCAAAAGGCAGAATTATCTTATATTTGCCATATGGTATCTTGCTAATTAGAGTACTCATCTAAAGCATGGAGCTGAACGCTATTTCCTTCTTTTTGTGAAAGAATTTTAAGTGATGATTCTTCCAGGAGACTCTTTCAGTTGATGTTATTGGCTAGACTGTCCCTTCCAGTGTTATTCCAATTGAAACCCTCTCCCTTTGCGTGGAATACTCAAAGATCTGTTATCTTACAAAAGAGAACAATATTAATATAAGTTTCTAATTTAACAGTTATGTTTCTTGTTAAAGGTAACTTGAGCTCCAAATGGTTTGGTCAATTAATACTTAACATTAAGCCATCATAAAAAACCTAAGATAATCATTGGGGTGAAGAAATTAAATATCCAGTAATGTTTGGCAACATGTAATTTCAACAGATTTTTTGCAGATTCTATGTTAAAAAATGGAGTTAAGTGGAAAATTAGCACCAGGATAATTAAAGTAGTTGCTCAAAGGTTTCTATAATAGGACTGGGGACAGCTCTCAGGTGTGCTGGGTCCAGGATTTAATCACCAAGCTCGATAATCTCCTTAGGCATTCAGTCGCATGCTGAGAACTTAAAACAGCCATTGGCTAAGTATTAAGCTATTGTTTCTCCAGGTGAGCTGAATTTAGGATAGAGATTGTAGAGAAGGTGGAAAGCGTCTCTGAGAGCAACCAGTTGGCTTGGCAGACTGGGAAACTTCTTCAGATAACGTTATTTTAGGGGCTCGACTTACAGGGAGTATTAAAAAAACTATATAAAAATAACAAAGACTTACAGGAGTACATAGATAGAGGTAAGCTGGGCAGGAGTCTGCCAGTGTGAGAGAACTATTTGCAAAGAGCTAATTTTCTGGTTTAAATGTTGTAGATATATGTAAGTAATGCTTGGGATGTTCTAACTCTTTATGTTAGCACAAAAAATCCTGTGTGGGGGACTTCTGTTAGAAACAATATTTAATTTTGGTTTTGCAGTTGCTTTTAAAAATAAGTGAGGTGTTAGACGCTGAAAAACATGTTGATAATTATATCTTGTGTGCGATCTGGGCTTAGTAGCTTCCTTTTGTAAATTGTGGTAGGGCTCTAAGCCATCATGTAAGTGGATAGTGAATGCAAGCAAAGAAATAACTATTTTTAAAGGCTTTTTGTGTTCGCTTTATCAGTTAGACCTTGAGCAGATCAAAAGTTTGTTGTTTTGTTTTCCTGAATTGCAGGTGAGAGTTGGAGTGGGAACGTCCTTGTCCTGCAGCGTGGCTTACTTAGCTAGTTCTGTAGTTGACCCAACAACTGGTGTGAATATGCACACAGAAACAGGGCCTTAGCTACCTGCCATGCATGTCCGTTAAGACAATTGCTAGCAGTAGCTGTAACGTTAACTTGTTATTAACCTGTTATAAAAATGACCTTTTCTTTTTCTTGCTCAGTACCCTCTCTACCTTCCCAAAGAAATGGGGACCTGTGCAATTTTTCTTTAATTAAAAAGAATAAAAGAGAAACACTAGGATTCACAGAGTCTGCATCAAGCTTGGAGAATGAGATGTTTCTTATTGAAGTTATTATTGTTGAAGTCACAAAAAACTTGCAGCTCTCCTGCACTAGGTATTTAGGGCTGGCCCTTAACTTTTTGACGTTACCCGTGAAAGTATTCTCAGTGTGTCCAAGAGCTTTGTTCCCTTGAGTAAAGGCATATGGAATTGGACATATAACTTGTAGCCTGGAAGCTTTGTGGATTAGGCGTCACTATTCTCCCTGGTGATGGGTTTTGCATCTTTCCCATATTTATTTTCTTTTTCTACAGAAAGTCTCTCGGCAGAAGTTCAGTGAGATCAAGAATGTCACTGAAATCCCCCAAGGCTTATAATTCCCTGCAGAAGGGGGCGGTCATCTGGGATCCAAAGCCACTGCAGGTGAAGAAAATTTTTGAAGCTTTGAAGAAAGGACTTAAGTAAGGACTTTTTAAATACTGTAATTTGCCTTACCTAGTCATGCTGCTTAAGTCTGTGTATCACTGTTCTCTGTCTCCATCTGGCATCTCTAAACGTATGCAGTGACTTTCCCAGACACTAGTTTGGGACCTTGTAAAACAAGTTTCAGACAGTCTGCTTGCGAACAAAGTGCTCTCATGTTTTTATTTGTTCCCAGTTCATTACACTTCTCTAAAAAGTCAATGACAGGTGGGACTCTGTGGGGAGATTCTCCATCTCTTGGGCAGAAACTAAGCTCTCTCGAGGAAGGGAGGCTTTCAGAGCATGCAGGGTGGCAGGCAGGAAGTCTGCAGATCAAGCGGAGACAGGGATAAGGATGGGATAACCATACCTGGGGGGTGATTGGCAGAAAGTTTCTGGAGAGGGAACTGTGTGGAGTTTGTTTTGACTCAAAAAGCTGACTTAAAACCAAGCCTGAAAGCAAGGGTGTGCCTTGCAAGGACACAGTGGGAAGACTGGTTCATAAACCATTTCTATTGTCTCTATGCTAATTAGAGAACACTTAAAGTAAAGACATATTCTAGTGGGTTTGTATCTTTGTGTTTGGTGTTCTTTTTCTTTTAATAGAATTAAACTCTGGAGTTCAAAAGCCCTGTTTCATCTCTGGGTGGTTTGTTGTAAGGGAAAGTCTAAGCAGATCCACCTGAAAACTTCAGCTGACTTGATGTGATGGAACAGAGCTGTAGTATGACCCCATCTTCTTATGGCAATGTAAATAGCATTATTTTGCTTTAACTGTAGCACTACTTCAGAGTCTTTATTATGGTTGACCGTACAGTCAATGTTGCATTAGTACAGACTTGAGTGAAAAGGTTAAAGACCAATTTTGTCCATTGTCTTTGTCTGGCAGATGTGGGGTGCGTGCAGCAGACAGAGATCAAAGGATGAGCTGGCAATCTGAATGTAGGGTGTTCTGGCTTTGTGGAAGATGTCCGTTATCTCATAGAAATGCTGATATTATTCAGAGTTGAAATGGCAAATAAAACATGGATGAACTTGCTCCCTTGGTATTACAGACCAGAAAGGAAGTGGTGGCAAGTGCTGTTTGCCTTCATCAGTGATTGAAACTGATCAACCTTTAACCGAGTCCTCAAATCTTATAATATAAAAATACACATCTTAAATCATTACAGTTGATGGGTCTAGCCTAATATCATAGGAACTTCGTTTATACTCTGAAGCTACTGTTGGAAGATAAAATGGCTTTCCTTGGATTTGTAAACTCTGTTGCTCTTTTGACTGGCATCCTGCTAACTAACAGTTCCTTCATGTATGTTGCAGCTGTCCTCAGAATTTTGCTACTGTATTAATTCTAATCATAATTTTTGTTTTCTTAAACACAGAACATAAAACGCACTGTAATAATACTTTTTAAACTCAGATGTGTCACATTTTTATTCCAATAAAAGACTATAAAGTCTTAGCCCTAAAAACATCAGTCAATGTCATATTAGTGGATTTGGATTTAAAACAAATAATGAAACCAAATGTTTTTTCAGAGTTTAGAATTTATCAGAGCGTAGGGAGGAGAAACCAAAAAGTGGATCAGAATTTGTTCCCAGTTCTGCAGGGAATGCCACATGACCAGACTCCTGCCAAAACCGAGCAGCTAACTAATTGACTAAAGTAACCTACAGAAAACAACTGTATCAAATAGCAATGCAAAGTCCAAGTTTTAAGTAGATGCAGACTAAGTCCACTTGGTGCTGGAGTGACTTGGATTTTTAGTACAGAACATGTTTTACGTGCCTGTTTCTTTATAGCTATAGCAAATAACTCCTTATTCTGTTAACCATCTGGGTACCATTCCATCAAGCTGGCAATTCTAACATACTTAAATCGGAAAGTGATGAAACTCTTCTAAAAGGAAAGTGAACCCTTTTCTGCCACCAGCCTTGGCTACTTCTGCACTGAGCTGTTAATAGGCAAGTGTAAAGAGCAGACAGCTGAATGCTGGAACCACTGGGTGTCTGGGGGGAACTGGTTTTGTAACAGTAAGAAAATGAAGTGCATCAAAGCAAATGTGAAGACATGCAGCTGTCTAAAATGAAGCTATTTTGACTGCTCTGAGACTGTCTTATAATGTAGAATTTACCAGGTGACTTTTGTTCCCTTTTAAGCATAAGAGGAAAAAGTTACCAAAGTCTGCTCTATATTAAAAGCAAAGTTGGAAGAAGATGGTCTCAGCAGAAATAGTTTAAGGCCCTGTGGGAACTCCTAAGGGACAACCCTTGCATGCAAGCGACTCTATAGAAGCCAACTGGCTCCAAGTGCTTCACACCTTGCATAATACTTCCCATTCTGGAAAAAGTAATGGTTACATTAAGAAATTGTCTCACATACTAAAAGGTGGTGTTCAGTTCTGTTTGCTAAAACACTGAATGACATGTTCCCTACCTTACATGTGGAGTACTTCAATGAGCTTGGTTTTGTAGTCCAAGTGTCTTGTGTTGCAATTCTTTGACTTTGTAAGATAGAGTTGGTTGATGAATTCTTAGTCCTCAGTAACTGTAAGAGACTTGCTCAACAAATGAACTGATCTTCTGCCTTACAGAAAAGGTTCCAGGAGGCCAAACAGGAATAGTCAGAGAAAGATGAAAAGGAGATATGTGAGCTCAGTTATGTGTGCATTAGAACTTCCTGTTCTCCTCCTATGTCCCTCCCTTCCTCTTGCCTTTAGTAGTACTTCCAGCTCTACTGTCTTGTTTTGTTTTGCTTCACATTCCCAGAATAAAGTCTATCTTCCACTTGAATGATCTATTTTAGATGAAGGGAAACAAGAAATAACGAATGTCTGAGTGCAGTGTGTGCATGTGTATATGTATATACCTTATGCAACAGTGGTGTCCTTCTGGAATTGCACTGTAGCATTCCACATCTTGGAGGTATAAGAAGGATTCAGGAGGCTTCCTAATGTACAGCATCTTTAAATGTTAGGTAACAGTAACCAGAATCTGCTGGGACTTATTGCATACAGATGCTCCTCTTGGAGTCACTTTGCATTTAAGACAAATATTTGTCTAAGGAAACCACCCTTTCTCATCTGTTGACCCATGTCCCTCTGTGTAGCCATTCACATCTCTAGAGACTAAAACAAGGGAAATCTTCTCTAGAAGGAAGTTGCTTTGTAACATTCTGCTGAAAAATTCTTTGGGAAGGTGTTATAATTAATATACCAGAAGAATGTAAGTTTGGGTTTTCTTCCTCTCTAGTGAATACTTGGAAGCACATCAGGCTGAATTGGATTATCTTTCTGGTCGACACAAAGATACAAAAAGGAACTCCAGATTGGTAAGATGGTTTTAATGTTAAATACTTAAATGACTCTTAAAATAAAGTCACAGAAGTAGATGGTTTCTCACATCTGGGACTCCCTGGGGCTTTCCAGTTAAAGCACTGAGGTGAGATCAAGCAAGGCATCACAATCAGAAATTCATCAATCAAGTTAGCTCTTGATGTGAGAATTAAACTTGGGATTTCTCAAGTTCAATATCCATCAGTGTTCTTCAGATTGTGTTCCTTTACTGGGATGGTATCTCCTTGTGTCTCTTCAGTGATCAGTGTTCGTACCTGACTCTGTATGGACAGAAATGGTGATAAAGACAGAGCTTTGTTTTCCATAGTTGGCGAATGTGTCCTCGTAACCTAGGTTCTGTCACATTCATAACTCCCTAGAAGTACCTTCAGCAGCAGTGCTAGTGAAGAGACAACTCGCAGATACAGCTTTGCCTTTCATTTGGGAAATAACGGCTAGATAAAAAAAAAAAAAAAAAAATAAAATCAGAAACTCCCGTGTACCATGACCAATGTCCAAGTCCTTGTTGTGGCTGGTGGTGAGACTCTAACTGTCTCATTTCAAGCATCTGTGAAAACAAACCAACCAACCATGCACAGAAAATGAAACTACTTATAAAAATGTTGGACTGTCATCTTGTAGTAAACAATGCATCTTAATTTAGCATAACTTAAGATAGGCATACAGAGTCCTGCAGTAAATACCAAAGTATCGTTAATATACATGCTCTTCTATTCAGCCTTTGCTGTTTTTCTTTCAGGCTTTCTACTATGACCTGGATAAGGTAAGACTATTGAAGATGAGATGAAATGCTGCAAATAGAGACAAATGGATGATGTCTACTGTGTTACTTTTAAAGGCATGTTTAGGAAATAATTTCTCAAGTCCCCCCTTCTCTCTCCCCTCTTCAAAAGCAAATCCGCTCTGTGGAGAGATACATCAGAAAACTGGAGTTTCACATAAGCAAGGTAAGAGGTTTTATATCTTATTATATCTTGTACATGTAAGGCTTATGCTGCTATACAAGCAAACTATCTAAATAGAAAATACTTTGATTATAATTCATCTGAAGGGGAATAATGTTGGGTACCTTCTGAAAGCTGTAACCACTCTTCTTGCAGAAGGAGGGGATTTTTATTTATTTATTTATTTTCTTGAATGGTTCTATTCAGGCTGAATGTTGGGCGCAACCCAACCTGAGGTTGCCTGTGAAACCAGTTTGCATACTCTGCCAGTTTATTCAGAAAATGCTGCTGTGAGAAGACTTGCATGTTCTCCCCTGCTTCACGCAAGGGGCCAAATAGGCAGTTCTGTAGAGTGCGTGCCTGCTGTCTGCCATCTGCTTCCAAAGGAATCAAGTCTCTCCTCTGACGTAGCTAAAGGTGTAGGTGTTTTAATCTGTGTTGAGGGAATCGGTTTCCTGCTCCCCAAGTAATTTTTTCCCTGAACCAAGTGTTACTCTACTCCTTGTCTTCTAGTCTAATAATAGCAGAGCAAATTGTTTCTCAGTATCCCATGGTTTTTTGTAGGAATGTCTACAAACCGTTGCACTCTAATCAGTCTGTAAAATGCAGGAATTACAGCACTCTGCAATACTATGACAATAGGATTTGGTTGGTTTTTTTGGCAGAAAAGACTGCTGATGTTCCTTTCCAAAACTTACTAGAACTATGCCGGGGTAATTCTTGTTCATTCTTCCCCCACCCCCCAAATCTTAAAGGTAGAAGAACTCTATGAAGCTTACTGTATCCAGTGCAGACTACGAGATGGGGCCACTAATATGAAACATGCCTTTTCCTTGTCTCCTTCCACCAAAGCCTCCAGAGAGAGCCTAGTGGAGCTTTACAAGAACTTCCAAGAGTGCACAGAGGTAGGAAATACTACACTCATGTAACAAAGACCTGACTGTTCCTTAGCAAAATATGTACTAGGACTTGCTGCTGGCTTTTTTTTAATGGCGCATGTTAAAAACTTAACATATGAATGAAATACAGTACATAATGTGAACTGAACCTTGTGAGACAAATACCTTATGGGCAAAGCTCTTGATTTCTATGCCCTTCTTCTGCCCCTACTCAACTTGTCTTCATGCATTCATGAAGACAAGTGAAAAATTCTTTGAATTTCTGCTTTTATACTGGGGTCCATTATGACTTCCACCAGAAGTAATGGAATGAGACTTGAATAATGAATAAGCTATACTATCTTTACAAAACAAGCAGTGGAAGGTAACTGACAGTGAACTGCTCAAGCAGTTCCACTCCTCTATGGAGAGTCAAAAAAAAAAAAAGCCCTTAAAAAGATGGGATAAGAAAATGGCATGCATGGGACGGTAGCTACGCTGCGCTGCTTTTCAGTCGTAGTGACTGTTCAGTCTTTCTTCTAGGACATGTGCTTTATAGAAGGGGCGTTGGAGGTCCATTTGGGAGAGTTTCATGTGAAGATGAAAGGTACGTTCCTTTCTTGTTTTCTTCAAGACTTATCAATTGATTTGGGGTTTCCTATGTAGCAATCTGATCCACTGAGTCTACTTATTTAATGTCAGTTGCTTCCACTGGCTTTCTGGATTGGACCCTGAACAGAATTTTGGCAGACTTCTGTTAGCTTCAGTGCTGTAAAACAGATCTGCAATGGTATTTTATATTTGAATACAAAAGCTGACAGTCTTTCTTTCCTCAGCTCAATTAAATTTGTCCTTCTAAGAGTGTTTTGGGCTGGTGGCATAGCTTCTTCAGAGTTGAGCACAGGAGGTGTTAGCCAGATAGTCACTTTATTTATTGCAAGCTGAGGTTTGGGGGGACATTGTAAAACTCTACAAGTATTAGGATTTTTCCTTCTCTTTTCAGGGTTGGTGGGCTTTGCACGTCTCTGCCCGGGGGACCAGTATGAGGTGCAGTATACAGCAATTCATTTTGTCCTTTATTTTACTGCTGTGAGTTTGCAGTAGAGAAACAGGAGAGCAAGGGTGCAACATGTAGAAGGCAAGCAGGAAACAGACTATGATAAAACTGTGCACCGGTCTGATGAGAACAGTGCTTTGGTACATTCACTAGTTACTCTGCCCACTGAGAATGAAGAGGGAAAGATGGGATTCAAGTGTTATGGGAGGGTTTAAAAGATGGCAGTGGCTGTCTATCAAAACCAACCTGTCAGGTCTTTGTCTTCAAAGTTGCCCTGGAATCAAGTAACAGTTGCTGTCTGTTTCTTGGAAGATTGCCCTTGGCATGATTTGAATGCATCTTAGTGTCTTTCTGGGTTACACTCCTACTTCTAACAGTGGCCAATGAATTCCAGTGTGCCTTGTGTTGCAGTACTGCAACACTTGCTATGCAACCTAGTTTTGCAGTTTTTCTAGAATGGGTGGGATGTGTCATTTGGCACTGAGTTAAGGCGTTAAAACTTGCAATCTAAATTCCTGCCTCCAATCTTCTGGCCTTTATTCAAGTTCCTAAATGTATAGTGGTCAAAGGAATGGATTTGCTTCTGCAGTACTGGAACAGTGTGAGGCCTATGGACTGAAGGGGATGTTCTGGGATGCGTTGACCCAACCTCCTTTTTCCTTTGTGGTTTCTAGGTGTTTGTGCGACTGGGACGCCAAAAATGGAGGTTGAAAGGCAAGATTGAGACTGATGATAGCCAAACATGGGATGAGGAAGAAAAGATTTTTATACCCAATCTCCATGAGAAGTTTGAAATCAAGGTGTGGTGTATAATGGTTGGATTGGAATCAGTGGGTTAACACATCTTCTGCTATACTGGTTACCTGTGAGGATACCAAGCATTTGTCAAAATTCTTAAGTAGTTTTCTTTTCCTAGCCATGTAAAAATGGCAGTTAATCAATGTTTCTTCCTACTGAACTGATATCTGCTTCTGGTTTTTCTTCGCTTCTGGCACTCAGATCTGTGTTAGTGCATCTGCTTTCCCATGTTCTGGAGTCTTGTATAGGAGGTTGGGTTTACTTAAAAACAAAACAAACCTTCCAGACCAATATCTAGGATTTTCTAGGGTGAAGTTTAGATGTGGAGACAAAAAGACGTGTATGTTTATATCACTCGTGTGGAGTATTAAGTACTTGAATTTCTGTTCTCCATTGAAAAAGATAAAGATATGGAAAGCATATCTTTGCACATGTGTATGTTTTGAATGTGTAGTTCAGATAGACCTTTATCTAGATGTGCTGCAGATTCTTTTGTCATGTTTTACTCCAGAGATTGTTGCTCAACAGCCAGCTGAATATAAGCTGGCAGTGTGTCCAGGTGGCCAAGAAGGTCAATAGCATCAGACTAGGGAAGCGATTGTCCCACTGTACTCAGCACTGGTGAGGCCGCACCTTGAGTACTGCGTTCAGTTTTGGGTCCCTCACTACAAGACAAGTGTTGAGGTCCAGAGAAGGGCAGGGAAGCTGGTGCAGGGTCTAGAGCACAAGTCCTCTGATGAGCAGTTGAGGGAACTGGCGTTGTTTAGCCTGGAGAAAAGGGGGCTGAGGGGAGGCTTTATTGCTCTCTACAACTACCTGGAAGGAGGCTGTAGAGAGGGGGTGCTGGTCTCTTCTCCCAGGTAACAAGCAATAGGACAAGAGGAAACAGCCTCAATTTGCATCAGGGGAGGTTTAGATTGGATATTAGGAACTATTTCTTCACTGAAAGGGTTGTCAAGCATTGGAAAAGGCTGCTTGGGGAAGTGGTTGAGTCACCATCCCTGGAGGTGTTTAAAAGACGGGTGGATGTGGTGCTGAGGGACATGGCTTAGTGGTGGACTTGGCAGTGTTAGGTTTACAGTTGGACTCGGTGACCTTAAAGGTCTTTTTCAAAATAAACGATTCTATGATTCTATACCTGCAAAGATCCAATAGCATTTATATACTAGTGAAAACTGTCTGTACTTTAAAAAAAAAAAAGTGTCAGAACTCTAAATAAAGATATAAAGTGCTTTGGAAGAGGTCGTATCTTTAACAGTAAGGGACCAGTGCTAGTGGCATGTGATACACAGATGACACGTTGTGGGTACCCCTTGGGGGAAGCTTCATAGACCCTTGTGTAGCTGGCATTGATTCTGGCACTTACCTGGCAGGTGGAGTTAATCCTTAAGCAGCTTTTCTACTGTAGCCTGGCATCTTTCGTGGGCTTGACTCTGCAGCATGATGCCTGCCAGCCTAAAAGGAGCTGAGATTGAAGGCTGTGCTGGATCCTTTTCTACTAGGAAACTGTGCCAGTGCAGGGTTTCAAGTTTTGACAGCTGTGTTAAAGCAGCTATTGCAATGTTCCTCTGCTATCTGGCAGCAAGAACTGGGTTACATAGGAGAGACTCTTTGGCATCTTGTCAGCAGAGCTTTTGGAAATGTGCTTATAACACATTTTTTTGCTGCCACTGCACAATGAAGATCAGGTGAGAGGCTAATTCAGATCCCTGTTTTCCCATAATAGTTGTAAAAACTTGTATTACTTTGTATGACAATGATAGTTTTACTCTTTTTGTCAGCTTATGAAAGTGTACTGACTAATGTTCTCCACACCCACCTGCTCTTTCCACTTTGTATTTAATAATCTTTGCCCAGTACAAATACATAACAGGATTAAAAAGAAGAAAAAATAAAAATCTGAAGTGCCAAAGAGTGTTCCAAGAGGAGCCTAGCAACATAATTTTTGCTAGCTCTTAGAGGAGATGTAGGCATGTAACTAATTCCTGAAGAGGACTTTAGGTACTTATGCTAAAATTCTGTGCTGAGTTTGATGCTTTGTGCAATTCCAGAACAATTTGATCTTCAATTGGAAGTATGCTTTTATAGAAAGTGTTTGATTAGATTTTTATTTTGTTTTTTTAAGTAGTTGAAGAAGCAAAGTGCCAGCCTGGGGAAAATGTAGGCCTGTAACTGCATTGATAACAAACTCGGAGCCACTTGCAGAGCTATAGGAAAGAACTGATGCTTAACAAGTTCTGATTTCAGTCCGCAGCTGAGCTCAGGACAGTTAGAAAGGTCACACTGGGTGCAGATAGTTGTGCTTCCAGATCCTTTAGGCAATTGCGAGCTGAAATAGTCTGGTGTAGGTAGGCTAATATACTTCCCTGTGAATTATAGTTTTTTGATAGTGTTGTTCTAATATGTCGACAAGCTGGACTCTCTACTAGAAATGACAACTACTTGTATGTATATCAGAGCTAGAATTTCAAAATTTCAGACTAATTTTTCTTAAAATCATAGTCTACCACGTCCTGTTGTCAGAAGTGCTGTACAGCTCTGTCTCTCTGCAAATCAAAGAACTCTCTCTCTCTTTGCTAGCCATCTGTGACATATTCCTTGGGGGATATTGGCTTGCAACAGTTTAGGAGCCCAGAATTGAGTATCAAGGTTTTAAGTTTGTTGTGGGCCTCAGAGTAGATACGAGCCTTGGGTATTCTCCTTTGTGTGCACATGACTTAGGATTGTCTGGTAAGATGAAAATGGATATGTTTGTCTGTCCCTGCAGGTGACAGAGCTGCGAGGACTGGCCACTATTCTAGTCGGTGTTGTGACATGTGACAGCATAAACTTCTTCACAACCAAGCCTCAGGCAATCATTGTGGATATAACTGAACTAGGCACCATCAAGCTGCAGCTGGAGGTCCTCTGGAAGTAAGTACAGCTTCAAATGAAAAAAGCTGGAGCTAAACATTTGAAATAAATTAAAGGCTCCTAACTATGTCACATAGCATTCAACATCACAGTCCTCTTTCTATTTGCAGAGCAGGTGCAGGATAGATAGCAGCCACATGCTTCCACGCAGCACCCGCAGCTACTGTGCCTGATCTCTGACTCTGTGGGACCAGTCATCAGGATGGGGTGGGGGGAAAGGCACAGAAGCTATTTCTGTGACCCTTCAGTTCTTGGTGTTGATGTTGCCAGAGCCATGGTTGGCCACATGAACTGTCTAGTAGGCTTTTACTTAACTTACTACTCTTCAGAATGAGCATTCAAGTCTAGCTCCAAGCAATGTATGTACATCTATAAAATGTGACCGATAATCTTAAAGGTGATGAAATGAAACTGAAAATAGTAGCTTCTGGGTACAATGAAAAAAATATATAGTTGAAATTTTAGGATAATCACTATTTCCAGGCCACAATTCATTAAAAATGAAGCTTTCCCAGAGACTTAGCACCTTTGTATTTGCACTGTGATTGGTTATCAATAAGGTCTGTGCGCTACAGGGAAGCCTGGTTACAGATGCACTGTTAAAATAGCTGAGTATTTTCAAGGTGCCTGTGATTTGTTAAATTGTTTTATAATTTAAACTTGTAAATCAATTTTTGTAGTGGATTACTGATGTTATTAAAGCAAATTCTCACTTTTGTGGATGCTGTGCTGGAACGTCTTCCTCACTCTAGACACACCACCATAGATTTTTGAGGTAGTACTGTTATTTCTGCTTGAAGAGACTGTTGGTCCATACTGTGAGTCTTGTCTGCGACAAATCAAAACTTTTAAACCTGTTTTTATTTACTGTTGTCCAGGGGTTAAATCTAGCCATTTTAGTGAAGTGCCCAATTAAGCAACAGGCACACTCTTTACTTGTACTTTTGTATATGGCTTACTGCAGTCCTCAGTTCTTCCCAACCCAACATGGCAAAGAGGCATTTGAACACATCTCCATGATAAGGACCTTCTTGAAAGGCCACTTTGTGATGACTTGTGGATCTAGGCCCTTTCCAGGAAAAGCGGAGACTGAACGATGTTTAGATTAGGAAGGGCAGGGAGCTATGCCGTACAGGCCAGATTCACCTATGGCTCAGCCTTGGACAACTCTTCTTCTCCGGCTGTGCTGGTTTCCTGTTTTCTTAAAAATTACCCAAGAATAAAAAAACCCAAACTCGTATGTGTTGAATACATGGTCTACCAAATGTGCCCAAGAGCCAAACGGAGCTTTCAGTAAGAGAAAAGTTTCCCTGCCCTTAGAGTTAAGTAGCCAAATGTATTTTACAATCAGACTTGATTTTTTTTTTTTTTTTCAGGTCTTAATACCCTGTTTCTACTTTCAGTTCCCTTTGGAAGCATCACTTGACTTTAAACCTTGTCACAGTCTCTTAAGCCACCAACAGGAGAGGTTTTCTGTTGCGATTCCTGTGCGAGTATTGATAAACAGTTTTCAGCTTGCATTTCTGGGGTTGGGGAAAGAAAAGCTTTATTGATCAACATACTATTTTCTGAATGTCTTTTGTGTATGCTGTGGTTCTTGAAGTTTACAGTTGACTTGTACATGCAATTGGGCTGAAATGTAAGTCTTGGCATCAACATCTGAAAACTATTTTCAAATACACACATTGCTCTAATCAATGAGAAATAAACACACAGCAGAGTTTTGCCCACACCTGTTGTTTATGACACTTTCCTCCTGAGATCTAACAACGGGCATCAGTATATGTTTTGTTTTGGTGAGGTGCTGCAGCTGCTCTGAGGCTTTTGAGGCCTCTGTTTCTTATTTGAGAAGCTGAGCCACTAATTAGTTGGGTAACAAAGCCTCATTCCAGAAGCTTGCTGTGATCTTGCATTATATGCTCTATGAAACTTCCTCTTACTCACGCCAAGTTACGTATGTATTCCCATTTGAATCTGAAAGCAGAGACATGCATGGTAGAATTATTGAAAACTGTGTGGCATGGGGATGGTGCAAGTTGCACTATATATATTTTTTTTTTAAGAAAAAGTAGCTCTTAAAATGACAGCCCATTTAAATGAAGGCCAATTAAAATATTCTGTTGTTGACACTTGCATGTCTTAGTTTTGGGGAAGGAAGGAGAGAAGGGGGGCATAGGGGGATATATAGGCAAACATAGATATATGGCGAAGTCTGCCTTTATTTGTCATCTCTCACCTTGCAACAAACACACGCCACAAAAACTTGCATTAGCTTTAATCTGGATGTAAAATAATCAAAAGCTCTATATGGAGTTTTGGAGCAGAAAGGACTGCAGGTAGAACCCTCTGCTTGCAGAGATGCTTTTCTTATAAGGGCAGTCCTTGCCTACAACTTCAAGCCTAATGTCTAAAGAAGCTACACTTGTGCAGCGTAGATATACTTTCTTTATTGAACTGGGTATAAAATCTGATTTTGCAGATGGCATGTTCATAGTGGTGTCCGTAAGACATCACTTCTACTCTCTTCTTGTTAACCCACACAAATGGCATCTAACAGGTTCACTTTATTTACTTTTTCTGGATCTACTTACTTTCTTCTCCTTGCTGTCAATAACTTGTGTAAGTAATTATGCGCCTAAGTTGTTCTTCCAAAAGGACTGTATGAGCAAAACCCCTTCCTATGCTGGGATATTGCATAGTTTCTCAGATGAGTCTAAATCTCCAAAGCAAATGATATTTGTGACTAAATTTTCTAAAATAATACAATTTAAATTATGTTGGCACTTAATTGTTGTGGTAGCTCGCAGCTCAGAGTGCAGCTTTTGATTGGCAAGATGAGAACTTCTGTGGCATTTGGGACAACTATCACCCAGCTTTTAGAGTTGGCAACAGCTGAGCTGGGAGCAGGGTTAGTGGTGACGCATTTTCTTTGGGAGCTAATCCCCACTTGGAATTTTTCAGCATATGAGAAAGCTCCGTCTGCGTGTCTCTGCTGTGTTTAAGTTTTGTGACATGCATTGGTATCCTACCAAGTGGATTCTCCAGAGCACTTCTGCATAGAACTGGCAGGCTCCTCCTCTTTGACAGCCTGTTTGCTGAAGTTGTTTACAGAAAAGAGAAGTTGTGTGGTGACAACTCAGGGTGTTTCTATTTTCAAAGATAGAGCACTCAGAATAACAGCTGCTTTTTTCTTTGATTTAAGAATAACTAAACAAATGCAGCTGATCTACCCAAGCTTCCCTGAGAGGCAAGCTTTCAGTCTAGACCTGCTTTGAAAAATCCAAATGTAGATCACTCTTCCACTTCTAAATGTATATTTCTTTAAATAGGCCACTGGTCTTCTGGGATCTAACAAAAGTTCCTTCAACTCCTTTATAGATTATGCCATGAGGAGCACGAATGAGCTTGGGCCTGTTGCAGAACCGCTTTGTCGGCCAGTTTGGCAGACGCTTTGGTTTTTTTGCCAACCTAAACAGCAGTCTGAATTCTGTCTCTCCCATGAAGGACAAAGAGAAAGCCTGTATTCTCTTCTCAGAACTTCAGTTAGCACCCCGTACTGGGATCTAAGGGTACCAGCCAGCCAGAACCACTCTTGTAATTTCTGCCCTCTGAGCAAGCATGTGCTGGTCTGGCTCACAAGGGTTTGTGGAGTAGGAGAAAAAAACCTTAAGGGAGAATAAAAAAGGAAAGTCTGTCTTTTTGAATACATACCTACAGTCAGTCTTGCTCTTATGGATGAAAACTTATGTGAATAGGTAGTTACTCATGCAGGTATCTTTCGGCAGTAGTCCATCAGTGCATCTCTGCTTTGGATGGAAGTGATGTTTCATAGCTTAGTCTTGTGATAAGCTGTACTAACTTTGAAACTGGTGCTTACGCTTTAATGGGTAGGAGAAATCTAACAACAATCACACTATGCATGGGCATTTTCACTTGTGTTCAGTAGGGGGGGAAAAAAAGAAACCTCACGATTAACAGTGAGTCCAATCCAGTTGACCAGAACTAGGGGGTTTTTTTTGTATTAATGCAAGTCTGAATTCACAGGCTCAGTAGTGGGATTCAGACAGGTCTAGCCACCAAGAGCCCTTCTCCTGTGGAGCAACTGGGCAGAAGAGAAGTGATTAGGGCAC
Source organism: Rissa tridactyla (assembly GCF_028500815.1). Lineage (NCBI taxonomy): Eukaryota > Metazoa > Chordata > Aves > Charadriiformes > Laridae > Rissa > Rissa tridactyla. The sequence continues at coordinate 9,021,718 of NC_071477.1, forward strand.
AGTCTTGGCAGTGGGAGAAAGGAATGCAGATCCTCTGGGGCTGCAGACTGTGTTGAGTTCAGCTCTTATATGCTCTGCCTGATTACGTATGTTCCTCTGACAACATAAACCAGGAAGTGTCCTTCTTACACACCCAACAGAAAAATGCAGCAGGATGCGGGAAGTGGTAGAAGTCTCAGGTATTTCATCCCTCTGTAGGTTTGGTGGTTATGACAAAACAATATCTTGCTGGGAATGCATGCTCAGTGCTGGCAAGGCTGAGGCACCTCTGAATGTGTGCTGATGTAAAGCTCCTGATGTCGTGGGAGGCTCAATCTAGGAAATGTGAGCTCTGATAAATTGTAAACCCCTCCAAGGTCAGGCTGGGCATGTGTGCTTTGGACCTGAACGCTGAAGTCCTGCAATGGTGCTAAGGCAAGATAAAGGAGAGTTACGTGCTGCATTTGCATTGGCCTTAATAATGATGGCATTGTAGTCTCATGCATTTAATGCCGATATTGTTATTAGTTATGACCAAAGGTCAACATGTTTGGCAATATAGAAATAGAATGGGGACAACAAAAATGATCAGAGAAGTGGGGACGCTTCCATTTTTATTTTTTTTTTAAAGAATTTTTCAGCCTTGAAACGGTGTTGATGGGTAACACTGTATAAGCATACAGATGCTCACTGTGGAGAGTGTGGAAAGGAAACGAGTAGCTACCATTTCTCTCAGTACAGCCAGAGAGATAGTGCGCGCACACGCACCCCCCCGCCCAGGTCAAAGTATTTGTTCCACAGTGTGAAGTTAAATAATGAAATTGCTGCATACTTTTGACCTACACAGAGATTTTTGTGTCAATGATTTCAGGAAGTAACTAGACAAACTAAGGAAAAGTGCGTGACAACTAAAAGCAATAGTCTGCCTGCAAAGTCTGGTGCATGACAGATCTGAGCTATGGGTTGCCTCAAATTTGAGTATGTGTCTGGGGAAAACCTACTATATTTGACTGACTTCTTATGCTTTTCCCCTGAATATCCCCTACTGGCGTCTGTCAATGTCAAGGTGCCCAGAGAGATGGATTCATAGATCTGTCCCGGTATGATGTTTCGTTTGCTTTAAAAATGTGGAGCAAGATAATGGATTATGCCCAAAGAGCTTACAATCAAGAGATAATAGATGCTTTAAGGCAGACTTCGTTCTCTCCTTCATCCTTGCTTTGCTCTCTTAACTTGTTATCTTGCAGTAATATGGAGCATGTGCTTGTTTGGAGGGCAGCTGAATAACTGTTTTGCTAGAGTGTTTTAGTAATTGTCAGAGGCAAAACAGATTCAGCTTGTTATTCCTGTCCCTTTCCTCCAAAGCGTCATTTTGCATTACTGCATTGCTGTATTAAAAGCTAAAAATGAAAAATCTGAGGAATGGATCCATGTGACTCTTCTTAAAGAAATGCTATGGATGTGAGTAATTTGCTTCCAGCAGTAAACATAGCAGGCTTTGGCTAAAAGGCTCTTACTGTCAGAAACCTGATTTATTTTTTGCATAGTGAGACAACGCAGATGGTTTTTATTGTGACTGCACGGAACTGGCCTGTTTGATGAACCCCAGCTGCGTGACACTGGTTAATTTAGCCAATTAACCTGTATTAGGCGAGCTCACAGAGCATTACCTCTGTGCTGAGGAAGACAGTGGTGTGTTGCACTGCAGGATGCTGTTGAGAATTCTACCTGTGCAATATGAGAAGTTAGAGAGAATTAGAGCCCTGCTCTTCAACTTTTGCTAGAGAGCAGAAGTTCATTTCCCTGCAACTGATTAGTCCTCGTTATTGTTTGGATTTTTTCAGACTTCTAGTGATTCCATATCGTACAGCTAAATGCAGCTGACTTTATCCTACTGTTTGGTCATTATATTCATATCTATGAGATTAGATTTATTATAAGCACTTTTTTTCAAAATGCTGGTGCTTAAGCGGAAAAACAAACTTTCATTTGGTGCCACAAGGCATATCAGTGGGGAACAAAAGTAACATGCAGAAAAAAAACAAACTTGTTTTACTTAACGTTAAATATGTTTTCCCTCTCCTGGTTAGCTGAGTTGCATTTTGGGACACAGTTTGACCAGGTTTCCTTAGACTGCTTTGCAAAGGAGTTGGGAAATTAGTGTCTGTGACGTATTCTATGGTTCTATGTCGTAGGTAATTGTGAAGTCTTTAGAGCGGGGCTTGTCAAACTCTCTTAGACCATAGCCAGTATCCTCTGGAGCTATAACTGGGCTCATCTATGATTGTATGAACGACACAACTTGCCGTATACCACTGCACAAACTTCCTCAGCCAGCCAAAGGAGTAATTTGTTAATATTTGAAGGATAATAAAGGTTTTTTTAGTGGCTTTTCCAGGTGGTGTGTGCTCTGCAGGAGGGAAATTAATGACAGTTTTCCTTTATTACATGGGTTATATTTCCTTCCTATCTGGTATGGTGTATGTCTGCACGGACACCAGTGCTGGCAAGTACAGTATAGGCTGCTTGCTATAGAAAGACTGTGACACAGGTCTCTGTCTAAAGAGTGTTGAGAATTCTGTGTGAAATACACAACCTTTATGCCTACCTCTTTCTCTACTGGTGCAGTCAAAGACATCAGTCAGAGAGACAGTCTCTCTTTCCTTTTATTCCCTGTGTTGTTTATTAAATGTCACAGTTCAAATCCTAACAGCTGGTGCTGCTGCTAAACGCTTCTGTGCTTTCTGGTCTTACTGACACTTAGGCCTTTGTGTCTTCTGCTACAGCCCCTTTGACACAGAGAACCTGTTTTTGTCCCCTGGAACCACTGCCAAGTTTTCTGTGGGTAGCAGGAAGAGCTCCTTATACAACTGGACCCCACCAAATACTCCCAGCTTCAGAGAGAAATACTACCTGGTGAGTATGCTGAGGAAAGCAAAATGCAAAGCACAGACCTAGGACTTGATTTTTGTATTAGATTAGGCTATTGAAGAACACCCTCAGAAATGTGAAAATGTAGCACTAAAGGGCCACTACAGTTTATTTTGGGGGCTTTGTTATTTTTTTTTCTTTTAACCATTTAGATTCCAGTTTAGATTTTGTAAAAGAAAAAACAACCCTGCCAAATATTCCTCTTGGCAGACAGAATGGTAGGGGTGTGGGCATCTGCTCTAATAGTCTATGGTAGGAATCAAACTAGGAACCATTCTGTCTCAGAAGCAGTGGAGCAAAATGGCATCTTAGAGGTGCTATGTGAAACAAGCCTCCTCTTCCTCAACCCCACTATTTGCCAAGTGTAGCCCATGGGAATAGAAAACCCTGTCCTCTTTCTCGTTCATTCAAGAGTGTATTGTTTTAATGGTTGTTTATATAATCCTGTTAATTCTGCCATACAGCTGAAATACTGATAACGTCATATATATGTTTCCCTAACATCAAGTCTAAGTCAGGTTTGGCATTGCCTCACCAAGGCAGCAGAATACGCAGTCGTCTTCAGAAAGGTTTATTACTTGTACAGGGTATGTTGGACTCTTAAAAATGAATATTTCCTCTAACCACTGCATTCACATCCTGTCCTGAGCTGGTGTGATAATGAAAGCTGCTTGGCACGGTTCTTCTTCCACAAGCAATTTTTTAGCTGTCTTGGTAACTCTCCTCTGAAAGATCTAAAGCGCAGTTACTGCTGCTCCACTTAGTTCATCCAGTGCGCTCTTAGTACTTTGTTTCAGTGGTTTCTTTGGTCCAGTCTATGCTGGCCTGGCTCCCTTGTGCAGAAGAGCCCTGTGGTTTTGATTGGTTTGGGTGCATACATTTCCAAGAGCAGGAAACCATAGTTCTCTATCTTAGGTGGTATCTCATGCTTTTCAATTGTATGTGTGTTCACTTACGAATGTTTGCTGCAGTCTGTTTTGCAGCAAAGGCAGAACCAAGGGGATGTAACTGATGAAGCTCAGCCCCCCAGCATACTGAGCTACTTGGCTGCCTGTGATTTTGATGTACATGGGAGGAGCAAGCCTTACAACCCTGCAGAGACAAGCGAGGCAGACTCGTTCAGCTCTGAGGATCAGAAAGGGGTAGAATCCAAAAATACAACTCCAGCTCTAGACCATAGGACGTTGCCATTGGTGATTATTCAAGAGACTGGTGCAGAAGAGCGACAACATCCTGTTCCAAATCGCACAACTCTAGATATCCTGAAGAAGACTCCGTGTGTGGATGGATTTCCAAATAACCCATCTGGTTTTCTGAATCGTCACAAAGGTAGTAGAGATTCTTTCAATCAAACCAGAAATCGCTGTCTGACAGAGCAAGAAGACATTAGCCAGAAAAGCTTGAATGCTGCAAATGACCTGAAACTAGATGGACAGACGAAGTCAATTGATAAGACTCTCCAAGAAGTGTTAAATTTGCTGAAATTACATGATGTGGGGCAAGCCCAACTGAAGAAATTGGAATACCAGGTTTCATCTCTGAGGGATAAATTAAAGGTATGGTAGTGTTTTACTCTTGGTAGATGGTGTAGCTTTCACTGTTACTCCTAAAACTGTAGGTGTTCCATGACCCTGAGGTGGGTTTGACTGAACGATGTATGGATGGCATGTTCCCAAAAAGTAAGTTTGGCCACCAGAGGTCAGGCGTTACTCAGAAAAGGCAGCCTTGAGAGCTAACAACACAGGAGCATTATGTTGCACAGCACCTCCCGGAGACAGCCTTCAAATGCTGTGTGCAGATCAAGAATCTGGAAAAAGAAATTAAGAAATGGCATGCAGTCATAAGTGGAAACTAGTCTGGGCTAAGCAGAATCTGAACCGTATGTCAGAGCCTCTGCATTTTGGTTTGTTTCTAATTTTTTGGATGTTTTTCAGATTTAGTATACCTTGACATGACTGCATCAGTCCATCAAATCTAATGTTTCCCCAGGATCGCCCAGCTTTTGCAGGCAGTTCAGTCTGTCTGACAAGTTACGTGATGCTGAAAACTTTTCTTTCTTTAGAAGAAAGGTCCTGGAGAAGAGCTTGCTGCAAGCAGTGGGTTGTATTGCAAATTTGGTAGCATTGTAGTAGATGGGGCCAGTGTGCAGTCTTGGGAGATAAGATACTGTGATACTTCATCTAATGTCTGGAATAATAAATGATGTTAACAAGACTGCACTGTCTTCCTATTCCAGTGCAATCACTTTAAAAATAGAAATTAAAAAAAAACAAACCAAGTGTTCTCAAAGCAGCCTTTCCAAGGGGGATAAAGTTAGTGGCCCCATGAAATCCACTATTGATATTGAAGTTCTTGGATAATTTGCTGGAATGCAACAGACTCCTAAGATTGCTACTTGTAGATCTGAAACAGGGAATAAGTGAAAATTGCACTAATGGCAGAAGACACAGAGAAAAATCAGCGCTCGTACTAACCTTAACAGGCATGGAAATCCAAAGAGGAATTCAGACAGTTTAAAGTTTTAAAGAATATTTTGAATTTAGTTAGCAACATTATTTGGGGATCAGTGCTGTACCAAGAGCTAACTTTCCTGATGTGTTAAGAATGAAATCAGAAAAGTAAATTGATTTGTTGTTGAGCAATATGAAAAACAGCAAAGAACTAATGCAAAATGGCTTGATAACTACAACTAACAATATTTTTCCTTCCATTCCACCAACAGCCAAAGACACTTCAGCACAAACATTCATCTATGGAAAGTTTAATGGTGGAGACAGTGCTGGAAAGTTTTGACTTTTTAAACGCTGACTGTAGTGCTGATGAGCTTTCATTATTTGGAAGCATAAGAACTGCCAGTATCAGGTATGTACCTGCAGCACTTCATTACAGGGCACACGGGAAAGGGGTAAGGGGGGCTGATCCCAGCAGCACTTACCGATACACTGTACGTGGCTGAGTAACGATTGTGCAGAGCTGCTGTTGGTCTCAACATCCAGGATAGAAACCACTTTTTGAATACTCTGCAATTCATAATTCAGAATACTTACCAGAATAAAATGGCACAAAACTTAAACTGAATTTGTGGAAAATTCCGCAGAATGATACCTGCAGGCTATGGTGGAAGGTCCAGCACGTAGGACTGCAGGAAAGAGGCTTATGGGGACAGTGCTGAACAGTTCTGCACTAGTGAGGGAGAGCTACGAGTAACTTATAGAGCTCTTCTACCTGCTCTTTCTTTTGAATTCAGTTTTGCAAGTTGCATAGCACTGAAGATTACATTCCAGAGCTATGAGCCTGATCCTGGGAGACTTACTACACTCCCAGTATCATTGAGTTGGGAGAACACCTAGGGATTTGTCTGTTACCTGTGCTGCTTTTGCAGTTTACCCACTGCAAATGAGCCAGCAACTCAATTCACATTATCTGGAAGCATCTTTTACTAGTATTGATTCTCCAAAATGGGATTTCGTGGGATCAACTGATCTGGTATTAGTGTCCTGGAATGAGTTTTAGAAATAAAGTCCTCATGTTTTTAAGAAGTGTTATAAATGCAATAAAAAATGCTGTTATCTGTTAAAAGCCACCTGTTTTGTACTGCAACTTGAAGGCTGCTATTGAGACTGCACATCTTCATATTTTTTTAATGATGAGAGTTTTAATCTTTTTTTTTTTTTCCCCTCATCTCAACAGCACATACAATGACAACACACTTCAGTCCCTCAGCTGTGACACGAGAACAGAAACAAAAGATGTGACTACTGGTGATGACAACTTAGACACACTTTTGATAACTCATCTGAAGCTGTGCAAAGGTCTCTTGCAGGTAAGGAATAGCCTATGGGTTTCCAGGGCACTGGTTGTAATTGTTGAGTCTGATTACAGACAAAAGTGAATATGTAGCTGGGTCTCTTATAAAAGCAGAAAGACTCAGAGTAGAAATTGAGTCCAAAAAATGCAGCATATACATGTGTATGCAGAGAACATGTCATACAAAACTCTGCTGCTTTTTTTCAGCCTCTGGGTTTTGCTGGTAATACCTTTGTGCCCAAAGCAGGCCACTAATGCAGTAGGACAGATTTGGGTTGGATTGTGTATCGATAACAGGTGATCAATTTTGTAATGAATGAAGAAAAAACTAATACTACTGGAAAGAAACTGCTAGCATGTAGGGCAAGAAAAGAACTCTTATCTTCCCTTGAGACCTTATTCCTCAGTTAATTTTGGTTATAGTGCTCAAGTACGTTATCGTACTCAAGTATCACCTCCGATGTGGATGGGCAGCAGAGGACAGTATAACTGCTGGTATTGATCTGCTACACAGCTGTCAATGGACAGGGGCAGAGAAGAGTGTCAAATACCAGACAGCCTGTTCCAGCATAATGTGGTTTGTTCACCCTGTTCTGCTGAGCAGCTTGGCGCTCACAAGTGACCTGTCCGTGCTGTGATGGGAAAAGAGGCCTTTTGAGAGCGGCTGGTGTTTCCTCACAGATTTTAGAAGTTTGATTCTAAGAAACAGATCCTCATTCATCTTGAGCTTGATACTGCCTTTGTTTCAGCTACTAAGATATGCATGTTGCATTTCAGAAACTGACGTCACCAAATGTAGCCCAGGTTGTCCAAGAGAGCATTTTGGAAGAAGTATCAGAGCAGACGCGAGTGCTGGGGGATGTCTTGGATATGTCTGTTGAAGAAAGTGAGTAACTGCATTATTCCAAGGCATGCCAGAGATGTGAGAGGTACAGGTAACTCTGCTTGAGCTTCCCCAGATACGCCAGGGTTTCATTCTGAATTCCTTAACAAACATTCACATAATTAAAACAGCTCTTATAAGCCCTGTTTTTTCTAAGAATCTAGATATCTTTTGTTTGGTTTTTTTTTTTTGCCTGCAAGGAAGGAAAAGATTTGAAGAAGTTTGTCTGAAAGAAATAGTAGCTCAACTGGTGGGTCTTAGAAACAGAGACGTTACAAATGATGGAGTTTGTGGCTAAAGAACAGCAGAATAGCCTTAATAAAATCCTTTGTTATATCTATGCTTTTACTTAGTAAGCAAACAGCCCGACTTCTCTACATATTTGCAGGAAAAGTTTGGTATGCAATTTTTCCCATCTTAGGCCTTCCCTCTACCAAATTCTTCTATTGACTGTTGGATATGACAGAACGATAAAGGCACAGTGGGAGACTTCAGAGGCTTTTGTTCTCGTCTTGGTAAATACAGCAGCAAGAATGCAAATTTTAGTTGGAAGCACTTGCTGACAGATTTTATCCTGAAGGATGTGGGAATAAACTGTTCCCCGGAGCCAGGCTTTGAAGGGCCTTTGGCACAATGTGATGAGGAAAGTGTAGGAGTCTCAAATGCAGAGCACAAGTTCAACATCTCTATAGGTAAGAGTGAGAAATGACAGGGTTTAAATGACAGCGAGAAACCACAGGGTGTTGCTTCAAGTGCTCTTCTGAAGTGTTTGCTGAAAGAAAGCCTGCCTCAACCTATGCACCTGAGGTTCAGAGTTCTCCACTCGTGAAGGTACCTAAGACAGGATCTCTAAAATGCTTAGAAATGGCACGTCTCCTGCCGGTAAAAGTGGAAACAGTTAAACTCACAGAACGTTCTTCTGAAACTTGACTCGGATGCTGGGATAAAGTAAATAACGAGAGGCAGGAGAGCTGCTAGGCGTCTCATTCAGGTCTCATAATGACAGTTTAGGAGCTCAACCCAAGCTTGGTGAAATCAATGCTTGCAGATGTTAAAATACTGGCAGCAAATCTCCAGCTTTGAACAAAGCCATCTATATAATGCAAATACACATTATGCTGACACTCTAGATATGCCATCTGGTGCCTAATTTCTCATGTAAAATCCAAAATCTGCTAGAGCTCAATAACTTTGTAAATTGTGTGGGTTTTTTTATTTTATTATTTGGTTTTTTTAGTTATTCAGAAGACTAAGAAGAAGAAGCACTATCTGAAAATCTGGAGTGATCTTGCAGAGCCTGGCAGCGTCCTGTTCGCTTCAGCAGAAAGGTTCTGTCACGCGCTAAAATACACGTTGACGCTCAAAGTGAAGGAAAAATACCCTGGTCAATTAGAAGCAGGTACCAATCCATTCCTTGAACACAGGGCCACTCTGGTTTCATTTTATTGCACAGCTAAAAATTGGCCTGGTGCATTTTACAAAAGAAACTTTTTTTCTTGTTTTAAGAAAACTTATTTTCTTGTTTTAAGCAGCTTACATCTAACCAACCTTTCATTTTCTCACTTGTTCTCTTCTGTGTTACTTCCAGTACTGCAGAGGTTGCAAGAGCAGATCGTGACCTGTGACGGGTTGCTCCCCTCTCCGCATCTCCAGACAGAACCAGTTACTTTATTCCAATTTTATAGCTACCTGGAGAAACACCACATCACCAGCCTGGAGAAACACTTGGGAAAACTTGCGAAAGAAGGTAATGGCAGCGCTTGTCTGCTTTGATTGAGCCCACAAGCTCAGCAGCTGGCTGCTGCTCGCCTGGTTACTGCTCAAGATACACTTTCACAGCAGCAAACTGCCCCACCATTGCATTGCCAATTTGTTGCCATTTTAATTCCCGTTATGACCCTGCAAATTTAATTAGAATAGGAAAGGCATGCTTGACTCCCATGGCTAACCAGGTAGAAGCAAAACAGGTGTGAAGATGGGTTTATCTTAAGTGCCCTAAAAAGCAGCGGGTTCTGCGATATTCTGTTGAAGTTGGCAGCAATCTAGGGCTGAGTAAACGTCTGTAGCTTCGTGTGACTATTGCAGCTGTAATCAGACACAGATAATGGCAATAAAATTTCAGAGGTTACTACCGCGCATTTTCTAGCATGAGGTAGCCGGTGTCTCGCTGAAGCCTAGTCCAACAAGTGAAAGTACTTTAAAACTTTGTCTGTCTCAGAAAAGAATTATTTTAAAAGCAGTCCTGATATTGGCTGTTATCTTTAGTCTTATTTTGATGCAGATAACTCATCTGGTGGGAGACTAAGAACTTCTGCATTCCTAGTCAGTGGAAAACACCTGGAATATTCTTCAAATTGAAACTGACAAACTGTCAATCCAGTGCCTGGTTTCTTTTCTTGCTTTTTTTTTTTTATTTTTTAAATGTGGAGGACTTTCTCTTTGACCAGTACAGCAAGATCTTTCTGAGATGTTTAAAAGTATTTTCCTTGATCATGTTTTTCTTATTTCAGGACTACTCTGTTTGTCCCAATGTCCAAAGGTGCAGGAGTTGTTTTGCACTGTGTGTTGTACTCCAGGCACCCAGGTCCTAAAACGAGTAGGGCTTCGCTGCGCCTTGTGAACTGATATTGTGAAATAATAATCTCTGCTCCATTTGTCGGACAGTCTTGGCATAGGAGGAAATGGAACAATGCCAGGGAAAGAAGACAGGATGGTCAAAGGGGCAGTCGTCCCAATTTGCTTCCTGCCACGCTCAGCTTGCTCATTAGCCATGGGAATAACTACACGTGGCTACAAGAGATAGAATTCGGGAGGAGTTTGTCTTCTCTTGATAAGGCCTTCCTTTGTCAGTCAGTGAGGTTGAGTCCTTTCGCTTGCAGTGATGCTAATTGAGGAGCTGCAATGCCCTGGGCGGCTGAAGACTCTTAAAAAGCTGAAGGGAAAGCGACTGAACAGACTCCAACCTCTACCGCAGACTTTGCGCCTACTCGGGATTTTACAGCTGGATGACAACCACCGCGTCAGCAAAGCAGCCACGTCCTGCCTGTCCCGCGCAGCAGCGAACAAGAACTTCAGGGGACAGGTAAAGACTGCCGTTCTTACCGGCTTTTCTAAATAGGTGCTGAAATACACAAAACTTGGTTTATCCTAGAATAGCACTATTGTCCTCTCCGCACTTCATTAATCTATTAACTAGAACCTAAACTACAGCAGTGCTCACGTGATCTGTCTATATCCTTTATTTACGCTCAGATATGTAAAACAGTGCTTACGTCAATCTGAATGCAAGTGCTTGATTATGCTGAAGTTTATAAAGCCCTTCTCCCCACACCCCCCCTCGCCCCCTTCTGTTTTTTCATTAGGCTCTCCTTTTTTACACTGGTGCTTTAACTGACTGTGATGCAAGACTTCAGCAAGCTGCATGTTTGGCCCTTAAAAACCTCCGAGTAAGTATTTACAGCTCTCCTTTTGATGTGTATGTCTGGCCAAAATTGCTAGATACAAAAGTGTATCCAAGGTGCGGATTTTTTAGGCTGGTGTAGGGTTCCTTTTTCAGCTTCCTTCTATTTGGAATTTAATGAATTCTTTGGCTACCAAAGTGCCGAACTATTAATGCTATTATACAGAAGCCAGCAGGCAGAGGGAGCTGCAGGCATCTTGGAGTGTCTCGGTTTGATCTGACAGGCACAGGACAATGGCAGAAAGGATGTATTCCAACTTCTGCCACATTGTCAGTGGTGAAGGACAGCAGGCACTGACCGGGGCCATCCAGCATGTACTAAAATGAGCCACAGTCAGCGATATAGAGAGTCAGCTTTAACTATAAAAATGTAGAGTTAAATCAGTTCATCTTTTTTTTTTTTTTTAACAATAGCTGATTCTAGTCAGAAAACAAATGTAATGTTTGCATCGCCACTACAAGGTGTCACAACAGATTTAAAGCTTTCCAAGAGTTATAAGTCTGCAATAAGTGAGTTTGCACACGAGGGATTATTTTGAGTACAGGTTCTGCAAACACATAGTCACAAGAGAGGCTCAACAAATCAGAGTCTTATTCTCTAAGTCAGATTTGCAAAGCAAGTGTTGTCCTTGCACACCTCGCATTAACTCTTTCAGTGAAGGTCCTGATTGTTTTATGCTAATTTAATGGTACTGCAGCGGTGAATTGTACCCTTGAGCTTTTGCGCTTTTCCACACCCTGAAACAGGAGAGAGAATAGCAGAGGTGAGATCATGCTCAGAAAAATTAACTGCAAGCTGGTATGTTGGGGGAGAAAAGAAAGGTCACAGTCGAATTCAGATGCAAGAAGAGACGTGAGTTAGTGTGTACGTGTTTAGCGTGTAAAAACGTTCATCTCAACGCCTGCTGAAAAGCTACTTTTGCAAATGTTTCTTTCTCAAACAGGGTGTGGAGAGCATTGAGCAGGTTGCCCACCTGTGCCAATCTGAAACAGAGGATGTGAGAAACGCAGCCAGGGAAATGACGCTATCCTTTGGTAGGTCTTTCGGACAACTTTAGAATATACATTCTGAAAAAGTAATGTGGAATAGTGAGACCCAGAACAGGCCTGAAGTTCAGCCTGAACACGTCTAGGAAAATGGAGGTGTTTCATGAACAGCTATTTCATACCATTAAGATAAACTTTGTACCACATACGATAACCAAATGCCCCCATTAAATTTGTCGAACCAGACCAAGGCGATTACTGTAGGATAAAGTGCTTTAAGAACCACTGGACTTTTTTAAAAGGTGGCAGATAAGCACTGACAGTGCTGACAGAGTACTTCTTAGTAGCAATACTGGCATCAGCAGTTTTCTCCGAGATTTTGTAAAGAGGACATTTGAACCAGGCAAATCACAATAAAATCTCTTCTAGCCCTGAGGTCAGCTAACCTGATTTAGAGACCTTCTCCGTAGCAGAACAACAACAGACTCTTTGGGCCCGGTAATCTCTTCTAGCCACCTACAAACTGACTGGCTACTTCTGATTTTGATGTTTCTGCTCTTCTTCAAATGGTTCCACTCTGAATACTGGAGGGGCAAAGAGTACAAACAAAATGGATTTATGCTGGTTCGTTACCTGTCGCTTCAGCTGAATTCAGTAGCTCTGCGGTGGAATTGAGCTGCTAATGAGATGTCAGTGTTCCCAATGTGCCACTCTCCAGGCATTTGTACTTGTCCTGAGCATTGCCCGGGCTAAATACCTTCCGTGCCCCGCTGCTAGCGAGGATTCCAGCTCATCTAGAGCCAGTGATTTCCCTGTTCTGTTCCTAAAAGCACTTTGGTTCACGTTTAGTTCTGGGGATCTCCGGACTTGCTTCACAGAAACACTCAGATTCACGTGTATTTCAAAACAAGTTTTCCAATTGCGATGGTTCAAATCGTTCCACTCATGTGGAAATGTTTACAGAAAGCCTGATTTTTCCATGGGGGCTTCTAGCAATTCTTGGAAAACTATTCCCTTGGAGGTGTGCCTGTCACTACTGGGAGTTCTTGTTAGTTCTGAACAGGGTCACAAGAGAAGTATTTCTAGAGCATCACTTTTCTCTGGGTGTTTCTAACTGCTTCCTCTTCCTCAGCATGGGACGTACTTTCTCTTTCTCCGCAGGTGAAAAGGGACGACAAGCCTTTGAGAAAATGGACAGGATTTGCTGTGAATTGAGAGAAACTGTACAACAAGAGGCTGAGATTGAAATCACAGTATTTTAGTAGTGGAATATGAGGAGCTGAATCGCACCCTCCTCACAGCCACATCTGGGTACCTGAGGATTTTGTTGCGTTGTTTATCAGTGTCTGGTTTACTTACGCCCTGCTCTGCACCTGCTGCACACTGACCCAGCGCAGGCAATTTCCAAAGCGGGAAGAGTTTGCAGCCTGCACGGAGTAGACTGGAATACATCTTCTCGCTGTCTCTCAGCACGAGGTGAACTATCAAGTGCTGGACAGATGAAAACTAGGATCTCTCAGAATAAGGAACCAGGTTCTCTCTCGAATATTTTAAAATCCCCATCTCGCTGGAATTATCTGCCCCTGCTCAAACTGTAAGTCAAATATGATCTATTTTCCCATAAAGTATTTTACTAATTTGGCATTTCTCAGAGGAGAGAAAGGATCACTCTCCAACAGGCTATCTAGAAACTAGCAGACAACAGATTATTTACATCAACTGCCGCATACGTTAGCAAAACCTAGCAGCATTGCTTAGTGGTTTCCTTCTTTTGTACAATTTAGTTGCAGAAGAAAAGCTTGTTACTGCAAAAGCCAATTTCTTCATAATCGTTGCAACTCAGGACAGGTTTGAGCAAGGACTGACAAGGCTGCAGTGAGCGTCTGTCCTCAGCAGTTCACAACAGGAAGGTATGTCTTGTATTTGCCCTGTGCAGGTCTGTCCAACATGTGCACAGCTCTGTGTAAGTTGTTTTGTTGTGTTTTAAAAAAAAATTTATTCATTTAGTCATAGATCAAGACTCCTCATAATCACACCCCTGCTGTCAGGCTCCTTACTCAACATTCAGTTAACCTAGTGGAGGGTAGCCACAAAGAGAAGCCTGGCTTCAGGTAAAATACTTGAAAGGGTTTGGCTTGTGTGTATATATTTTTTTTTTATATATGTATATTACTTTTCAGTATTTATTTGTTGGATTTCATACTGTTTTCTAAAATTCTAATAAAACATTTGAGACAAGTTCTTGCAAGTACTTCATACCTATGTGCTTGTAGCATTGGGGATAGGTATAAGGCAATAAACCCCCAAGGGAATTAAGATACTTAACTGACCCACATCTCGGGCTCATACACAGCATGTCACGCACCCACTTCTCTATTCTGTCCGTGAGAAGCTCAGGCTCGTACCGTTGGGACAGGCTGAGCTGCTGTTCTGCCACTGGGATTTAGTTTGCTTCACAGCTGAAGTCTTTACTCTGAGCAGCAGGACCGTGGGGTCTGGGTCCTGCTGTGCCACAGCAAAGTAAAACTTCACGGGCTGCTTATCTTTGACTGTAACTCTGCTTTTAATTTACAGATTTATTTAAAAGCAGGGGAGAGAAGTTCTACTTTGGTAAGTTCCCTGCTTCCCCAGCCCGCTCTTCCCCTCACTAGGAGGAGAATGGGAAACAGCCGGGGACGGGTAAGAGACGGGGCAGCCCGGGCAGCTTCTTGCCTGAGCCCCAGCCAGGCTTTGGAGCCCAAGGGGGAGGTGCTGGCAGTCTGAGGGGCAGTGTGTGAAAACCCACCACAGCTGGGTTAATGCCACTTGATGAAGCTGCTGAGCGTTCTCTCTTTGTGCACCTCTCCTCTGGCTGGGGCCTTCCTTAAAAATATAAAAAATAAGGTAACTACTTTAATCCAAACAAGGTGGAAAGTGGATGGCTGCAGCTGCTGCAACACAACCAGGTACGTTACTGTATCCCTGCCAAACACAGCTTTGTGCTAAGGCGCGACACGTTTATGCTTGAGAGTTACTACAGTTTTTGTATTGCCCTGGTTCCTGGGCCAAGACAGTTAAAATTTACCTGTTTAAAGTGAAAGACTAGAGGAGGGAGATGTATGTGTCAGGGAGAAACGGGGGACACTCATCTCACTTACTCTTTTGCACTGGAGTTGCGACCCCCAAGTTCTTACAGTAACATTTAATACACTTTCCTCTACAAAAAGCCCCACCAAATATCATGCCAGCCCACACTTACCAGTGACGCAAACAAGGAGCCAGGGGCTCCAGCTCTGAGCAGACAGGAAGCAATAAGACTCTCATGTACATTCTTTAAAAAAAGAATTTTATTGTTACAACTAAAATGAGAACTGAAAACTTGTATGGGAAATTGAAAAACTGTACAATTTTACTATAACCTGTGAGGTCTTTGCAGTGGCTTACACAAAAGACAAGATACCTGAAAATGTATTATACCAAAACATTTAGCTTTTTTGGTTTTTTATTTTTTTAAAAAAGTTTATTCTATGGCAATCTGTAAAAAAGAAAGACCTGATGAGTAAATATTTGCTTAAGGCATATAGCAGAGCAGCTCACTAACTTTCTAACAAGTTTAACATGGATATTTGTCCATTTTCCAAGAACAGGTTAACCAATACACCCACTTTGAAACGCTACTGGATATACACACCCAAACTACTACATACATATACAGGACATCAAAACAAAAATGTTTACAGTTCAGTATTATAAGCCTTATACACACCTCACGGGGCTTGTGGGCCATTCCACTGCCTCTCCCGGGCCAGCCTAAGTTCTGGATGTGGAAGAGATGAAAGAAATGGCAGAGTACACGGGCAGAAAAGGGGATGTTTAAAACTTTATCATCTGCAGAAGCTTTCTCTTGGTAGAATAATTTGCATGTGAATTATTCTGGATTCAAAGGAAGGATGCTTTGCTTTCCTGTCAAGCCTAAAATTTAAAATATTCCCTCTTGGGAACAGTATGGAGTTTGGGGTTTTTTGCTTTTAAATGGGCCGCCAGTTCAGGAGCCTGGATTTCTGCAGATCAAAGCTTGCTACGGCGATCTGGCAAGAGAGGCCTTTCCTCTCCCTCCTCCAGCACAGCCCTGAAGGCAGCACAGCGAGTCTTACCCCCAGAGTCACTGAGCCACTGCTCGCCTACAGTGAGCAGAGGTGAGGTGTGAACAGGGCTTACGGAACTCTCTGGAATGTCTGTACTACACTGACTCAGCTGAAATGAACCATGCGAAACAACCGGGTCACACTGAGTACGCAGAAATTCAATAGGAAGTC
The DNA here is from genome assembly GCF_028500815.1 of Rissa tridactyla. Lineage (NCBI taxonomy): Eukaryota > Metazoa > Chordata > Aves > Charadriiformes > Laridae > Rissa > Rissa tridactyla. The sequence goes on from NC_071477.1 coordinate 9,038,060, forward strand.
ATGCCAAGTATTAGGCGAGTACATGTTATCTGATAAACACCAAATCGGTCTATCGCTGAAGAGACTTTCAGCAACACCCTTTGAACCACAGCCACTTAATGATCAGGTCATGCAAATATAATCTGGGCACATCAGTAAGCAGAAATAGAAGTTCTTTCACCTTTCAAGCACATGGTATTTAATCAGGACACTAGAAGACTTTACATGCATTTCAATACGAATGGGGTACAAACGGTGCCTTGGACCAATATTCTACCGGATGATGGAGAGAATAGTGGGGACAAAGCAATCACATACTGTATCTTAAATACACAGATGAGCCATTATATATTACCATTTTTCTATACTTATTTTTCATGTTTCCAATAATATAACTAAATATTGACTGATTACAACATTCCTCCTTTCAAGTACTGGTCTGACCAACAGTCTCACAGGTAAAGTATTGATTCCCAGTACTACCTGAGGATTTATTATTGTACTTTTGAAAAGCCCTTGATGCAAGCTTAACAAAACATAAAATAGAAATAACTCCCCCCCCCCCCATTCACCAACTCACTGAAGGCAAAGAGCTACACCTACAGACAGCTTTGCAAAAATAAATATGGAGTGGAGAGAGACTTCCGTAAGACACTCCATAGCGATGTCGGCACTGAGAAGGGTGGTTAAGTGCTATCCATCTAGAAAGCCATTAAAAATAAAAAGAACTGCTTAGTAACACTGTCGCAAACCAGCTGTCAGGGGTTAGTTTCACTCACTACAGCTTTCAGTAGTGAGTTTACGCCTTTCCTCTGCCCCATGACACCAGCAAAGAAATCTTTGCTATTATTGTTTAAACTATTAATAATTTGGTACTACCACGAGGAACAGCATTGACTGAGACTCGGTGCAATGCCGCCTTCCAGTCACAGTTCTACCAATGCACCCGAATCCTTATTTACAAGCACGTTACGTGATGGGAGCCCTGGGCCTGCGGAGCCGCCCCCCCACCCCAGCGGCACAAGGCGGGCGCAGGGTGGCAGGGGACAAAGCCACCCATTGCGTCGCTGGCGGCAGGAGAGTGACAGCCCTGGCCGCGGAGGCGCAGGACTCGCCCTCTCGCACGGCCCCGGCCAGTAATTACTGAAGAGCGTTATCTTCAAGCTGAACTAAAGCCAGTATTTTAAATCTTTGCTTTAAAAAAAGCAGCACACACAAACGCTTGCATCGTGAGCCAACTGGTACGTTCACAGACCAACATGCCTTCTGTGGAACGTCTGATGGGTAAGGAAGTGCCACAGCATTAGTTGCTCTGGATTTATTGAAATGCTTCCCTGCGCGTGGCCTGCAGTGCCTCCCGGCACGTTACCTCTCCGGCCCCTGCGGGAAGCTGCTGTTCCTTACAGAGCAGGTGGAGAGTGAAACTGCGTTTTACATTCCAAATGATGAGGTTTCAGAACTGGTCCTTCTGAATGCCAACGGCACAGCTGCAAAATGCTGGTGGACACGTTTTGGTTGAATTTCCCTTCCTGTTTCTCTCCCTCCCCTCAACCTCTCCTAACCCAGAATAGAAAAGTAAAAACAGTTTTACGAAGGATGGTGCAATGTAAATAGGTGTATGTGCAAGTAGAGTGCAACAAAAATTAATGAGGAGATACACTTATTAAAAAAAAAGAAAAAATAAGAAGAGCTTGACATGTTGGGATACCCTGAGCAAATGCAGAAGCCTGTTTCTATTAGCATGTAAAACAATAAGCTCTTTAAGAACAGTTATGCCAACATTAAATATATCAATACCACAGGCACTGCCCACAACTCAGTCTTTAATGATGAAGCAAGTTAAAAAAAAACAAAAAACAAAAAAAACCCCAAAAAACCAACCACAACCACCGCTCCCCAATGCCCTCCCTTCCAAAAAGTTTACATTCTTCAGGTATGTGGGTTTCTTTTTCTTTTTTTTTGGGAACTCATCAATAAGTCATGTATTTGGTTACAACACTTGAAGAGTACAAGCAAGTTTCACTTGTGCCTAGTTTTTATGAAACACAAAAGAAAAAGAACTGGCTTTTTAAAAAAGGCTAAAAACAACAATGTGTTGTAATTCTATTATTTAGTTTAAAAAAAAAAAAAGAAAAAAAGGAAAACAGACTATTTGGCATTTTCTCTGCTTACTCCTGAATATTTTAAGGCCCTGAGATTAGAATATTATGTTCTTGGGACCACAGGGCTGGATAAAACCCTAGTGCATCATTTCTTTCTTTAAGCCCTAACCAAAGTTCTGGCCTTTCAACCTAAGATCTACCTCCACTGAGACAAGGCTCACGCGCCTCAATTAGCTTTCTTTCAGAGAAGCTTATTACAAACCCATCAAATCATTGGTGTTTTTGGCAGGGTGCATCTTGCTGGCACGTCCATCAATGAAAACACACCCTGTAACAGAGATAAGCTCCTGCCGTGAGGAAAGTGAACATGCATATATTCACTAGAAATGGCTTCCAAGTTGTCATCATGTTCTCATCGTCCTCTTCGGAGTTTTCCGACTTCATCGACTCTTCTTTGTGGGGCGAGAGACGCAGGTTTTCACCAACAGTTCTCCTCCGAATTTCAGTGTCTTGACTAGTGCTTAAGGACAAAGAAATGAATGTTCAGTATCGGATTCTCCATTTGGGAGAGAAGCCACGCAGGCTCCGCGAGAGCACGGCCTCCCCCTCCGCACACCACGGACAAAACTGCAATCTCTTGCTAGCGGGAGCTGCAGCAGACGACAAACCAAAGCCTATCACTAATTATTACAGTTCAGAGTATTAAATTACAGGTTTAGAACACTGCTTGTCATCAACAGCCACGCTTGGGAGTATTTTGTGCCCTTTAAAGACTAAGCTTAGTTTTAAACACCCCCCACCCCCATTGCTTATCACGGATCTGCTACCTGCACCGAGAGCAGCAGTGAACTAGCACAACCCAAACCTACATCCAGGTATGGAGAATGTTCAGGTTCTAAAACCACGCACCCACCCAAAACGTCAGAGACTGATGGAAGTCTGGCTGCTCCTGCAGCCGTAACTTAGAGAGAGCAGCTAAATGCACTGCCGTAGCTTTTAATGATGGAACCGACCATCTCTTCAACCTTTAGTGCTCTCTTAACGTGGTTTTGTTTCTAGATACTGGACCTCCACCCTGTTGGCAGTATTCTGACACCCAAAAAGGCTTCTTAACTGAGCATGAACTTTTATAGAACTTCTTCCAGCTGAATTCAGAAAGCAGAGCGCCACCGTGCTGTGAGAACCAGTGGGGTGGTAACCAGCAGGGAGATGCTTTGCAGGGGGATTTCCTAGATATCTGCTGACAGCGTAAGTACAGAAGAACTGGGGAATCTTCCATCCCAGAACTAGAATATCTGGGCAGGAAAATAAACATGCTTAAGACTTCTGCTTCTTCTTGCCTCACCTCTGCCAGCACAGTGTCTATTTCCCATCCCTCCGTTGCCTCCAGCCTTTCCCACATCCTTTCCCATCAGACCGCTCCTCTGCTCTATTCCCTCCCGCTCCTGATGAACAGTTTCACTTTCCCACTTTCCCACTGTCCCAGACACGAGGACAAGAGCGATAATCACAAAGGAGGCCTGATCCTGCAGCACCAGGACTGGTAGGGAACGAGGGAGCTCAGGATTCCCATCCTGGCATTTCCTAGTGGGCCTGAAACATCGCATGAGGTAGGACTTAACTTTAGCAGAGTAAAACACAGACGTCTAGTCCACGCCAGCCTCTGCAATCAATGAAGATGGGCAGTTCCAGAGAATGACTCAACTCCAAGCTCAGACAAGTGACTATAATAAATTAAATTAATTGAGACTGAGCTTTTTAGAGCTGGACATGTCTTATGTTCATCTAAGCTACACTGTGCAAAGTACTTCCAGGAAATCATTTATTCACTGAGACAGTCAGGTTTATATAGCTAGTGAGAAGACACAAGACAGCAGCTTTAAATCCCTGCTCCTCATCAGGCGTGGAAAGCACGAGCTGGCACCTCACACCCCAGGCAAATACTCTGGTAACAGAAACATATTGTCACGGAGGGAAGAAAGCGGGAGGTGCTACCGCTGCAACAGTCCCCTCTTTTGTAGCTAAACTGCCATTTGTGTCCATTCCTATTTCCAAGATTTCCTTTCTTTTTAGTAGACATTTGGAATTCAAGTATTTCTCTTCCAGAATCTGCCCAGATGAATTAAGACAAATCCTGATCAAAACATTGTTTCACTTTGAGCAGGGAAACGCTTCCATTTTATCTCCTTGCCTCCAGCAGAATCCGGAGGGAGAAAACAGGTTCAGCTCCCGGCCCCGGCCCCCTTGCTCTGCTATGTGAAATTAGAGGAGGTTTATTTTGAAGAAAGACTATTGGAAACACATCTCACTAATCTCCAGTTCCCAGAGTCACACACTCCCCCATGGGTTCAGCCAAATAAAATACATCAAGCCTGCCAGCTGCGTCTGTTGAAAAGGCTCTAGGAGTTCTGTGGACAATACTAAAACCTGGTATTTGATTCCAGTATTCCTATGGGAAGCTGAACCATCTAGTGGGGAAACTTTACGCTTTCCCTTGGCAATCCCTGGTAGGTATTGGTTGGCTTGGTTGGTTTGGGTTTTTTTTGGTTTTTGTTTTTTCCATTTTTTTTGTTCTGTGCGGCATTCAGTTGGTTGTTCTGACTAGAACTAATGAACCTGCAGGATGCCAGCAGCACCAAGGCCTGCGGATTTCAACCAGTTCCACGCCACTGCGATAAATCGGGAGTGACACCTAGCGGCTACGCAGGCAGGAACCTTGGCTTCCCTGCTCTTCTCCCGCTCCTCTACACAGCGTCTCTGCACGTTTCTTAGCCCTTACAATTTAGGTTATAATGACAGGTAGAAAAGTTCTCTTTTCATGAGCCCCCTCTACTCCATTCAGTGAAAGTAGCTTTACTTGCAATTAATTTCACATTTCTAAGCGTGGCTAAGGCTACTCAGCCTGGTTTTCAGCTACATGACTAATACCGCCTCTAAGTAGTGAAAGAGCTCCTCTGTAACTTAACGTATACTGCATGTAAATAAGATGAAACCACCTCATTATGCTGTCACTTTTTCTTTTACTCTAGCGGGATCCCATAAGAGGCTCTAGTTTATGCATGAAATTAAAAGAACACGAGCATAAGACCGTTACTGAAAAGGTTTTGGGTTGCAAGTACTATTACACTAACTCAATCAAAGTCTGTTCAGGCCCTTCTCTATGAAATGCCATTTAAGAGGAAACATCCCGTAACCTCTCAAAGCCACGAGCCAAGGTCTCGTCTCCAACGAGGATGGTCTTCTTGGGACAGTTAAAAGTGGGGAACTAAATGAATTACCTGTCTGTGATGAGCGGTCCAGATGAACGAGCTCTGCCATCTGGAACCATCTCTTCCACAGTGCTGACTGAACATCTCATCTCTTCCTCTACTACTTGATGCTTAGGAAAGAATTCCGTGTGGTCGTGCATCCTGCCGTTGTGCATTTCTGAGGTTCGCTTTGGTGGTCTGGGAGGTGGTGGGGTATGCTCAGGTGGAGGGTCCAGGTCTTCATTGGAGAGCTCTTTCCACTGTTCCTTCAGGAAGGGAAAGCCCTGTTAAGCTTTTCTCTCTTTTTTTTTTTAAATCTAAGCTGCTATAACTTTTAATTTTAACATGGCAGGGTCTTTATACTTCACATTTTCATTTATTCTTAGAATGGCTGTTCATTTGCATTAAAAAAGACACAAGAACTGGAAACCTAAGCTACATCCAGTACACAGAAGACACCCACTATAAATGCAGGAAATTTTAATCTACTTCTGGAAAATGTAAATAGCACAAATATGAATCTGTGTTGCTAGAGTTCTGCTTACCATAAAACAAACTTACAGGATTTAATTATAATACTTAAACTTCTGGCATATCAGAAAATTTTTATTACGCGAAATGAAAGACAAGGCGGATGCGGCCAGTCTACACCCCAATTACAGGGCTGAAAAATACACAAGGCCACCGGTTATACTGCAGGTGCTTTTTTGAAGGTCCTTATATACAACACTTTAGGTCACGACAGATCGTAAAGCACTGTATTTAAGAACCCCACAATACAAAAATTTATTGAAGCCGAAGCAAGCATGAAATTTAAAGTTTCTTTCTATTCTGTTCGTCCCCCATATTCGCTACAGTTAAGCGGAGCTGAGCTCACTGCACTGGGCAGCGCAGTCAATAGTACTCACTTGCACCGAGGCATCTCCCATGATGAATTTTGCCCCTTCAATAACAGCTAAGTAGGAGAAACGGAGCTGATCTGCCGTCTGTATAAGTCCCATTCTATACTTCCTCATTTCGAGGAGAACCTGTTTAACGTCCACAGAAGAAGGATCTTTCCGTTTGTCCATCTGAAGATAAAAATTTGAAACATGCTTTATGCTCTGATGAGATTCTATACAATGAGTCATTTCATAGTATGGCCTTCAGACTACCCTCCATATTACAGAATTAATAAACTAATAAAAAACTGCTATCAGCAGCAATTTCGTGGGTCTCTAAAGAGACAGAGAGGGAAAAGCACACCAGGCCTCCAGCGTGTTGTACATTTTTTCCCTTTTTTGGTTTGAAAATATAATTAGGAAAGAAAAAAAAAAGGACATGTTAACCTAGGCCTGACTTCTGTGTATTAGTTGCTCTCGCACAGTGACAGAATAAAGCCAAGGGATCTCCAGTTTTATCTTAACGTCAGGACAATTTCCCCCTGCCTACAGGCAAAGTTGACTCTGGAAAAGGAAACACGTTAGATTTATTTTGCGTTGTTTCAGGACAGTTCACACTATTACTTAGCAGACATCTAGTGGGTTCTTTCTTAACCACGAGGTAAAGCCTATCTTTGCAAATCACTCTAAAAACTACAGACTTTTCTTCCCCAAACTCAAAATGGCCAGTTAAGAACGAGGTCTGCCTTGGAATACACTCCCAAACTAGAATATGAGTAAGATAATGGGAAATAGCATGCAACAATACTTCACAGAACATACCACAGCTCTTTGTAAGCCTACAACAAACCATTCCTCAAAAAAACTCTACAAAAATAGCGTATCATCTGGAAAAAGTAGTTCTTACCAGTAGAAGACACGTATCAACCAAACAAAATGTTCCCGATCTCCCGATTCCCGCGCTGCAGTGCACCACCACGGGGCCGTGCTCAGGGTTGAGCGACCCAGATTCTCTCACTTTGAACAGGAAATTGAGGAACGAAGCGGGTGACTCTGGGACGCCGAAGTCAGGCCACGTAGTATAATGAAAGTGCAGAATCTCTCTCGTTTCCTCTGTCTGTAAAAACAGTATTTAGGAAGCCTTTTAGCTGGGATACACGAGTCAGAAGTATTCAAAGCACAGTGGCCTACAACAATGTTCTAATCGGCAAATATAATTCCTTGTTCATTTTCCTGGCAAATAGTCACTTATATATTTGGACATACAGCATTAGACATTTTTACCTTTAGGTCAATTTCAAACTTGTGCCTTTGGAAACGTGTTAGCTACTTCCCGTGAAAATAACCCTGACTTACACGGAATGGAGGCACATGCCTGCTCAGCTTTGTAAGCTACTCGGGCTACGCTGCTTCCACGGTATCTTTCAAACAGCTGACAAATTCAAATGACAAAGTTCCACCAGTCTGAGGGAGCTTTTATAGCTGCATAGCTAAGAAACTAATTACAAATAATGATCTCTTGTTGTAAAGGTCTCCATTTTGAGCAAAGGCAATTGGATAAGTAAGTGTACTTACTCATAACATGGTTTAGTTTTTTCAGTACAGTTCAAATGCTTGTATCGCCACAAGACAGCTGGCTCTGCTGCCTTCCAATTTCTAATGGCAGAATATCATTTGAAGATTTCTCAAAATAAAACACCTCAAGTTATAGAAGCCTTCACAGTTTCTGCAGACAAAGCCCTTACACTACCACAGCTGTTCCTTCACAGGTTTGCGCCCAGCCTGAAAACTTTCTTCCAAGACTCCTAAAAGCACTGCTGCTCACATCCTCCAAGAATACTGGAGCTACAACCATCAAACACGTCTATGGCAGACGCCACAGTTCATACACACCACAAACTACATCAACTAAATTCTTACGCAGGCATAATTTAGTGAAATTCCTATCTGCTGTCTCACGTTTCCTGGCAGCATGAAGCATGCAAGATGCTAACAGCGAGCAAAGGAATAACTGTGTCTTCCAGCAGTGAGCAGCACAGGACAGAAGAGAACCCAGGCTCGCACGTCACAACATTCACCCCTGGCTCAGCACCATCGAGGACCTCAGACGTTATCGTCCGTGACCTGCATTCAGTGCAAGTCAATGGTCTTCCTCAGCCAGTCTCCCCAAGGAGCTTTAGATTAGCTCTCACTGCTCTAATACAGGGTAGTGTTGCAGAGGAGAGGAAGGGTGGGAAACGGCACATATACTTTTATTTTGATATTAAGCAAAAAGAGGGGAGGGCGGGGGGGAAGAGTTATTTGTCTTAAAGCTAGTGGCCTGATCCTTGTAGTGAGCTCCATACAGGTCATTGCCAGACCAGGGCTAAACCAGTTCCTGCTTTCTGATGAAAGCCATCAATGCAAAACCTGAAGATTTAAGCCAAAACCTAAAAATAAACCTTAGAACAAGACACAGGCAAACAGGTAGCTTAAGTAACAGGAAGAGCAATTATTTCAGCTATAACCCAAAAGCACTAGAACATCTGCTGAGTGTTTTTATAAAGGGTTCTCTGAAAGGTAGTGACAAACTAACCTTCTCACTGAGTGCGCAGCCGAGACACGATATGTTTCCCCAGATACGTTTCATAAATATTAAAGAGTTTAATTTCCACAACACAGAAACTAGAGGCTGAAGAACAATCTCATGCAGAATCCCCAATTCCAGAAGAAAATCTGCTATAATTCATTATAATCTTTTTCAAGACCTTGAGGCGAACCTCACCTCAGAGAGACTGAGGGATCTGATAGGTACTAGTTTCTGTACTTACTGTAAGGTTTTCCAATTCTAGCTGTCGTACTGTGTAATATGACTTTATATCTTCAGATATCAATGTTAGTTTCAAGTTTGTATCTTCAAAAAACATTTCCTTCTCCTCCTTCCGTGGCCAGTACTGTGCACACTTTATCTAAAAACAATCAGGAGACATTTATATATCATTTATCTTTGTGTAAAAGGCAAGGAAAAAACATCCTTAAAACCAACATTTTCTTATGAGACAATTTCTTCATCTGCTTTTATTATAAGGAGGACAAATTCTAGCGTGAAGAATACCAGTTTTCCTTTATGTTGCAGAACCACATCCTCACTGAATCTTTTGTATGAGTCAAACCTTTTTGACCCTGACTGAACCCATGACAATACCTAAGGTTTGTTTAGGTAGAGCTCTCTTTCTTCTACCTGTAAGCTGAAAGAGAATGAAGCAATGGAAGCTAATCAAAATCACCAAAGCCATTATTTATTTTAGCTAATGTCAGAACAAGGAGCAAAAATCGAATAACTGTCTAATTATAAAAGCTGCCACAACACTCTGCCAAAATCTGAATTTTAGTCTACTCTGCATTTTATTATCCTCATGTCAAATATTTAAATTTCAAAAGAAGAAATAGATGTTACCAAGAGCAGAACATACTGTGAAGAAGTATTATGAATTCCACGAATAAGCTACATATAGAGAATTACAACATTGCTAATTTCCAAGTGTAACATCAGATGAGATTTTGGGTTACTCCATTCACTCACCACAAAAATAAAAATAGCAGTGAGATCATTTTGATTTTACATGGCACAGTTTATAAGTAAAGTGCCAAACAAAAGAAACCAACCCCGCATTCAGCAAACATTCCCATTACCTACTTCTGACTGAATTTCTATTTTCTCAGTGAGGTTTCCCAGAGAGCTTAGTTTTGCAAAGCCTGCTACATGCTAGGACCTTAAATGAGTCAACCAAATAGAAAAGCATCACATTTTGCAGTGTGCAGGGTAAAACTGAAACTAAAGAAACTCAGCAGCACCAGGAATAGGGAAGCATGCAACCACGTTCCTGACAGTTAAATCGAAGGACATTGTGACTGGGAGAACCGGCTGCTACTTCTGCCACCAAGCACTGCTCTGCTGAAACGGGATTATGACCACCATTTGCCCACACCTAAACATGCAATAAGAATGGATGGTTGGACATGGCTAATGTCTCTTTTATTAAACAATACGGCAAATAATATGGCTTTAAAGTTAAAGAACAATGAAAAAAGAACAGCATTCTCAAGACTAAAATGATTTCTGACAGCATTTTAATAAATAAGAAAACCCTTCAGTATTTTATTCATAGGTAGACTAACACTGGTTTTGCTCAGACTAATTCTAGTTTTTATTCAAAATACGTCCTCTAGTTTATCTGGGTGTAGAATGCAGTTACAAGTCTCTGCACTTTTTTTTTTTTAATTAATTTTTAAGAAACAGCAACTGGCTTTGTGACTAATTTCTCCACTAAATGTGTCTGCAAACACTTATTTTGTTGTGCTGCACTGTAGGTTTGCCGAGAAGTGTAAGCAGCCTGCCCTAAGGGATCACAATAATTCTTTTTGTTCAAAACTATTGGCACTGCAGAGAATGAGCAGGAATGGCTGGAAAGGAAGAAACTGTTGAAAAATATGGTTACTGCATCTCTTCTGAAGATTAAATTTCACTTGCACTATGAAAAAAGCAAAACACTCAAAAATCAAGACTGCAGTTTATTAAAACACAACTCATTTCACAAGAATCTTCCTGATTATTGGGAATTCTTTCCTGATTATGCAAAAGCATGTACCACCCATGTATCACTGGGGGATACCCAACATACCCGCTATCCCCCCTCCAAAGTGTCTTTATACTGACTACACTGTATCATTCAACTTTAAATTGTGCATTTCTATGAGTGTTTAAAATTGCTTTTGCCTCAAATTTGCACAGCTGCCAAGTCCACTTTAAGGACGGTAGCTGTGGAATTAGCACAGAGGCAGAACTCTGACCCACGGATGAAACCCATGCCTGACTGTTCCGTCTTCTCCACCATCGGAAAGGCTGAGGCATTTCCTTCTCAAGACAGCAGCTACTCCACGTGCCCAAGGAACCATAACTTTTTATCTGTCTGAAGGTAAATTACTTAAAATAACCCCAATTGTTTGTTCAACTATTGTTCCCCTTCATCTTCTGCCTGTATTGTCTAATGTAAACTTCCAAAACGGCCTGGACAGACCTCAGCCCACTGCACTTGTCCCAGCAAGTAAAGCACCGGCTCAACCGCTGGTTCCACAGCGCCCAGAAGATTATCCCTTAAGACAGACACCAGGAGAAGTACTTTCAGTTGTGCCCCTGTTCTCTTCATACCTTTAATGTATTTTGTAAAACAACGACACAACATGCCTAGATGATACATTTAATAATCAGAGCTCTTACTGCACGAAAGAAACTTGGAGTCAAAGTGCCTCCATAACCACTTCAAAACCATTTCATAATGCTTGTGAATGAACACTTGGTGTAAATAATCTTTGAGAGGTGCAATCTGTATACACTGAAAAGAACCACATTCAGATAGCTAGGTTAGCAGTAGAGACCAAATATTCATGTGTGTGAAGAGTCACATTGTGTTCATGCCTTATTTCAGCACACTCAGAAGAAATCAAAACCTGCAATTACAAACTGAGTAATTTTCTGACTGCACTAAGATTGGTTCACCGGGTATTCAATTCCAGGTATAATTTCTTAGATAAAATTACTGATGGCTGTCATTCCTCCGCTCCCTCCCCATTCTTTGGGTTTGTTTGTTTGTTTTCTGTTGGTTTGGGTTTTTTTGTGTGTGTTTTTTTTCTTTTTAAAGAAAAACCATAAACACGCAATAAACACATAGCTAGAACTGGGTAAGTACTTACGGATCCCTTTTCCATCACTCTGTTCAACATGACAACACCACGGCTTTTCTGTTCCCAAACCATCTCCCAAAAGTGACCACAAGTATTTGGCAAAGGTCCCTGCAGAGACAGAATCCCCAGAAATAAGCATTATTTTCTGTAATGTCAGTTCAATGTCCCCCAATAAAAATTACTTCACTAGGCAATAAATTTAGACAAGTAACAAGCAACTTCTCATTTCAAACTGTAAAAAAACCCGCTGTGATACAGCTTTAAGTTCCATTTTAACACTATGAATTTACCCATGGAAGCATGGTTAATCTTTCCCCCCATACATAACAGGAAGATAGAACCAGTCTCATTTGCAAGAAGAGAACTGGGAGTGAAAAATGCTGAGAGAACTTTCTTAGGAAAGGTATACATATGGGGAAATAAAACCTCACTGACTAAGAACAGAATTAACATTTATGCTGAACTATTCTGTAATACGTCATTGTTATTCATAATACTTGAAAGTCACTAGACTGAATGGACAAACATTCAACGGACTGAAAAAATGCCAGATCAGTAGTAAGTTATATGGTTTTCCAGAATCTTCATGGATCTGCTTTGTGACTGAACAAAATGATAACTCCTTTTAAAGACTACTATCTACTCACAAAATAGATTTCCTTATAACTTGTTGTCTGTGCTATGTTTCTTTGCTCTTCTCTACTCCAAAACCACTGCTCTGAATTTTGGGCAACACAAACCAGGATCATTGTGCCTCTCCTATTTGCTGTCCATCAGTTTGCTCAGACAAAACAGCAGGCCGGGGTCCTCAGAAAGAATGACTGGATTTAAATAAAGCCATGTGAATCTACTAAATTCTGGATCAGAGTAGATAACTAGTACCTGTTAGCTGCACATTTGACCATTCCACATACAGGTCTATCAGTTCAACCCTATGATCAACCTCCCCTGTCGTGAATAACTGGAGTAAGAGCTGTGTGCACAGAATAATTTTCATATTGAACACTGTACTGTCCACTTCTTCCTTAGATTTATCTTTATTCTCTAGAAAGAGGAAGGAAGAGCTGCCGCTTGAAAATATTAACCCCAGTCTACCTTTATCTGAAGTGTGGGAGGAAGGGGTAAAAAAAAAAAAAAAAAAAAAGGTCAAGATTAGCGACCAGGACAGTCTCCAGGGAACCAAACATTTAAGACAAACAAGAATTCTGGCACAGTTGCTAGCTCTCAGAACAGGACAACAGAGTATCCGGGTATTTTTAAATTTGTTATATAGATAGGTGCGGAATTCACAGATTCGGTGAAAAAAAGCCACTTCCCTCCTGACCCCCATATTCCCATCACTAAAGTCTGTATTTATAGCTTTCCTCTCACATCAAAGGTGGGAACATCAGCATTGCCCAATTTGGACCTTTTACAAGCCATGTTATTAGGAGCTACATTATTTATAAATACTACAATGACATCAGTTTCAGAAGGATGTTTGACAAAAAATCCACGGTGGAGCGTACTACTTATTTGAAACAGAAGGTCAGGTGTAAGAAATTCCTGAATACATTACAGTAAATGTCTGCTCCTCTCAACATAAGTATCTGTTATGTTTAAAGTATGTCATTTCAAATAGGTTTTGAACATCTTGAAGTTCACACATGTAGTTCTGCAAACGTGAAGCACTCCCATTAAGCGAGGTTCACCTCTGTTCAGAGAATTTATCAGGCAACCTAAGACTGTAGCGGCCTCAAGCCATTGTGCTGACCTTCCAACTAGGAGAAGTGTGATTCATTTCAACCACAACTAAATGTTGCTTGTCATAAGCCACCAGGCAGATTTCTAGATATACGTTAGCTTCTAACCTAGATGGGTCTAAAGTCAGATATACAAAGTCAGCAAAATAATCTACAAAAAGTCAGTCTGTGCTGAAGGAAGCAGGAAGAAATATATAGCATTTCTATAAAATTGTTCTATGTATATGTTCATATAAACACAGAGATGTTTATACACACTTAACTAGCTTTACAATAAAGAAAACTAACATAATAGGCTAAAGAAAACCTATGAAAAACAACTCCAGTCACCATATGGTTTTTGTTATCCACTGCCAGCAGTTACCTGGGTAAGGATGTAGCTCCTTTGGGCCTCTTCCATTTTTATCAAACTAGCATTGATATAGTCATTGTCACCTTGGTTTAGCTTAATTCGACTGTGATCAACTGCAGCATAATTAGAAAACACTGGTTAATGTATATGCAACACAGCACAATCCATGCACAACCTCATCACACGTTAGGATCAAAGAAGCTGAGTCGTCCTGAAGAATGAAAAGAGCTTAATCACAGGTAGCGCAGAAGTGTTCACTGGTGCTTGTAACTCTGGAAATACAACACAGGTACTACGAGAACAGCACTACAGCAGAGCCGTGAACAGAAGTTGCACTGCCTCTTCCAAGAATACATTGCAAGAATGGAAATATTTGTATCCGAAGTAATCACAACACTAATTTACCAACCAGATCACACTGACCTATTTGTACAGTTGTCGAGTTACTGTTTTTAAATAAATCTAATTACACAATTGTTTATCTTTTGCAGCTTAAACATTCAAACTCAGTTTGTTCAAGGCTGTTAAAGGTTTGCTTGAACATACATTGGACAAACAGAACAGAGACTTCTTATTCTTCTGGTAGACATTTAGCTACTGTCCCCAACCCAACCACACCTTAATGTACAGAAAAAATGATCAAAATTCAAGAATTACAGCAAAGGTAATTTCATTGCTCTTTTGTTAGTCTCAGCTTGCTCCATTTAGGATTAGAAAAAAAAAACCAACAAAAGAACACATTTTGCAAAAAAGTGAAATAGAGTGGAAGCAGTATTATCTACAGGCAAAAAGGAATCATTTGTTGCTCACAACCCCAAATATTGGAACTACTCAGTAAAGCAAAACCATGCGCAACATTATTGTTCCTAGTCACTTGCCCCAAAGGCTTCAGTAACTTTTAACCCGTAAGTATAAAAGTTTTCCGATAGACAATAAAATTGTTGTCTTTGAACAGAAGATAAGACTTTTCCCAGTGACCTATAGAAACTCTGCATTTAAGACAGGCGGCAGCACTGCACGCGTCAAGAGGGAAAGAAGTCCCAGAACAGGCATTGTCATTTAGTGCAGTTTAGTGAACCAGCTGTGGACTTTCTTTAGTGTCTGATACATCAGGTATTATCTGCCAGCCATTTGACTAGTTCTGTACTTCTGTGCACACCCAGAAGCACAGCGTGCCGGGCACAGGAGAGTCTGAATGTCACTGTCTTTGTTCATGGGATCGTGGAAGGAAAGACAGGCTGCAGCACCAAACTGAGCTGTGCCTTGTACAGAGGACACAGGCTCAAAGATGCGCTTCCCACCAGAATATGTAATGATAATCATTTCAGAAACACAGGTCTCACACTAGTATTACCACCTTTGCAAACGTCCCCTTTTCTCTGTTCTAATTATCTTAGATTTACTTCTAGTAGTCGTATATTTTCTGCAAGACTTCCCTGTCTCCCAATGGGGACAGTTATGCTATACTGAGTAAAAGGATGCTCTAGTAAGTACACTGCAACAGAAAGGATACTTGCAATTTTATTAATGCTACTTCAGCCACCATTCTTCTCTAGCAAAAGAATTCAAAGGAAAAGCAAGTTCCTTTCTTCAGATTTCTGCCAACAAATACAGAATATATAGTATGCTGCTCTAGTATAATCCAATGGATATAACGGCATCCTGTGACATCTATCTCATAAATAAATTTACTAACAAAAAGAATTGTCTTGGTTGCATATCCATCAAACAGAAATCTTGTTCTTACAAAGAACATTTAGCTGGGAGAAGAAGTCATTAGAGGTCAACAGTTTTATTACAAACAATGGAAAAGAAAGTGTACTTACAGGGGCTGACATCTCTGTACCTATTTCTATTTTTGTTTCTGGGATGTTTGGCCACTTTACATGGAAAATCACTGGCTTCATGCCTGATGTCCTGAAACAAAAAAAAAAAATAAAATAAAGTCTTAGATACAAATCCATCTAATATCATCATACCATTGCTATTTTAAGACAAACACCCATTTGACTTCACATCTTCACGTGTGGGAGTTCTGGAGAGAAAGCACTTTGGCCTCCAACTTAGGAATTAAGTTTAAATTTATCAGAATTCAACACTAATGTTACTTGTGTGTTAAAATATTATTAGCTTGCATAATAAAGTAGCAGAACATTTACCAGACATTATGCCTTGACACTCCCGATGGAGCAGGGTCTCTGCCCCAAAGCACTTTCATATAAACTGCTT
The DNA here is from genome assembly GCF_028500815.1 of Rissa tridactyla. Lineage (NCBI taxonomy): Eukaryota > Metazoa > Chordata > Aves > Charadriiformes > Laridae > Rissa > Rissa tridactyla. The sequence continues at coordinate 9,054,314 of NC_071477.1, forward strand.
TAAGCAATTGATTCCACTATCAATGAAACTATTAATTGTACTTCTAACTAAGCAGCAATTAGAAAACCTTAATTGTGAGAGAAAAAACTTGTCTACCCTCCTTGGCACCAAACACACACACGGAGCAGTGACTTGTCTAAGATCACATCAGCAAGACGTCACAAAACTGCAAATGGCAAAAGTTATTTTTATTCAATTCACATGCTCAAATAAAAAAATATATATCATCTCAAGCATATAATTAAGGTTTCTTTCATGTTTTTTCAGATGCATATCTGAGAAAATTTCAAAAGTTATAATAAAAAGAATTCTGCTGTCCTTGGACATTAGTCCCTATTTCTAGAAACAGAACTTCACATTGTAAATAAATCTGACACAAATATGCAATTACTAAAAAAATATAGTACTAGGAACTTCAGGGGGAAGCTGTTAGATTTAACTGAAATTAATGAAAACTGAAGGAATGGATTTACTGTAGAGCTGCTATTCCAATAGCATAATTAAGTTTAAGAAATCCTAAGACAGGCATTGAGCACATACACGAAATGTGTCCCAGAGATCACTAAAAAAAAAATCATCATTAAAAACAAATTATTGAGCTAAATTCATCCTCTTTCATTGGATGAAATTATTTCTGTAAATATGGCCAACCAAATGAAGCAGAGTTTAATATTAATTATCTGTCCAGGTACAGACATATTTGAGCATGGTGTTGATCCACAGCCAGTGTGACCAGAGGAGAGGTTTCTGTGCATTTGGAGGGCTGCTTGTGATCTATAGATCACTGGCACTCCTCTATTAATAGTTTCAAACTAGCTCAAGCTCTGGTTCAAACTGTGGTAGTTTTGCAACATCAGAGCAGGAGGATTTTATACCAGCTCGAAAATCTAATCCCTAAAATGCAGGCCAAACTGAACAGTTTTTCTGTTCCTCTCAGTTTTGCATAAAGAAGCACGTACAATGCTGAAGATTTTTTTTTTTAAGTGGGCTATCTACTGCAGCTTATTACTTACTCATCTTTTTCTACCCCCGTTATTCAGATATGTATCAATTTACACCGACTGCTACATGTCAAGGGAAGAGTTCTATTTTACATATACCTGCTCAAAATTAGTACAGTATTCTGAAATGGCTGCTCACTGAAATAAGCCCTGACATCAGCTGCTATCTTTTTATAACTTAACACATGGCTGCCAGTATTTCTGCTTATGAAGAATGCAGTCTGGAGAACACGATCTTGACTGCCACAGTCTAATATCTCAAACACGAGGCAGCTAAAATGGAAGTTTTCATAAATTCGTCTCTGACACTACGTTGGTGACTTTGTATTTTGCAGGGGTTTATTCTTCTTCTGTACTGACTGTACAGGATTAACAAGAGACAAAAACAGGGAACTAGGAAAAAGGGTTTTCTAGATCTCTAACCACATTTCCCACAGAGCCTGCATATGTTATTTTTTTTTAAGTGTTTAAAAAAAAAACAACCAACGAAAACCAACACAACCAGCCCACCACTTAAGGTTCATATAAAAAAAACCCCAAACAACAAAAAAACCCCCAAACCCCAGCAAAATGCAAACTGAACCAAAAGACCCTTAGGCATTTTTGCTGGAAATATTGTGTTAAATTAGCAGCAGCACTAATCTACACTGTTTCCGTTCACAGCATTAGCAAGTTTGAAAAGAACTGTCCCCTCTTTTAAAAAAGGAAACGGATGAAATGCTTCATGACAGATATGGAATAATACAAAAGCATTCTAATATAAAAAGTTTATGTGCACATACAGACTACCCCTAAGCCTTGGAGAGTTCCACAGATTCAAATACCAATATCACATATTTAAGGATCTGAAACTGGTAATTTCTTGTTCAGAGAACAGAGAGCTGGCTACTACCTTGCTACCAAATATTAGATCTTTTTAAAGATACTACAATACCTAAAGGTACTTAAAGAATAAGGGAGTTCTAGGAGATGCATAACTCCCATAGGCACAGAGAAAATGAAAAGAAAGAAGTTACCCATGTACCTTCCAGAAACACAGACAATTTAAAAAGTGTAATAAATTTCTGAAGCACATTTCAACAGGAAAAAAAAATGGGGTGGGGTGCTAATAAAATAAGGGACCTAGATATGAGAACAGGCAAGCTGTTACCTTGCACGAAAATCCAACTAGCATGTAGCACTTCATTTCTGAAGGTAATGAACACCAATAAAATAGGAAATCCTGGACAGCATTCTGCCTGGACCTCAGCGGTCAAATCCATGCCTGAAAAGATGGGGCATACGCTTCTCAGCAATATGGAATAAAAGTGTTTTGGGGTTTTGGTTGGGTTTGTGGGTTGTTTTTGTTTGGTTGGTTGGTTTTTTTGGGGGGCTGGGAGGGGTATAGCAGTTGCTAGAACATCTAAAGTGACAATAAAAAAAAATTAACATAAGATCACTTCTAGGATATGAAGCTGACTTTACTGGAAATCAGGTGGCCTTCAACAGAGAAAATTATTGGAAGGAAACAATCTAGTGACAAGTTACGTAAAACGACCATGTTACAGGCTTTCTTTTACATTCCTCAAAAACTTCTGTTATTGGTTACTGCAGGGGTCACGGAACCACTGATGCTCACTGGTGTTAGGGCGATCTCAGAATATGTCTAGTAATAGTACTACAGGATCTCCACACTGGAGAAAGCAGCCTCATTCAAAGCACGTAATTATTATGCTATGAGGAACTTGAAGCCAGTGATGTCACGAGAACTGAAGTTAGTTGATGGACATAGGGATGGACAAAAGTTACGAAACACCTTCTTGAATCACACTCACAGTCACACTGTAGAGATCCTGCCATTTGAAAAGGAAGCTCGACATTTCATTTAAAAGGTCATGCAACATAAAACTTTAAAGAGGAAGGGCTAGAACTGAAGTCAGTTTTCCAAAGTCAAATGCTTCTGGTTTTGAGCATGAGTCATTCCACGCCACTCATCTCCTGGTCCTGTACCCTGTGCAAATACCCCCAGAAACCACCCCAGGGGATGGAAAGAGGAAGTCTGCTGAAGCACTCTTCTTCAAATGGGAAGTTCTTGTTGCTGTTAATTTGCAGTAGTGACTGGAATAAGAAGTTCTTTAGTGCTTTATGGGAGAAGGTTGCTCTCAGTTGCATGAATGGGTTCCACTTAGCCTGACAGCATCACATTTCGTGCACAAAGAAAGGACACAGAATACAAGGGCAGATGGCTGTATTTTTCAGAAAAAAGGGAACCATCCCATGAACATAGCCTTACTTTCCAGTCTTACAGATGTTCATCAGCAAGAGGTGTTCATGGTGGCTCTCAGCCCCTTGTCCCAAAGCCTTCTGTACAAGAATGCCTGACCCTTCCTCCCTTCCCCCTGCCAGAAACCTCACAGTAGTGAGTCACTCTGTAGCCCACAGCCCTTTCTTTCCATTCCTCTCAGCCTTCAAAAAATTACCCTCCTTTCAGTCTCCTAACCCGTAACTCCTCTGGAGTCCCATATCTGTCAAATCACCCACTTTGCTCAGTACATATTTTCTGCGAACTTTCTTACCTGGCCTAGCTGCTGGTACTCTGCACCACACCACAGCTGCCACACGTCAACTCAGCACGACAGCGTGTTTGACTATACTTTCCCCATCTTGTTCAGACACCCATGGGAGATTAAGAGAGAGAAGATATACCCCAAGATCTTCAAGTAAGAATTGGGTAAAATGACATGAAGAGGTGTTCATGACATCAGTCGCTCAAGCACGATGCAACGTTGCATAGATTTGAATGTCAGTATTTCCAGAAGAGAAACTAACTGTCCAGTCTAAAGGCCTTCAGATTCAAAAGAAAGGCTCCCAGGGAACTCTGCAGCAGGCCTCAATTTGATCACACTATTTTATTACACCATAAACTCCGGAGTAGCTCAGACTAAGACATAACGATATACTGTCATTTTAATAGTTCAGTTCCTACGGGAAGCGGCAATCGCCAAGATCTTATCACGGGCTACAGAAGCGCACAGTAATCTCTCTGCTGAACAGTCACATTAAGGAAAGCAATTCACAACAAGTATATAAAGGCTTACATAAAAAAGTAGTTTTAGCTTAAGAGCTTAAAAAACCCCATACGTTTCCTCTTAAAGCTAGCACTGAAAAAAAAATGATAACCATGCTGTAAAAGCTGGAAAAGTAGAAGAAAAAAGTTACACTAAAGTCAAGTGAAAGCTGCTGTTTTCTGAGATGTCGTTACAGGCTGATTTCAGAATGGAAATACCCCCACAAATATATGAGGTGGCAAAGAACCCATACAGAAGACCACAAGAAGAACGGGTAGTACTAAAGATCCATAATAACCAGCTACTTTACACAAATGGGAAAAGGTCTTCAGATTCAGCGTGTAAGGGAGCGAACTGAGTCACTGAGAAGCACCAAGCTGATTCCTCAACAAAAGGGCCTTGGTAAGATCTGAAGCATACATAGATCCACTGTTCATTCAACCCACTTTGACAAGGAAGACTGGATATCTTATCCTATATTAAACTCTACATATGGATATTTGGACAGGGACAAGAAATGAGGATGTAACTTGCAGGTAACAAGTCAGCTAAAGATCAGATACATGAGCAGACAATCGCATGACATAACATTAATCTTAACTACAAGCTGCAGAATTTTAGCCAGATAAATTAAATAAATGTAGATTTTAATATCCTTTACAAAAATTTTTATCTAGTCTCTCAGTTTTGCTTTCAAGTAAAATACGGTAGTACTGATTTGCTTATTAATGTCCCTCAAAAAAAGCCAGTAGGCTGGTATGCCAAGCTTCTTCCTGAGGTCAAGTAGCACAGAGACAGAAAGGGTCAGGCTTGTTTAAAGTTCAACAACACTATTACGTGAGTTTAAAATAAATAAATAAATTTTAAAAAAATAAAAATCACACACTTGCAACATGGTTTTCCTAGAAAGCCCCTTGCTAATTCAGCACTATGTGGGCAATCTGGAACAGGTTGTGGCAAGGCAGCGTAAGCAGAGTTTCTGATACTAGTCAGCTGGTTGCAGGCACGGAAATAACCCCCCAGGAGAATGTAAACTGGGCATGATTGTGTTATTAAATCATATCAGCACTTGTGAAAGTGTACTCATTTTTTCTGGGCCCACGTTTATTGCAGCCAGCAAATATTATAGACTGTTTCTCACCATTGAACTAGTTTCAACATGCCTAACTGTAGAAATTTAAGAATTATTAAAGTAAATCCTGCAGTACTTTATTGTACCCACTTCATCATGGTAGACAACTGAACACTGTAAATGCCCAGTTAAACACTTGCACCTGAATGGTTCTTACAACTTGGGTATGTACTTCCAGAACAGAGAAAGTCATAGACTTGTGTCATTTCGAAATTTTAACAGTATTATATTTATTTTGCATGTTGTCAAAAGGAAGACATTGCTGTAGAATAAATCATTTCAATTCTGCAGAACTCAGCTGTTCAGATTCTCATATTTCTTCATTATCTGCATGAGTAAAAAATGAGTTTTCAATTCTGATTTTTGAGGGTTGCAGCAGAGCAAGGGAGATCAAAGATCTAAACTCTAGTATTAGGTTAAAGAATTACATGAGACTTCTCAAATTTCAGTAAGTTCAAAATACAGTTTGTCCTTGAAATTTATGACCCATAACAGAAGAAGTTCAGAGTAGCTGGCAGGAACACTCTACTTCTGCTGTTTTGTAGTCATGTATTCACTGCCAAAACAGGAAACAACTGAATGGAGGGTCAGCATAAGAAAACAACTGAAGTTCCCTTCTTCACATCCATCTCTATTTTTCCTCCCAGATATTCAGTCTGCTCCAGAAGTATATCTTAGACATTACTGGAAGGATAGAGACTTTTGAGAAGATGAAATGGCTTTTTCTTGACAGCTGTTGTGCAAAAGAAAAGCTTTGCCATCTGTTTCATCAAACAAAGTCAGTGCCAGGAAATAAACCACAGTCTCATTAAAGTGTCAAGAGGTTCTAACTCAGTTACTCTTCTCCTATAAGAAAAATAATCACGGAGATGAGATCCAGATCTTGATTTGCCCAAACATTAGAGGTCTCCAGATAGAGAGTTTTGGTTTAACCTCATCTCAAATAGACTGGTGCATCTGACAGCCCAGATATCCACATAAGTCCTAAAGGAATTTAGTCTGCGTAGCAAATCCAGACCTTAATTTATTTGCAGTATGGGTTTTGTACGAGTTTAAAAATGTGTAATTTCTGGTCTGTAGGGTATTCCAGGCTTCATAAATGGACAACTGTGGTTATAAACAGAGTCCTCCTTTCCTAGTTACCTAATATTTTCATTCTGATGTCTCACAAGCCGCCTAACAGCGCTACAACTTTTACAGAGCTACCACCACATAAAAAACCCCAACCAGCAATGAGGCAAAGACCACGTGTGTAGACTTTGCAGACTTCAGGGAGAGTGGAGAGGGGAGGAAAAAAAGACATAAAACCTGCAAGTACTAGAAGGTGAGGGAGGGATGAGAAAAGCTTCTTCTCACACCTTTTCACAGCATAACCAGATCAGCGTGCTGCATAACCAAGATATTTTCTAGAGTTTAGAGAATCTGCAAATGACAAGTTGGAAATTGGAAGCAAAAGGACAAGAGATGCCCTTGGAACCACTGCAGACAGTTTACGGTTTCTCAAGGGGATCTCTGACTTCATGCAATAGGAACCATGGAACGCCTTTTTATTTATACTCGCTCAGAATCCTCTCTTATCTTTCAGAGATACTACATACAGTGTTAACAACCTCAGTTAATGTTAAGAAAGCAAGACTATTGTTACTATTGTCCCAAATAACTGCATAATCCATTATCACCATTTAATCTTAAGATAAATGGGCTCATCCAATTAATTAAATAAATAAAATAATAAAACTGAGGACTCCTGCTTTTGATTTCCAGCAAGATTTACAACGTGATAAAGTGAGGTTCAAGCTATCTGCCACAACATCATTCCTGGCTCACTGTTTCATCATTTGTATAGGTACACTGTTCACTTTCATGCTTATTAGTCACTAATATTCTAAAGTTTTACTGCGTTTTTTAAGAAGTTGGGTTTGATTTCAGTTTTTTGTTTTTTAAATCATCAAGCAGCTACATATTTCTCCCCTGAATTCCCTCAAAATTATGCAAATATTTTCAAACACTTGCTAGACTTTCACGTATTTAAATTAATTTACATGGGTCTCAGAAAGTAGCTCAGGTTAATATACCAATCTGAACATTGGTGTATTAACACCAATTAACATACGCTGAACACTGAAGTTCCCTATTAGAAGTTCTATGTATAATTCCAGAAAGCCTGACTGAGTCATAAGGCTCAGTGTTCTGCACAGAAAAAAAATCCAGCCTTTTCAAAAGGTTTGAGATAATCTTTTGTTTAAACAATTTCAAGGATTGTGCTAGAACAAGGGCAGAAGACTTCAGATGAAAGTTAATAAGCCTGGTTTGCAGTTAATACCACTAGTAACATCCAGCACTCATGTATGAATTTCCAACTTCTAAAAAAAATTAGCATCTGGCTTATAGAAATAATTTCTTTTGTAAAAATCAAAAATAAAACTGAGATTAAAACCTTCCTAATAGCTGTCTAACAGCAGTAAATGACACTATATCTCTCAGTAACCAGAGTCCTATTTACTAAAAGATAGTAGAAGGCAATGCCATGTTGACATGGTTTAATCTGTAACAGCTTGATCCAAAAACCCTTCGGCAGAAGGATAAAGTATTTTTTATGTAACAGGCATTTGATCAAGCTATGAAAACCCACTTCATCTTTAGTTACAATCAGTAAAATAAAATCTAGATTTTGCTCTGAATTTAACCAGCTGATTCGATGGATGAAAATCCTTACAGAGTAGATGCATTCTCTACACATGAAAAGGATAAATCTACTTCTGATCAGGTTTTTAAGATGACTGGGCAATTAGAAGTACCTACAAAATGATCATAAATCCATGATTATTTATTTAGAACCTGGGCTACACTGTTCGGAAGACTGACAGAAAGGATTTAAGGAGAATTTTATATGAATTCTGTTAAGTACAGTAATAGGTGTATGAGAAACACCACCAGTTGAGTTAAATCTGTTCAATAATAAACGCACTTAGAAAATGTTTTGATTTGGTTAAATCTGGAAGAGTCAAGCAATTCTGACTGTCTTAGTACTAAGTCAATGAGTGCAAGTTTTACAGTAAACAAGTGAAGGAATACTTCATTCTCCATATAAAGTTTTTGCACTTCAATGCAATAGAGCTCTAACGTGTCCCTGCCTTATTAATCTAGCAGATGTTCTCTAAAAGAAAATTTTGAAGTCATCTATAGTCACTAACAACATATTTAAAAAATCACCACCCCTTCTCATTGTAAAACAACAATTCCACTCTAATTCCTAAATTTCATGAAGTTTTACATGCTGCAGAATTAACACCAAGAAAAAAAATTCTGAAAATTAATTTTCCATTAAAAACAGAAAGAGCAGACAGAGGACAAAAAAAAAAAAAAAAAAAGGAAAAAGGTCTTGTTTATCCCTAAATCTTAACAGAAGAGAATCAGAGAGACAGAAGAAATAAACTGAAGTATTAAAGTATTATCCTTTTAGTTTTTCACTCTGTTTCAGGATCTTTCATCAGGTGGTGGTTCTTTATCTGTCATGATTGACATATGGAGAGCTTGTTCTTGGAGCCCTGCGAAAAGGTTATTCTACCAGGCAGTGGCTAACTTATTTTCAGAAGATCAAGAAAGAGTACTGAAATAAAGGCAGGAAAATTCTATATAAGCGCAAACCAGTTGTAAACTCCATCACCATTACAGGAATTACCCAGAATCATTCTTATTCAGTTTTAAATCTCACCTTTAAAAAAACCACAACCTTCAAGAATAAGAAAAAAGGCTGTATTATTTTCAGTCATTTCAAGTGATGTCTATAAAAAAAAAAAAATCACTCTTGTTTTGTTAATATCAGAAGTTTCACTTTGGGCAGAAATCAATATGCAGAAAGTGAATCAGTCGAGCCCAACTTCCTGTAAATTGATTTCAGTACACTGAAACAAGCACATTTAAAATCTTGAAGCAGAAGAATGTTCCTGTAAACGAACACAGGCACACCGTTCCATTTCATAACTTACCATCCTCTCCCTTCACGCAGAAGGCATGTGTGATTTGATCTACGGATGTACAGGGCATCAGAGCATGTGCCTTGGTGCAGAAACAAAAACTTGCTAATAATTATACTCCTGTCAGCTGTACAAAAACAGTAGTAGAACAATGAAAACCATTACTAGACCCTGTCTGAAGCTGTCTTTTTCCCCCCTCTTCCAGGTGTCCACTCTGACAAACTGTCTCCTTAATTTTGATAAATACAACAAAAAGGTCACCTGTGGGTTTGCAGGTTGTAGGTTCATTTGCTGCGGTGGGCAGAGTGTTTTTAAATCATCTCTTTCCTAATAAAACTAGTTGCTAGCTTCTTGTCATGTATTTAAGACTTATTCACAAGTGTTTTTTCTCTTTTAAATGAATATATATATATGAGATCCTTCAACTGAATTATTGTTTCAGAATTTGAACTTCTCCTGGCATCTGAATGACAACAACGAAATATTTTGGACCCAAGTGGCATGCTGCAATCAGACCCACTTCCATCACCACCACCTCATCAGGCAATAGATTCAAGGTCTTATCAGTTAAGAGCCGAACAGATCTTTACTGATTCGTATCTCCCATTTTTGACCCCATGGGCATGCTGCCTACTAGAAAGAATGTAAATTCTCAGAATATCTGTCATTTTTATTACTACTGTTAAAAAGGAATTTGAGAGGCTCCTAAGGTACTAGGTATTGTACCAATATAGAAGGAAAATATAATCTTCTGCCTAAAGAGGGACTCCAGGCAGTTGTTTAGTATTGGATCTACTATTTAAGACCCTCTAAATCAGTTGTGGAGACTATTAACATGCTCATCTAATGAACTGTAACAGAACTACTACAATTACCAAAGGACACAGAGCATTCAAACACAGAAAAAGTTCTGTGGTCTTGATGAGTAATATCACACTTTCCAAGCCTGAAAGCATATTTGAGGAGCTGAAGTTTGAGTCTTTCTACTAAGCCTCAATTATTTTTTTTAAAAAGAGACTTCATTTTAGATTAAAAAATATACTTCACATTCACTGAACTACATACGAAACTTGTCTGTGGTATTTGTGTCCTTTCACCTTTTCCTGGAAAGTATGTTGACTAAAAGCCAAACAAACAGCACAGCATTTTAGCTGCTTAACAGACAACCACCACAGTCATTTTGCTCACCGAACTAAAGAAACAAAATAAGATTACAAATGTTATTTTTTTTAAAAAGAAATGCCAACATTTGTGCATTTGTCTTATCAGCAGTTTAAACATACACCATTGCAGAACTACCATAGCATTATTTTTAATTCTTTTTTAGATGACATGAGTTAAACACATCTAGATTACTAACTAGTATCATAAGAATATTGGTCAAGTCCAGCGTTCCGTATCTGCAGTGATATATGCTCATCAGTAACATGCAGAACTTCTTAAAGTAACAGAACTGTCAAAGAGAAAAGGGCAGGCTATGATTCCCAAGCAATCTTAATTTTGTCAAGGTCATTTTCAAATTAATATGTCATATGTGAGATAAAGATCTAATTGTCTAGCACACACTACAACTAGAAATTACCAGAGAAAAGCAAAGTCAGCATTAGAGTAACATTTTAGCAAGCCACTGCTCTAAGTTTAAAAGATGCAGTTCCACCACACAGGATGTTTCCACAACACGGCCTATACAAGAAGCTCACAGAGTTGCTTTCCTGATGTGTTTATGAAATGATCTGTGAAAGCGTAACACAAATCAGAGCTTCCAAACAAACGGTGATTCCCCAGACATTTCAACTGGTACAATACACGCACCGTGTTCTCTCCCCCAGGGAAAGGAAACTTGGCCACGAAGCTGGAGCACAGCAGTTGACAGCACAGAGTATGAGCCCACTACAAAACCGAAGGCCTGCGCTGGAAAAGGATCTTAAGGAAAATGCCAAGGTGTTTATACAGCAGTCCCAAAACACCAACCACAAATTAGCCGGGAACACAACCTAACCAACTAATTAGCTTTCCCTTTTCTCCCTAATTGAAACTAATTAGGTAGCATCCATGAAGTATGAGGGATTTTACTTAGCAGTAAGGCCATGAAGTGGCCCTAAGGGACAGGTGAAGTATCTACAAAACACACAAGACCTTAGCAACACTTGTGATGTGGTTAAAACTGCCATCTACTACAAAGTCATCACCTCTCCTAAATCCATCAATTTGCCTATCCAGTGGGATAAAAAAAAAATTGTTTGCCAGGCTTTGGGGTATTTCCTAGTTCTAATCCTCAAGGCAATCCTAACCAAGTCAGAAAAAGAAAAATGGTTTTCTTAAACAGTCTCCTGGTGGTAAAGAGAAGAAATACAGAGCTTCTGTTTTTCAGAGTTTGATTATACACCCATACATTTAGCACCAGAACAATTTCCCGGAAGGCATCTGATTCCCTGAATAAGATCATAAGGATTTTTAAGCCAGGATCCAGCGAATAGGAACATGCTTTTTACAGTTTTCAGTTTGTTGTAAGATGGACATCTCTCTCTCATGGTGCAATATCTATATTAAAGTGGTGGTCATCCAGTTACATTTACAAATACTACTTGAAAACAGGAAAGAGATGACCTCAGAAGTTTTGGTGGGTGCTCAAAACGAATATTAAAAACTAGGTGGATTGAGAGATGGCTACACGGAGACAATTTGATCAAAAGCAAAAAATTCACACTAGGTGTGCCTGAAAACAGAAAATTTGAGTTTTTAAAGAGCTCCAGATTTACTTATCAAGCTCTACAAATTCAATAACTTGACTTGGCACCTTACAATACCTCCTAGAAACCACAGTCAATGCAATGAGTAATAGGGAAAGCAGGAGATTTCATATACTCCGAAATTTATCACCAATTCATTTTTGTTGTGCTCTCAACACAGCACTAGAATTTGCGTGCAAAGGGAAAAGACAGGCTGCATGCAAGAATACGCACACACATAATCCTTTGCAAGTTCATTAAAGACTTAAAGCTACAAAAACATCCTTCTAGGTATTACAAAGGAAAATATGATACATTTTTTTCACATCACTGCTATTGTCCTTTGGATGCCTGAATGTCAGGTTTGTTGTTGTTGCTGGCATTACATTCCAAAATAAACATTTATGTCAACTTGGACTGCTAAAACATTAAAGGGTTTCAATGAGAGAGAGACAGGCCTTTATGCTATTGATTTTGATCTACCTTATCTCTTCCAAATAGCCAGTTTTGTCCTCCCTTAAGAGTAGTGTAAATGCACCAGTTAAGGAAGTCACCCACTGAAGACAGTCAGAAGACACCTCTTGGTTGCTATTATGGATGCTGCTTGTGTTCTCCAAGCAGATTAGTTTTCATCTGCAATGCTTAAACTCATTAGGTTTCTAACTTAGGAGTCAATGTTTCTCACTACCATTTTAGGAATCCAACCACTTCGCTGTAATGCTCTTGGGTTGACAGCTGTGTTGGAACAACTATATATTTCTCCTTTCAGAAGGGAGGCTATTTCTCTGAGCAATTTTTTTAGGCTCTGGTAGGAATGCTTTTGTCTTCCCTGGTCCCTAGAGGCAAGGGAAGAAAGTTTTAGGTTAGCTCCCCTTCCCCATCATTAGTGCTATAGAAAAAAAGAATTGTCATTGGAAGCGGACATCATTCAGAGCCATGGGAGCCAGCCTGGAAGTCAAGCATTTCCTTTACATTTTTGGTGAGAAAGTCTTTCTAAATACAAAAGCACTTCTAGATTAATTTTCAATGGCCTATTTTCCATGATGACACAAGACCAGAAACAAAAAGATTATTACTTAGGAATCAGAACTTCTGGAGTTTGCCTTGTTTTTATTTTCTTGATTTGAGTTAGTCTGAAAGTCTCTTACCATCATGACAAACAGAAGTGAAAACAGGATTAATTTGCAAGCATCATTTCCTATACCCAACACTGACTAACACTAAATTCAGATCTTATCTACTGTAATTTAGAGGATAGAGTAAGCAAGCTATTGGTGTTAACAGAAGCAAATGGTAATTAAAATAGTTTTTCTAAGACTTAATTCTTATCTCAAGTTAAACTAGCTATATATGCCTTTAGAAAGCACAATCAGTTGAAGCAGTTTTAGACACCAGCTTGCCATATGTTATGTTAAAATTAAACTGATTTTTTTTTTAAAGCAACAAATTTATGCATGAAGTATGTCTATTCAGTACACACAGATTTTGAGGAATGCTTTTGCTCATCCAGTAATCTTTCCAGAAAGTACCAAATAAAGCTTATTAGAAAAAATAATCTAGATCAGAATGTAATTTTGAAGGCAATCTTGACAGTATTTCATAGAATTGTAAACACTTCACACAAAGTAACCTCCACCAGCATTGTTTCACAAATTTTTATTAGTGCAGTTATTTCATAGTCTGCAGAAGTACAGTTAACTGAAATGATTTTTAGACTTCAGAATAGAATTTACAGTAATTTTTACAGGATCTGTACAATGATCCTGTCCCAAGGATCAACAGAAAAGCATTCTGAATGCAAACAGCAGCATGCAAGAAATTCTTATATAATGGAGAAAGGCAACTTTCTTGGAGGGCAAGAAAAGGGGGAATATGTATGCTAGCCAGACTATACGTAAACAACTTGCAGAAAACAATAATTATTTCACTCCAGGGTTCATGCCTCTTCCTCTGTGGAAGCTTTCAGTTTGAATTCATACAAGTCATAGGTGTGATTTTAGTGTAACACAGCCCAAATGCACCTGAAATGTTCTGTTGTGTCTGTATATTCACATTACTTGATTTAAAAAGTATCAGACTGGTTGCACTGAACATGTTTTTTTGTACCTAGTTTGTCAGTGTGATAAATACACTTTAATATAATTTTTAAAAGTAATAACATGGGTACCATTGAGAACTGCAAGACATTATAAACTGGCTAAAAATAGTAATTTGAATTCCTAGCTTAGTCAGCTTGGCAGAAACAGCTGTGCTCACTGTAACCTCTAATTAGTTTGCATATTATAAGAGTTCCAAAGGTTATTTCTCTCTCAGAAACCTACTAAATTAGCCTTCACAGCACAATACTGTTACCATATCAAATGAACAGCAACAGATTATTCAGACTTTAGAGACTTACCACTATTTTTTCTGTAATGTTTCATTTATAAAGGCATATATTCTTATTTGATAAGGTAAAGGCAATCTCCTCTCTATCTGCAGCATTCAGAAGCGCCTGTCTTGAAAGGAAAAGAAAAGGTCCAGTTCATAGCTGCTTGCTTATGAACATGTACGCCTTGTTTAAAGAGCTCTGAACTCTAGTTTCAGTAATCAATGCACAAAAGTGTTCACATAGCTTCTGGATCTATTCAGCAGCAAAAGCATGAAACAGATTGGCTTGAATGCACTTCTCAAACACAACACACCAGAACTGCCATGAAGGTTTTTTGTGAGCCCTCTGTGTTTTAGAAATAGTGACCTGGAGGTTGGTATTTTGGAGCCATTTTTGTCCAGATGATGGAAGAAATGCATTAGAAATCAAAGTATTTTTTTAGCCAAACTGTATATTTAATACTACATCTTGGCCACACAGCCCAAGTTTCTGCTACACAGTCATCTTCCGAATACATTACGTTACATAAGTGAGACTTTCAAAATGCTGACTGTCCTACCAACAGTCAAAATAGCATTGAACTTCCCTGGCAGAAGTAGTGGCAAGCCAATGTTGAACATGCTTGAATATGAATTAATGGTCAGATTTTAAAACCAAAACATAGGTGGCTCTACATGTACCAGATTCTTACACTGCAGAAACAGGTACATCAGTGATGAAGAATGAAAGATGAGGAGCAACATGCATTATCACAGTGTGTTTAAAATTGGCATTCACAAAATAAGTCATATTTAAGCCATCACGTTTTTGGTTTATGTGTATTATGTCAGTTATTTTAGTAGTACTTTTATAAACAGGAAAGGTAAGAGAATAATTTCTTAAAATACATTTCTATTGGTGACAAGTATATTTTTAAATCTACTTTTTCTAGAGACAACTATGAAAAAATACTGAAACTTAAAAATCTGTGTTAAACTTTTAAAAGAACAAGCAAAACAATACCAATAAATGTTTAATATGAAAAAGAAAGAACTCTGCTCTAATGCAAGTAAACTCTGTTCATTACTTTGAAACAGTGAGCAGCTGCAATCAGAGTTTAAAGGAAGTTTTTTTTTTTTCTCTCATGGCTAAGAGGTGTCACTCTGTATAAGTTATTTCATTCATGTTGAGTACTCCAATAATCTAAAAGCTAAACAGAACTTTCAAATATATTTGCAAATGTTAAGGGAATAAAGTCACATCATGACTATGAACATGTCAGTATTCAGACCATGTCAGTATTATTTTTGTATTTAGAATACTATGGGACACGCAACAACCGTATTTCCAACTTTCTACTAATTCCATCAAAATTCTCAAAGTTATGAGCTCGTATGCAGAGGAAGTACTAAAACACACAAGAAAGGAAGTGGCAGGAATTGTTCAATAGGAAGTTGTGAACTCTGCATTACCTATTTAAAAAAAAAAAAAGAGGTATCTATATCTTATTTAGTGGTAAACTTCATTTCCTTGAAGATGTTTGTACGATATGTTGTTTTACCGGCTTGCTTGAGATGCAATTTTTAGGTTAAAAATGTGAGAGGGATTACTAGATTTATTTAGTATCAAGAAATCCTGTTTGTTCAAAAGGATGAACCATATGTTACAACAAGTACCAACTCCATAATGTAAGTGCATTTCCCTCCTGCATTCTGTTCCTTCCCTACAAATTAGGGTGTAATACAAAACCCCAGCAAATTCTAATCTATGGCATAAGAGTGCTTCACTCTGTTGGACATTAGTAAGAATGCAGGCAATGGAACTGAAGATTCATTCTGCCAAAGCATACTCATTACACTATTAACAAAAGCTTTTTACCATTTTTAACATACTGAGATTCAAGTTTAAAGAGAATGTACAATTAACAGGATTGCACAAACCATGTTCATGCCTCTGCGTGCAGGGAAAGGCCAAACTCGAGTTTTGCTTCTCCCACAGAACCAGCAAATAGTCATGCTTTTAGTAGTTATGTTGCCCAGTATACTGCCCAAGTCTGTATTTGGGAGCTTTAAATAGCTGCAACTGCTTATATACCGTTTCCAGAAAGAAACGGTAAGAAGTTTAAGAAAGCATTCTTTCTTAAACTAATTTCAAGAAAGACTTTTGGACTGAAATTTGAAGAAATACACTGGATTACAAATTCACACGAACAGCTTGCTTCAGTTGGGATCTGTTTAACGTGGCTGTTGCTGTTATAATTTCAGATGCCTACTTCACTGTACTTATAATATTCAAATTTGGAAAGGAAAATTTTAGTGATGATTAAAAGCATATTGAATTCATTGAATGGTGCAACCTACAGGTTGCCAAGCTACTGCAATGCACACAAAAACCTGCTGAGAACAAACAGTACTGCTGAAAACAGAAGTCAAATACAGAAGAATTAGGATTCTCCTGTTTTCTCACATGACTGTCTAATACGTGTTTAGGAAACCAACCTAAGCTAAGCTAGTTTTATATGAAAGCTTACAGCTTTCTAAACTTGAAATGATCAGCTCACAATTGACGGACCAAATACAGTTTTGGGGATAAGTGAAACACTGATGCCATTTCCCCTATCCCACAAATACTTATTTACCTGACTATATGACTGACTGGTCGTGTAAGGGACAAACAGGCCACATGCAAAAGCACAAGCGTGTTGGTTGATGATGGGGATGGAACACACACGTGGCTCCAGGACAGAACCACTAGGCACCTCTGTTCTACACGAAGGTTTAATAGAAGATATTGCACTTAAAGCTGAATGTTTACACAACTACTTCCAGAGTAGTAAACTGTTCTAAGAAAAAAAAAAAAAAAAAGAGAAAAATCAATACTTTTTTGGAAAAAGAAACTTATCCCTTAGACACTGACAGCAGAGACTGACATTCGGAGAAGTTAAGCTGCTTAGATCTGAGGTAGGTTTCTGAGCACTTTGCTTTAGTAGCTGCCCTTCACACACAACTAATAAGGCACATTAAATCTTTAGTCACAGTGGAGATCAATACTGCATTTTACTTATCATAAGCATAGTATCTAGTGTGTGTTAGCATTTAGTTCTCACACAGGAAAGGTGAATAAAAGTATGTCTTCATAAAAGACAGTGTGTAAGAAAATCTACCTATGACCAACAAGCCTGAGAACTTCCTGTGGAAAGAAACAACCCCTCCCTTAACGCAAAAGCAGCCATACCTTAAATGCTAAAATTTATTCTATATTATTTCACCAAGTTGTAAAGCAATACTTTAAGACACTGACACACCCAGTCCTGTGTTACTAGAGATTGTTTTAACTGTCATTGCAGTGAGAGAGACCTTTCACCTCCAGCTGTGCAGGTCGTCTTCTCCCCATCTGAAAGCAACTCAGAGTTTAAAAAACAAATGTCAGTGTTAGAACAGGCATATCACATAATCAAGGTAAGCTTTCACAGACATCCTAATGTGGACAGATTAGCACTCTGCTCTCCAGTACATGAAAAAGACTGCAAAACTTGACAAGCTAGGCCTTCAAAGGACTGTTTAATCCTCCCCATGCTAATGAAACAGATTTGTGAGTGAAAGTAAGTTGCATGGATCAGATGAGATAAAAAAAATGTTTTGCCACTTCACACATCTACTAATACTGCTAGTTTAAAATAATTCACTGAGAACAGCAATTGATTTAGCAAAGCCAAGCAACTATCACAACTGCTATCTCGACAATGACAGCATCCTCTCTGGAAATGCACGACTCCTCTTGTGCCCTATACTCCTCTTTTCCAGGCGAGACACAGCACTGTACCTAGCGCACCACACCCCACAGCTCCTCTAGACTCTTGCTCATCATGTTTCACTTCCTCCCAGCCAGAGCCAGTTATCAGTCTTGACTAAACACACTTTATAATTTGGTGGCTATCTCAAACCCTCATTTGCAGTCTTAGCACGTATCTGGAACTCTTACAGAGGGGAAAAAAAAAAAAAAAAAGTAGTATAAAATGCAGTAACTTCCGAACATCTTTAAAAAAGCCCTTCACCCCTATCACATCTTTTCTATTCCCCTGCCCTCCAAAAGACCATTACACTGAAGGCTTCTAAGCACTGATCCACAAATAAAGGTTATTGACTACTAGAATCACACACAAGTGCCTCCTCTTACAGAAACAGTGCTGAGGGCAAAGCATTTTTACTAGAAGACTGCATTATTTTTCTCTAAGTATTCCAAGACAGAATTTCACAGGTAGAGAGTTTTATATGGAGAACATATTGCTAGCAAAGACTTTGGTACAAGAAAATCCTAAAGATGTAGACACTATTACATGAAAACAATAAATGTTTGAGTGCTTGCTCCCAACTAGGTAGAAATATTAACTTATATAGCGACTCCTAAAAAGATAATAAGCACATAAGAGTCTTACCACCCAAAATCCTCACTTCATGTAGTAGAGAACTTAGCAGATACCCTAGTAAATAAGGAATTTCCTGCTGTCAGTCGGTCACAGAGAAGTAGCCTGTACATTGGACTGTATAAAGCAATCAAGTAAAGCCCAGCATAACAGACACACTTCTAACGAAGCTTCTGAATGGTAAGCTTCACACAAATTATAATCAAGAAATCAATGGTAAATAAGGAATAAGTCAGTAGTTTCCATGAAGTCTTTCTGCTCTGACCGCTTCTTGACAAGCTTTAAAAAGACTTGTAAGATTAGACCTCTCCACTAATGCTCCCATGTCGGCTAATAAATCCAGTAACTTAGCAGCTGTAAAGATTTTACATATTTTCAACCTCCTGTTCCAGTCTTTCACCTCTACTGAAAACAAGACGAGTCTGATGGACACAGAACAAACAAGCTCCAAGAACCTGGGGGTGTCCCCTGAAAATGGCCCTATTCCTGAGCCTGCCTCCAGGGAGGACAACTCATTGCCTCGGGGTTTTGAACCTCAGGCTCATTAGACCCGGGGTTTCCCCAAGCCCAAACCACCCATACTCACCACCCGCCTCTGCCCCTGCTGCCACTACCACCCACAGCCAGACTGCCCCATGCTCTTTCATAGTTTAGCTGTCTGTTAATAGGTGTCAGTTATCAGAGTGATTATTGTAGAAGAACTGAAAGCAATTGCTACCTGAAGGGAAATTATTAAGGGGCCATCTATGTAATATTGCTTACTAGCAAATCAAACAACCAACCCCCATAACTCAATACGGCATTTTTCAATATGCTACCAATTCAACCACAGCTAATGTTGCAATATGCAAGGATAAAAAGGATGGGTTTGTTGGTTCACAACACAGGTTGTCCTCCACACGTTTACTATACTAGTTTTGAAACAGTACAAGGGCAGATCTGCTCTGGTCGTGAAACACTTCAGACCAATTCTGAGAAGATATCAATACTGGGAATGAAAACATTGTACAAGCTGAAACAAGATTCTTGTTCATGTCATCCTACAGACACTGCTGGGCACTGCGCAGTTTTAGGTAGCAACTGCAATTTAACATGAAAATTCTCCCTTGTCAGAAGTTTAAGAAACAAGTGACAGTGTTTCTTTCCAATTTAATTAAACTGTAAAGGGAATGAATTAAAATGTTTCCTACAGTTGGGTAGCTGAACCTACCCCCATCCTTTGCTGGTTAAAAGTGTCCCCATTTTTTTTCCATTTCTGGAAATATTCAGAAAATTTCTAAAAAGTACGTATACGTATTTTGTCTGTTTAATAAGCTATGTAGTATTTTCCCAGTTCTTGCTCCAATGACCCACCCTCTCCTTCTTTCCCAAAGAAGTTCCTCTTACTAAAACCTCTTGCTCTTGTCAAAGTTCTGTTTTGCCAGCAGCCCCCATCTTTAGTCATTTATGCCTGCGCAACATAGAGCAAGGACGTACAATTCTACACAAGGATGGCAGAGTTTTAGTCCTACTTCAGTCAGCTGCAATGACTGTACAGAAGACAGTGGAAAAAATAGGCCCTACACAGTATAATGGAATCAAGATCTTCTGAACTAGTATGGGTTATTTTTCCTGTCAGAAAAAGGAAGCATACTCTTCCTTAGTCAAAAATGCATTTTTAAAATAGATTTCACATTTTACTTCCTGTGATCACATTAAAAGGTCACACTATTTATGCTACTGTAACCTGTTACTGTGGGATTAGAAATGATATAAACAAGCAATTCTCATTCAAACGTGCACAAGGAAGGAGGTTACGAGAACATTCCTCTTTATGTGTAGACCACTTGTTCTTGTTCCAAATAAATATAAAGAATCTGAGAAACAGAGTGTCTTTTGTAGAACAGCTCACAGAATCAAGTACTTGATGAATCAAGCACTTCACAGAAGCAGCATAAAATTCTCGGAACTTGAGATACAAGAAAAAGCACCTGAAAGATCACAAATAGAACAGCTACTTTAAGTTCAAAATACTGCTATTTAGTAGTGTTTTTAACAAGCAATTATTTTAGTCCAAAAATTATAGCAGCTTTCTTCCCAGAGGGGAGAGTTTCCTCTCTTCCTGCAGCGAGATCTGCATAGCTCCACACTCGCCACTGGTACAGCATGGACGGTTTTCTATAATTGCATATACTAGCAGAATGCAAAACTTGCTTTGTTATTGCTTTATTTCCTATTTCTGCTTATATAGAAACTGTTTTAACCTTCCTCCAAGTACAGGAAAGACTGCACCACACAATTCAACTCTGATTCAACAATCTCTTACCAGTTGGTGAGACAAGTAAATCTTCCTCAGCATCGATCTCTTCACCCTCAGTGCCGCGGGTGACTTTTTACCCCTTGAACCATGCGTTCCCAAAGCATCCACAACAACCAAGAGCTGAGACAACTATGGAACTACTTAAAGGCCTGGATCCTAACACAGAAGGAAACTAGATGTCCTATATACTAAGTAGAAATCCAGTAGCAATAGAAACAGGCCTCTGAAACATGCCTTAATGTATTAGTATGCTACTTAAGTAAATCCAATATGAGATTAATGCTGGATTCAGAGGAAAGGTTTTTTATGTCTGTACTTTCTTTCATTAATGATATGCCCAACTGGGAAGGAAGAGTGTTCAAATATTTTTTCTTTCCAGAGGTTAACAAATCAGCAACTAAATATGGTGCATGTTCAGTATCGGTGATACCAAAAAAAATTCTGCATAAAAGTATAGTATATTTTATCATGCCAACAAGGACAGGTAGGGGACAGCAAGAAAGTATGTGTTAAAAACAAAAGCCATCAGAAAAAAAAACAAAACACCCAAACCAAAACCCAAAACACACCCACAATTTTGGAGGAATCACATCTGACTTAGTGTTGATGATAAATATTTTGAGTTGAAAAATACAGAGACTCTAGCTACCACGGTTAAAAACACAGATCTCTAAAGTAAGGTGGCTGTATTCATGTTGCTTCCACAAGTAGTTGCCCTTTACCAACTCATTAGTCCACTACTTATGAATGCAAAAACAATAACTTATGGAAATAATGTGCTTATTAGTCCATATTCTAGGATAAAGTATTGTGTAAGGTGAAAGCATACGGAAACAGAACCTACAGAATTAGAAATAAGAAAAAAAACGAATTAAAAACCTTTCCAAGAGTTTCATACTGTGCTAGCACATTTTCCTTCCCAACAAGGACATCAGATTTTTTATTGCTGTCCTATGAACTTTTTTACTTAAATGTAGAAAGCATAACCCCAATTTGAAAGCAGATCAGCTATCACTATTAACAGAATCACATGAATTTCCAAGAATCACTTTTATCACTTTTTCTTAGTATAACATGACAGGCAAGCTGTTGAATCTTAGCTGTGTTTTGTGTGGGCGAGAGAAAAAGCACATCTAAATTCACAGGGTTTGGTAGAAAACGAATTGGCATTTGTACTACATGATCTACAAAGTGAACACACAAAGGCATTCTGATGCTGTATCATAGTGCCTCTCCCAGCCAAACCAGCACAGGCATGTCTACTGGCACCAGAAAGATAAACAAAAAAATGTTTCTTGTGCAAATCAACATGAAACAAGTTGACCAATGACTAAAAAAAAAAAAAAAAAAGTCTCAATGGTAAGTGCTGTAAACATCAAAGCTTACAGATCAGATCATGTTTATATTATTAATTCTGAACATTGCAGTGAATCTGTTTCTACATTTTCATAAACTTGTTTCTTTTAGGAAAAAACACACACATTGTTCAGTAGGGCTGCTTTGCTCTCACAGCGATGCTGTACACACTTTTACAGAGGTGCAGATAGAAGTGTTCTAGTCTAATAGTTCTAGTTTACTATCTTTAAATTCTGTAAAATGTCTGAACACTGACAGCACTTCAGATCAGCACTGAAGATGATACAAAAACTTAGGCAATCTTCTAATGTTTGTCTTGTATCTCAGTTTATACTAACCTTTTCCCAAATCAGTATTACAAAAATAAGCAGAATTAAGTAAACTTTAATATGAAATCCTACACTCAGGAACACTCTAACAACTCCAGCTAAGGGGTTGGGGTTTGTTTTGTTAATTTGCTAGTGTGATAATTTATAGCAAAATACTAAGTTTTCAAGTATTTATCAATTTGTTGTTAATAAGCCTCCTCCTCAACTCACATTTTGAAAAACTTTCACTCTATGCAGAGAACTCATCCCTTCCACTGCTGGACAACATGCCTCTGTTTTAAAAATGTAGAACAAAATTGCAAGAAAGACTGTGGTCACAGGACAAAATCTTCCTATGATGTTGAACTGCCTGAAGCATTACAGGAGCTGAGCTTTTTGTCACACAGTGCTAACCTAATTTGCAGGTACTTTAAAAAAAAAAAAAACCAAACACAGAAACCCCAAAACCCTACTGGAAAACTACTTAATATATCATTAGTAACAAAATACTGATACTGTATGCATATTTTTTGTTCCTTCCCTTGCATGTTACAAAAGGCGTGAAAAGTCATTTTGTGTTTAAAAAAAAAAAAAGCTCTCTAACACTCTACTGAATATAAATCTCACTTTGCATATGAGGAGACTGAAGAAAAAACTAGTTTATTTGGCTATGGGAAAACAAATTCAGTGTCATTATCTGGTGACGGAAACAACCCACCCAATTCTCACATACACTGGAGTACAAGCGATAGCATGACTTCAAGCTTTTACCCCTTCTTATAGATTTATTTTTTTCTTTTTTTATCGTTTGTAAAATCTTTCCTCCTCCATTTTCGTTTAATTAGAAGATGTCCATTTTGAATCATACATGAATTCTGAATTTTAAGCAAACAGTATCCTCAGACATCTAATGAGGCTAAATTCACAATCCAAATAGATTATTATGTCATGCTAGTGACACTAATCTAAAACCTGAGAATTCATACATTTACAAGAAAGCAGCAGTGATACTTCAGTGTAAACCACAGCTTAGAAAGTCTCAACAAAGAGATCGCTTGGAGAAAGCCCATTTGCAAAGCAAGTATTACAAGACGATTTCATTTTGATGTTTAGTTAGCTATAGGATAAACTGTTAAATTCAAACCTACCCAGAATATTTAGAAAGTTATTTTAGTTTCAAAAATACTTGGTCTACCTCTACCACATTTTATTCTCTACTTACCAGGGCTATTTCTATTTGAATTTAACATCATTTGGCACGTGGCCAACACTGCATTCCCTTTAACTGTCATTTTCCTTCTATATATGTACCCTTACAGCAGACAGAGAAAGAAAGAGGAGTAAGTAATGTGTGGAAGAACACACTAAACCCATAAAAACCTTCTGAAGGTGCTCAGAAGCAGGTGTAGTACTGTCTGCACATTGAGTGATTTCTAGATTTTCAGCAAATGATATCCCCTTAACAGTAAGCCATAACAGACTCCATTTTTCAAAGTTCTACAGCAATGCTATCACAGATTTGGATTCAAGTACTTAGATTTTAAAGTCTGAAAACCAAGAAAACCTAAGTGTTTCAGTAGCTCCTTTCAGTGGGACTTGCACAAACTCACGTTCGCCATCAGTAGACACAATTGGTCTTGATCTGAAAAAGTTAGTAGTATAACTAACCAATGCAGCAAGGTGCCCTGAAACATTCTCAATAGCACAAAACATACTATCACTTGCAATTGAAAGTAAACTCTGGTTTTCACGGAGAGGATATTGACTTTGCAAGCCACAGAGACTTAGCTACTTCATCATTGTTAGCCTCTCCCATACTTGTATCAGGATTCAGTGGCTGTATAGCACTGGAAAACACGGAATATCTTTAGCTGTATTGAAGGAAAAAAGAGACTCCCTGCAACTATCGGTGCTAAACTAGCTTTCCATAATCAGAGCCAATTAAGCTAAGCCTCGAATGAATCAACATAGCATGAATTAAGACGTGGCAAGGCATGCATGCAGAGACCTGTATTTTCAAGTAGCAAGAACTGGCAGAATAAAACACAAAGATGCATTCATAATAAGTCATGCTCATGCCACAATTTATCTGCTGCAAAGAAGTAAAAACGTTTTTAACACCAGAGCAAGACAGCAACCAAATGCTTATAGACTGCAGCAGCACAAAGTCTGAACTCTCACTGCAGCTTATAAACCAAAAACACTAGTAGAACTTCCTGTTCATTTACTTTAAATACACAACACAACCACACTATTATGTCTACAGGGTCAACCATTTCACAGTTTACTTTCAGCATTAAAATCTATCTACATATTCTACAAATATTTTTCCAGACAGTGAATACATAAAAAACTTCCCACGCCTTTTCTCTCTTGACAGAGAGATATCCGAAATGTCTATGATAGCTTTCTATCTTTCTCCCATAATCTCAGCAAAGCTTATGAACTTTCATAATTTCTAGTATTTTTGTTTAGTTTAGAGAGGTTTGGAGAAAAAAAGTAATATTCTCATTAGTATCAAAAAATTAGTAAAGAAACTTAGACCAGTTACATGTCTCTTACAGGCCTCAAATCAAACTGTAACTACACTTCAGCTTTCCACAGCACACACAGCAGTATCGGTACTTCTGTTCTCAGTATACTCACTTCCAATCATATTTAAAAATCTAGACCATACCCAGTTCTTTCTTATTTTTTATTCTACTGACTACAAAAATAAGAAAAGAGTGCACATTTTAGTTTAATTTTGCCACCTCACACGGAAAACCCTGTATGAGCTGTCCCCATAGATGTTTCTGTAAAACAAAGGGTCAGCTCTGCCTCCACCCATATTTTATGGGACCCCCAGTTGAATGGTAGATCAGTAAATAATTCAGAAGTATCTTCACTGTTACTGATAAGCACATCAAAGTTAATATCATTAGCCAACATACCCAAGTCAACATATCTCGTTTATATAAACACAAGAAGCAACTCTACCTGTACTTGAGGGTTATGTTTTTAAGATAATATCTCACTTAATCACCATGTGTAAGTTAGAAACTAAAATACCTCCTAAAATTCTGAAAGACTTCTGCATATAAAATTACTATGAAAATCTGATATTGCACTGACTGTGAGCAAATGAAAATTCAGTGTTCCTTTGATATTCCAGAAAAATATCTGTATCTTTTTCTCCCCTGCTCTAACAGCAAGCCTAAACTGTGCTTTTCTTAGCTTTGGGCTACTGCTTTTTTCTTGTGACATCTCCACAGTGAATGCTTTTCATTCCTATCGATACTTCTAACAATATTTATTCAGGGTGCGTATCATTCACTTACCCTGAAGCATTTCTTTTCTGTTGTATACCTTTACCACAGTATCACGTTGCAAAGCTCACATTTAATCTGCTGTCCATTTTCCTTTAACTTATTGTTTTATGGAAGAGGACTTTAATTTGAATGGGCATTCCTTATGCTTAGATCAGGTCTCATTTTATTAGTTATCTTCTAAGTATGTTTCCCTACAATACAAACAACAGCCAGAAGCAGACCAGTCCCTTTTATCTACTG
Organism: Rissa tridactyla; assembly: GCF_028500815.1. Lineage (NCBI taxonomy): Eukaryota > Metazoa > Chordata > Aves > Charadriiformes > Laridae > Rissa > Rissa tridactyla. Next base: position 9,080,487 of record NC_071477.1, read on the forward strand.
GGTCTCTGAACCTTTACAGGATCTCACGGCTCATAGTTCTTGTAGCAAGTAAACCCAGATCAAAGTAAGGGACCGTACTGCATATTTGAAAAAAAAAAAAAAAAAAAAAAAAAGAAAACAACATACAAAGAACCCAAAACAAACCAAAACCAACAAAAACCAACAAAACATGGATAACTTCATCAGTGTTCACCCTGGTTTGGTCAGCTACCGCAGAGAATAGTTCCATTACACATGCAGTGCCCAAGATATGATTGTCACAAAATCACCTACATAAGGTCTTCATTTTGAAATGCTTTTGTCTCCATCCTGTGATTACTTTAACGTAAAAAAAAAAAAAAACCTAAATTTTATTCTTTCACAACTGTACTATTATCATAGCTGAACATAGCTTCCTCTTGTCCAAAAAAAAGAAGCTTGGACAAATTTAACCCTTCAAAGTCACATGGCACCCAGACAAGTCTCCTTGCAGCCATCCTTCCAATTAGCTTCACCTCCCTGTAGGTGAAGCTCCCACCTCCCTTCATCTCACCTCCCATAATTCCTCCCCTAGTTGCTGTGCAGTTCTGTATCTCTAGATAATAGATTTAGCCAAGAAACAAGAAGTGACTGTTAGTAAATTGCAGTATGCTTCACTCGGAATACTTGTGAACATTTTTGGATTTCAGCAGTTATAACACCTAGATAATAGATGCCTGTGGTAAAATTAACTTGGGGGAAGACTTTTTTCTGCACCAATAGCATACATTATTCTGCTTACTCCATTCTTCAGGTAAAGATTGGTATTTGTAGGAAAACTGCATTGTTAATGTCACAGCCCAGACATCAAAAGCACAGATTATAGTGAAGTACATTGTTCTTCCAGATGTACATGATCTGCCAAGATGTCATTTTCAACAGCTGATATTTAAAAGCAGGATGCACTTGAGAAACCAAGTTGCATGACATAGATACACATACTTACTAATCAATCTTAAGAAAAAAAAAAAGAAAGAAACCCACCTCTTGTGGTTGTCAATAGTTGGATGCAAATCAAAGAATCACTTTAGTCTTTTCCTTTTTTTTTTTTTTGAGTTGAATTTTAGTCCTCAATCAAACCTCGTGCTGTGCCACAGTCCAAGCAGCCTACTGAGTCACAGCATTCAAAGAAAGTAGGACAAAAATATCACTGAATGCTGAGTCCACATTGAAAATATGCCACAGTCCCTCATTCTCCTTATACATTTCACTTCTGTAATTAAATTGTACCCATAGAAATATACTACCTCCATTACAGAGCTATATTACTCAAAATCATTTCCTGAGCACTAAGCCTGCAACATACCAAATCATCAAGAACAGTTCAGCAAAAACATAACGTCATATATATGCACATGACTTTCAACTGATACAGTTAGCAAGCACTGAAGCTCTGCAGGAAATGAAATACTCTAACAAAAAATGGACCTTCTGAAAAGCATGCTCAAAATTTCATGCTTATTCTCTAATTGCCAAACTACTAGAGATGCTCATCCTGCAAACTACTACTTTTAAAACTTTCCTGCCGTGATTCTGAAACTGGAGTTCATCTATTTCACTTTTATAAAACTCCACTCCTTCTTATAAATGTCTACTGACGGAGAAATTCATAGTGAAAGGGAAACAAATCTCAACCTCTATGTTGCAAGTATAAACTTAAAACTCATTAGTATATGCAATGTACCAGCTTAAACATTCAAATGGATTTTACAGTAATGGTGCCTGATCTGGCTCAACACACCCACCCAACCATTCATGTACTTCATCTTTTCTTAAACTTTATTTTGGATAAATGCATAAAGAACTTTTTAAAGAGAAAACCCCTAACTTCTGCTGCTTGTATGTCTGAAGCTGGATCCAGTTGGCACATATTCTTACAAGCGTTCTCCCTCTGCCACACAGGTTTTTTTAAATGTCACAAAAAAATCTAAATGCAGCAAATGAAATAATAAAAAATACTACCAGATAATTGCACAAGTATTACTAATGAGCTGTTTTCCGGCTCTGTTCTATTAAAGTGGCTGAGAAGCTAGGTGCATGCAATGCTGCCCATCACTGTTTTTCTGTAGCAAAAAAAAAAAAAAAAAGCGCCGAATACGATACTTAAGATTTACTGCCTTAAGGTTAGGAAGGGGGCAGTTTTAAAAGGTTACTGAGAATTTATGTCCATGCTTAGCTCCAGGCGGAACCCGGAGCGAGAAGCGGAGGGCGGCCGAGGGATCCGGCGGAGGTGCTGCCCCACTGCCGCCCCGGGCAGAGCCGCCGAGGCGCGGGAGGCAGCAGGAGGCCCCCGCCCCGCCGTGGCACGGCCCACGCGAGTCCTGAGGAGAAGGAGGTGAGGGGCTCTGCCCCGCGGGGGAGAGGAGGGGGAGCAGAGCGGGGCTTCCCTCTGCCCCCCCAGCGAAAGGGGAAGGAGGGCAGAGCGGGGCCAGCCTGGCTGCGGGAGGGAAGCGGGGAAGGGAGAGCTCCAAGGCGGGGAGCGGGGAGGTGGAGGGCAGCGCTGCCCCGCAGGGCCCTCAACACGCCCCCCTGGGGGCAGAAGCAGGCGGCAGCAGAGAGAGGGTGAGCGAAGGGGCGCTCCCCGCCTCAGCGCCGGGGGGCAAAGCCGGGCGGGGGTCGCCCCTCACCTGGTAGATGGTGGCCCAGCTGGCGGCCTGGTCGAGCCGGTGGAACTCCTTCTCGATCTCCATGGTGGGGACGCCGCGCCAGGCCTGGCCCCCACCACCCCCAGCGCCGCTCACCGCCCGCCGCTCCGGCACCTCCGGCTCCAGCCGCTCCCGAGGCCGCGGCCGCCCGCTCTGCCTGTCACCCCTCCCTTCTCCCCGCCGGAACTACGCAGCCCGCCCCGCCGACGCGACGTCCGGGGCGGCCCGCGGGGCCTGCGGGGCGGCGGGAGGAGGGGGCGCGCGGGCGGCGCGAGGCGCCAACGGTCGGCTAACGGTCGCGGCGGGCGCGAGTGCCCTGTGGCGGGGCTGTGAGGGGCCGCGGCTCGCCCGCCTCCGGCAGGGGAGGCAGCGCCTTCCTCCCCTCCCCGGGGTGCTGCCGTCCCCTCGCCCTCCCAAGGCGACAGCCCGGCGGAGAGCTGCGGACCGGGTGGGCTAGGGTGCCTTCTCTCCTCAGCACCCGCGCCGCCAGCCCGGCCGTCCCGCCCCGGGGCCGCACTGACAGGTAGGGCGGCCCCGGCAGGGCTGAGGGGCCGCAGGTTGGAGGTGGCAGCGGGGAGTCCGGGCTTTTGCTCGGTAACGGGATCTGGCTGCGGAAAGAGCTGACGGAGCCAGTTGGTTAAGCTCTTGGGGCCCCAGGCTGATGTCTTCTCTCTCTGAGCTGTGAAGGAGTGCTTGAAGCGTGTTTTCAAGCTCTCTGTCTGTGGCAAAAGGGTCAGAAATTTTTTAAAATTCCTTTTTTAAAGGAAAGATGGCCTCTGCGGCCATCTGATTGCAGAGGAAGGGCTGTGAGGCAAACGGCGGTCTGGCAGCAGGTGCCCGATCTGGCAGTGCAGAATACCTGTATGTATGTGCATGTGCTCACTTCAGAGGTGGGCAAGACAGCTGTGTGCTCTCTCACTGTAGTCAGATGATGGAGAGTTTATTTTTTGCTCATACACAGTCTGCAGAATGAAATGTATTTCTGTCAGTTGTCCCATACCCTTTGATTTAAAGGAATGTGTGGTGTGACAAGCTCTAAATGCAGTTTGATCATCTGTCCTCGGCTCTTGGGTTACTACTCTGAAATGGCCGTTACTATCAAAGTGCTATAGTCCCATCCCAGGAGGTAAACATTTGTCATTCTCTCACACCTTTCTCATAAGGCAATGCTGAATGAAGTTTTAGCGTACATATCTCATATTAGAGAGTCAAAGTCTTTCTTCCTGAGCTTCAAGAGCAGACGTTCCAAGCATATGGATGTAGTTATCCCATGTATAATGCTAGAGCATGCTTTGTTTCCAAAGCAAGGAAATTTTACTCCTTATATCAGCCAGCTTCTGTTTGTTAGATTACAGTTTCTTGGGCTTTTAGAGCATATGCTACTTCTGAGGGCTGGTGCAGGCTTGGCATACCTGGTATCTATGCAGCATGAATGTTCACCCGAAATAAGGTTGTGAGAATGGGTTTGTAGGATCAGCATTTTTCATGAGTGAATTTGATTATAAATACCCTAAGCCCAGCATGGATTTAAGGCAGCGAGAGTGGTAGAGTTCTCAACAGACAAGATGTATCAATGTCACAGAAGACAGAAGTATTTCATTGCCTAGTGGCAGCCTTTACACCACTTAGCTCTTCCTGCTAGAGGAAGCTTTTCCTAATCATTCTATTATGCAGTCTTTGGAAGAGGTTCCCTTCCAATGCTCAGCCCCAGAATGCCACCCTGTTCAAGACTTGCTTATTAGGCTACTTAAATGCAAATGGATGCTCTCTGAGAAGAGAGGACTAGTCAGAGGTGTGAGCTGAGGGGCCCAGAATTTTGGGGGAGGGTTAATAGTAACGCCCACAGTAAAGGCAAGCTGTGGAAAGCGTCTTAATAGGATAAATGACTTAACCTAGGTAAACAATGAAACATTATTCTCTAGTCAGCTGCTGTGTGTCGCATAAAGGCATTAGCAGATGGTATTAAAAAGATTTTTTGCCTTTCTTACTGCATGGGCTTTCTCTTGACTTGATTTTTGGAACTAGGCAGGTGTAGCGTTAGTCCCATGAATGAAAGGGTTTCCACCTATTGAGACCTGTTTCCATATTTCTAAAAGCAATGGATAGAGGACTGCATCTTCTCTCCCAATCTGGCTGTTCTGAGCTGGTATCCTTTATCTTGAGTCTAGGTGGTGATTTTTTAACCTACTGGACCTGGGGAGGTCCAGTATGGACCAGTATGGTATGGAGTATCCCTTTGGTCAGTTGAGGTCAGCCATCCCAGCTGTATGTAGAAACACCAGTGCACTATCAAAAGTATTTCTCATCCCAAATCACCATACCAGCTGCCAGTCACAAAGTTAATTCTATCCCAACTGAAACCACAACACATACTGAGATGTGTCTTTATAATGTCACCAAAGAGCAGTTCCTGTTGATGGCCATTTTTCATGCAGGCATAAACCTGATCCTACCTAGAAGAGGTCAAAGCTTGTAATGCTACAGCTAAATGCAACTGAATTACTGCAGTGCATAAGCATTTTATAAAGGAAGATAGCATATACTCTTTTATGCTTATGTCACCTGAATGGGCATAATAAATAAAATCAGTACAAGTTCTTCAGTCAGTGATTCATCAGCAATATATTCTGCTAAGTGTGTACTGTTGTCACAGAAATAATTGCCTTGAATGACAAAAACTCACATATTGCCCTGAACAAATTGATATTCAGCTGAAGATTTCACAGAGTAACCCAGAAAATAAGAGATTATAGAAATTGCCAGTGTGTCTTACATTTCTTCGTAAGTCTCTATCTGTTACAGCTGAAATATGCGTGGCCAGTAGCATTTTCAAATGTGTCGGTCTGTTTCAATGAATGATTTTATTAAATAACCGGAAATTTTGGAGTGGATAGACTACATTATAAGTATTTGCTTTTACCTATATATGCCTATATAAAAGAAGTAAGAAACAATTTGTAGCAATGATACACATTGTGACTCCTATTTCAGAAAAGCACAGCTAATTGCTGTATAAGCTATTGAGTTCTTTTGTCTTTGTTTTTACATACAATTTCAGCAATAGTACATGCAATGACATCCATAATTAAAAAACTGAGATCCTTACAATATGCAGTTAGATACTAGTTTATGTCAAATAATAAGCTTCATTTCTTTGGCACCTTGTGGTGCTACAGCAATGTAAAGGGCACATAGACCATCGAGTGTATTCTGAAGGTTGAAATTCTGGAATTCCTCCTACTGACTAGGGGAGAGCACTCCACCTTTTTCTTTGTAACAGTTGTAGGGGTTTGTAGGAATTTTTATTTGTCCCTTAATGTTCACTACACTCTAGTTACCCACAAAACAATGTGAAACAGCCTGGCCTTGACTTTAAAAAATGAACATTAGCAGAACAATGAAACTAACTCTATTATTTTTAATTCATTTGAAACCCATAAAATGACTTATTCAGTCTAATCATGTTAAACTATTTAATTTGCCTGTCTGCTAACAATATTCAGCATTTTGAGATGACCTAGTTTAAAACAGTCAATGCCATAAATCTCCATTAAAGTGTCTGCAAATATGATGCATGTTGTTCCTTCACTGTTTGATCTTTGAATGCAACTTCATAGTTACATTAAGCCAGTTCTAGCAGGATGCATCTCCAGTGTACAATTGGGAAGTTTGTCATTCAAATTCAACACACTTAATGGTATTGCACCGTACATATTTTTATCTCTATTTAGCGGAAATATAATCTTGTGTGATCCAGAGTTCAGACTTGGATTCTCTAGTATGTTCTTTTGGTGTTACATTTTAGCCATTCCTTGTTCTGATTTTCTCTTTCGTTGTAGTTAAGTATGGTTACTGTGGGAAATTCAGTTCTGTCTTGATTTTCCTCTCACTAATATTACATCACATGAGACTCGTAACAGTTCACATGTTATTCCTTGGTTCCTTTTAAGTACCTGTAAGTTCATGAGCAAAATCCAGTGCAATTGGACATTGTCATATGGTGTAAATAGACTGGTTTGCTTTTGATTTTGTTCTGATGTTGTATTCTAACATGGTATGATTTCTGTGGTAAAAATGTACATTAGCTTGTAATTTTTTAATACTAAGGTTACTTATATAAATTAATATTCAGTCTCACCTAACTTTAAAGCTCCCTGAAGAGGTAAACGGCTAAGAATGGAACTTACAAAAGGTAGCATGCTTAGTGGAGACTCAGGATGAGAGACTACAGTAGAAAGTAGTAGAAATAGCAAACTATTAAATATTTTAGTTCATATATTTCTGAGGGGTTTAGGCATCTAAGTCAAGGGTTCAGGAAAGTATGTTATCTCCAAATTCACAAATCTGAGCCACCTTTGGGAGTTGCACAAGCCAGATCGCTCTTTTTATAGAAAGAGAAAAAATGTTGTAATGAACAGGGGTTAAGGACAAAATTACTATAGCCCAAGTCTTAGGCAACTCATCCAAAAGATCAGTCAGATTCTGGTCCTGCTTGTGGTGAATGTCTGTGCAAAGCAGTTTAACATATGTAAGGCAGGCTGAAAGATCTCCACACCAAACTCTGTGACCTCATTGTTAGGGCACCGCTGAGATGTAAAGGATGTGTTTCCCTCAGGCAGAGGCAAGAGTTGAACACAGGTCTGCCACATCCCAGTGTAGTAAGAGATCTAACCACTGAGGTATTAGTTGGAAGGTGATTCCCATCCAAAGCTCCTCTCTCTGTTTTCAGAATCTGGCTGACTGGTGCTTTGAGTACGTCTTCAGGACCAGGTTTCTCAAGGAATGTAAGCATTTGTGAGCTGTGGGCTTAGACTAAAGAGAAATGTTGATTTATGCAATTATGTCAAAACTTATGGGATTTTGTGCATGCTAAGAGTTCAGATAGAGAATTTTAGACTCAAAGTTTTAGGCAGGTGACCTAAGAGACCTTGTAATCTAGCAAAGGATTAATATTGTATTAGGCATTGCACAGGGACACTGTAATAGAACGCTGGTGTCAGAAATCATTCACAATTTGTCAGAGAAGATGCAATGAAATGACTTGGCTATTGTGACTTGAACAGTGGTAGAATCAGAATGTCAGGCTTCAGTCTGGCTTGTAACCCTGTATCCCTGTATCAAAGGAATCCTTTTCTTGTATCTGGCTTTCCTGATGCCTGTCTCTTTATGCCAAAATAAAAGAACAAGCCTCCTCCCCCTGTACTCTGCCCTGGTAAGGCCACATCTGGAGTACTGTGTCCGGTTCTGGGCTCCCCAGTCCAAGAAAGACAAGGAACTACTGGAGATAGTCTAGCGGAGAACTAAGAAGATGATGAAGGGACTGGAGCATCTCTCCTATAAGGAAAGGGTGAGACCTGGGTCTGTTTAGCCTGAAGAACAGAAGACTGAGAGGGGATCTCATCAGTGCTTATCAATATCTAAAGGACAGGTGTCAAGAGGATGGGACCAGACTCTTTTCAGTGGTGCCCAGTGACAGGACAAGAGGCAACACACACAAACTGGAACACAGGAAATTCCATTTGAATGTAAGGAAAAATTTCTTCGAGGGAGGCAGAGCACTGGAATAGGCTGCCCAGAGAGGCTGTGGAGTCTCCTCCTCTGGACATATTCAAAACCCTCCTGGATGCATTCCTCTCCAGCCTGCTCTAGGTGACCCTGCTTTGGCAGGGGGGTTGGACTAGATGATCTCCGAAGGTTCCTTCCAACTCCAGCCATTCTGTGAGTCTGTGATTCTGTACTGGGAAGAGGATACACAAATAAGCTCTTACCAAAAATCTCACCACAGAGAGGGCCGATAAAAAAGTTGAATTAATCAATGATGAATCTCAGTTAAAAAAAAAAAAAAAATCTCAAAAGTATTTGCATGGTTGGTGCTAAATTCCCAGAAAACTTTACAGGGTAGGATGGTGGTGTGGTGGGAGGAGTAGTATTTCTTCTGAAACTTCTGCTACTGTCCTTATCCTTCAGTACTAAATAAGTCCCCAACAAGAAAAGGATGGAGGATCCTAAAATTGTCTGGCACAATGGACAGCGGAGCTCCCTGTGCTGTGGAAGTCATATGGGAACTAATTAGGATTTTGTCCTTTCTAAAAAACTAGGAAGCAGGATGAGTATCTGTTTCTGCAGTGACTAATACCTTTTGCATTTAGAAGCAAAGATGCTTCAAGTTACTTCCTAGCAGCTCCTTCAGATCAAGGGATGAGAATGTGAGTATAAAAGGTTTTAATGGATATATGTCTATATGTCTTGTGAGAGATCTAGTTGTATATAGCCACCTTGGATCTGCAGTGTTCAAGACAAATGATTCCTGATCTTGGCTTGTTCTTTCTGTGTTCATTCATAGTTAGAGAAAGAGACATTAATATATTCACACACAAGCATGTTACGCTATAGGGCAGAAAGACTTCTTTATTATGGCTTAATATTGAATCTGTTGGGGTGAATGCTTGACATCTTTTTAATGAGGACAGTTTATTTCCAAAACACGTTAGGAGAGGTGGGATCACTTCACTGAGTATGTGAAGTAAGTGGTCCACTTGGCCTTGCCTCATAATGAGGAAAGATGATACTCTAGAGGCTGGACTTTGTGCTGAAGAGGAGATAAGCTGAGGATAGCGGGAGTACAAGGGTGTGAGAAACCAAACCGCAGTTTCTCAGCATGCAACAGAAAATTTCATCTGAGATACAGATGTCAAAAATCCTTGCTCTGAAGCACTTCAGAATTGAGAGATGGCCTTAAACCCTAAATGCTGCAGAATCACTGAAGTTCTGCTGCAATGAAGCATCTTAGGTCATGGATGCAGTGGAATGCAAACCAAAGTCCTCAGTGGAAGGAGAAGAACGCAGCTTTGGAGAAGAATAGTGCGTGGGTTCAGATGCCCAGTCTTACAGAGAGAATCACCATCTCCATGGGTGGCTGGGAAAGGGGGCCAGCATGGAAGTGCCCTGATTTGCTAGACCCTTTGTTGCATAATCAGCTAGAGAGCAGTTGCAGCCATCAGGGCGTGGTTTCACTTTAAGTTGGTGTGTAGTGGTGGCCTCATGGGGAGCTTTACAGGAACTGGGCAGTTTTACAGGATGGTTGGGACCAACCCAACATAGGAATTCAGATGGGTCAGGAACAAAAGAAGCTGCAGAGTGGAAAATGAGGATGGGTAATAGTGATGAAATTGAGATGCAAACAGAAAAAAAAATATTTCTGATGGCACAGTGAAGATAAAAACTAGATTTAAAAGCAACGCCAATTTTCTGAGGAGCGAAAGTCACGTTCTCCCAGTGTGGGTCAGGGGAGTGATGTCATGCGTGTGTTAACGTTTCAGGTGGTGCCATCCAGCGGGAAGTGCTTTCCCTGCCATGGCTCACGCCTGTGTTTTCAGAGCTGAGGAAGGTCAATGTGTTTGTACCTCTTATGCCACATATTTGTGCTAAATTTGTTGTCAGGTGTGTCTGTACATTGTAGCCCTGGGTCAACCCATTCTTCTGTTTCAGAGGATAACTTCAACATGTTGTGACATGATTCACACATTGACATGGAGCTCAGTAGCCACTTACCTCAACCGAACTCATTGCACGACTCCGACCTTTTCTCAAACCTTAGTAATTTAACTGGACCCCAAAATGATCTCTAATAAAGAGACTACTGAGCAAGAAAATTACCTCTAGTAGCAAGAAATGTCTGCATCATTAAAAGTAACCGCTTGGTGTCACTCTTTTCCATAGTTAATACTGTATGAAGTTAAGGAAATATTGAAATTGTTTACTCGGTGTCTCCTTTTGGAAGCATTACTGTAGACAATTGGGTTGGAGCAGAGCTGCTCATGTAATGAAAAAAATGCCTTCCTCTTTGAAATGTAGTGTTTTCTGTAATTATATCAATATTCTGTATTACTTATTACAGTGCCTCTGATTCTCCAACGACAAGGCAGAAATTTAGAATCTGAGTAGATGTGGCATCTAAACTGTGGGCAGATGTACTTGTGGAAGGCTGCAGAACTGCTGCATGTCATAACTACTCATTTGCCTGCTCCAAAACAAGTACTAGAGCAATTGCGGTCTTCTGTATGGAAATTATGACCATCACTTTTCATTTTATGAAAAATATAAAATTTAGCACAAAATCATTGTTGCAGCAATGCTATAGGGTGTCATGCATAAACTGTGCCTTTCTAAATTAAGCTCTGCATGAAAGCAGGATGAAAAGATCATCCTTGACCCATTTAATCGTGTAATAATCAAAGTTCTGTTTTATTTTCCTTCAGTATAGAGTCTTAAAACTGTTAGCGTATGTTTGAAAACTTTGCTATTAAGTGTTAATGGAGGGTTTTTAAGGGTTGAATCATGTACGTTTTTACATGGTTCCTTTCCATTCCTCATTGTGAAGATGCACTTTTCCACTGGCAAAATACTTCAGTCTAAAATGCTTCTGCAGGGAAAACTGACTGTTGCATAGCTTGGCTTGTTTTCAAAGATTTTTTTCGGTGACTTCTGAACTATTTCCTGCTTGATAGGAAGCAGTACAAATTTTTAAAAAAATAATCTAGTGATGATTGGGATAGAATAGAATATGTAATAGGAATGTCTGGATTGGAATTTTTATGAGAAGGTCTGTTTTCATGACATTTCCAGTCCTGACTTGCAATGTAAAGAGGATAAATTAATTTCTGGATTTATAATTTCAGTTGAAGCCAAAGGGGCCTTTGTTTACCCTAATGCTCAATTGGACTTGACAGGCTCGGTGCTTTTGGATGCCTGTCGCAGTAGAATCGAAGGTCTTAAATATATTCCAGTAAAGAATATGGGCTGAAAAGGCCATTTGGATCAGAGAGACCTGTGCCCTACAAATGTGTGCAAACATTTTATAGATATTTAGTTGTCAAATTGCACTCTCCACACAGATCCAGAGCAGCAAAACATTTCCTAACAGCCTATATGAAATTTACAATCTACCTTACAAAATACTAAAAGTTGCAAAATCTGCAAAGCATTGCAGGAAAAAAACAGAAGAGATTAAAAGCATTACTAGTGACTTAGATCCTTGTAATAATAGAGGATTAGGTAACTGAAAACGTTCTGTGATCTCAGGACACAATCCTTCTTGCACTTTAGAGAGGTTGGAATAATTCCAACCTGTGTAACTTCAGGGACATTGCTTTTCCATCTTAATATACTCCAATTCAGAGTTTTTAGTTGGTAAACTGTCCATTAGAACCTGACACTTGAAAAGAAAATGTGAATTCAAAAGAAAGTGTTGTATCTTGTGGCTTATTCCACTTCATTAAAAAGGAAGGTTCTTGTCCTAACTCAAATATACATTTCATACCCTCTCTTCATAGCTCAAAACAACTTGATGAAGAAAGTTGCAAATAAGCAAAATCTGTTATACAGAGTGTCAAGATGGGTGACTTTTCATGACATAGTTGCTATGTTAGCTGTCAGGCTTACCCTTTAGCTATGGGGAAACAGAAGTCCTCCTCTGGGATTGGATAGCCAGAATGCTGTTAGCAGGACCAGGATATCAAAAACTCTGCTTACTGCCCCTGTTAAATGAGAATAAGAATAACTTTTTTTTTTTTTTTAAAGTACATCCGTTTACACTGAACTAGCTTTAAGAAATAATCTGTTGGAATTCTGTGTGAAAGGGAAAGAAGGGATATCTACCTATTATCTGTACACTGAAGTTTCAGCCATCAGTGATCGTGTGACAGAACGTGCCTGTGGAGGAAGCGTACAATGTACGTGTGTGCATGTGCACCTTTTGCTGCTTCTGATATTTTTTAGTCTTCATGGGTTTTGCAGAATGCATTTAAGGTTAATATCATGCTGTGGCAGAAGCAGCTAGAGGTAGAAATTTGTAAGGAAGTCATAGCTGCTAAAGACCATTTTACCATTGGATGGCACTATAGTCCTTACTGCTCATAGTTACTGCATTCAAAGCCTGAATACTTTTACTGCTCATAACAATTTTAGATCAAGCGTCAACTAATAGGGAAATAGTTACTGGAAATAATTTTTTATGGCTAATGTGATGTTAACAAAATAAAATTACACTTGCAGAGCTGGCTTTAGTTTTGCAGCATTAGATTTAAGGAAGTCTATGTTGAAATCTTGCCAGGTTGTTTAGTTTTCTAAATAAAGATTTCAAAATGCAGTTGATTCTGTCATATAGGACTCAGGTACTGTGTGCTCTCTACTGTCATGAAAGATATTAGGGGTATGTTTTGTGATTACAGGGTATTTTACCCCAAGGCTTTCGCTTACTGTTTTGTGCTTTTATATTCGTGAGAGAGTATTTTCAGTAAACATTTCTTTAAATAATCCTTTTTCCTTACAGCAGATGTGGCATATCTGAGTTTGGAATTGCCTTCACCTGCGTATCCTAGGGCTACAGAATGGGTGAGTGCTTAAGTTTGCAGACCTGTATTATGCAAGCATAAATTTTTTTCACCGTAAGTTGAAGACACAAGTATTCAAGCAAATATCTGCAGTTCATTCAAAGTTGTGGCTGCTCTTTTTGTTTGCAACGAAGCATTAGCTTAAATTTAAGTTATTGATACACCATTAGTTTAATATTGAGACAGTTAGGTCATTGGTATCACTGTGACCATAGCATGGCATTCAGTGCAAGCAAGCCAGTTGTAAATTTACCTGAGTTTCATGTAGGGTTTTGCAGTCCGTTCCGAGTTCCTTGCTGACAGTACACTTAGTTTGAAGCTAAGTGAATTATATACATGAACTGCTGACTAGACTTGAGGCTGTGTTTCCAAAGGCAAAGTGTTTGGCAGCAATACTGACCTAGCCTCACCTCCTTTGCCACCTGCTGCTGGTTTCTGTGGTATACCACCCCTTCAATTGTGCCAGCCCAACTATTTATGCAGCTGCACTTGGAAATGGAGCTGGGAACATATCTACTTTTAAAAAAAAAAACAAAACTGAACCAAAACTAAGTTTTCTTCTGGGTTAGTTTTAAGCAAGATCAGGTCTCCAGTATAATGAACCACATAGCTACATAAAAAAATTTTCTAGAACAACAGAATAGATTGATGCTGGGGCAGGAAGATTACAGAAGACAAATATCAATACTATAGCCAGTATTGCCACTAAAGACTTCATCTTGAGGCACACAGAACTAAGTGATGATTTCAGTGATTCACAGTAAACTGTGTTTTAAATTAAGATGAGGTCATATTTTAAATTATTCTGTTTGGAGCTACTTCCATATGCCATCTCCTGGTGGCACACAGGCTTAGTATGGGCCCTGACAAGCACAGATAAATAGTTCTGAGCACAGCTCAATATTGAGCTTAATATTTATGACAAAAAAATCCCCCACCATAAGTAAGATCACTGTAGTGAAAGAAAATGTCTTATGTGGAAAGAATGCCCTGAAATTTGTTTTACCTAGGAGTAGAGAGAGAGCCTTCTAGTTTCAGGTGAGCATCTAAGTGGAAAAAATCGTGATAGGAAAATAAGAGTACATCCATTTTAACCAGTATTTCATTGAAACAAGTGTGACTATTTTCATGCTGTCCTCTAAAGACCAGTTATTTCTGGAGGCATGTGTTATTTCTTTTGTAGTGTGTGACTTTTATCACTCTTAATTTATTTCCCATAAAGGAAGAGGAGCTCAGATCAACTCCTTTTCACTTAGTCCAAGAAGGGTTCAATAAAACTGCTTGAGAAACTAACACCATGTTTGGGATGACAGTAGGTAGATTTACACATTGTGTTTCCCCACCACTGTATATAAACAAGTGTCTTTCAGATGAAACATTTTTTCTAAGTCAGATGTAGCAAAAAATTAAAATCTGGCCTAGTTCGATAAGCAGATAAGCCAGAAAAATACTCATGCTGGGGAAAGAAACCTCAGTGCATGGTTAGCCTTGGTGACTACCTGTCAGGAGAAAAGGGACCTATGAAACTTTCTTCTAACGTATTATCTGAATCTTATCTGCTCAAACACTTCAGAGTTCAGGAAGAGCAGCCAAAGTCAATTTTTGCTTAGAGTGTTTAAAACCAAAAATAAACAGAAGGGAGAAGTTGTGCGTGTGCAGGAGGAGGTGTTGGGGTGGAGAATGGACAGGGTAGTGGGATTGGGGAGGGAATGTTTAAACCTACATTGACTCTTCTGAAATCCTCTTGGAAGTATACACTGTTTTCCCAAATGACAATGAAATTGCACAATACATAATTGTGGTGGTGGAGAGCTGCAGGCATGTATCCAGGGGCCAGTATTCTATCTGACCTCAACAGGTAGATGAAACAATAGTTAGTATAAATGAGAGAACAGCTTTGTCATTACTGTATGCTAGTTATCTGATTCCACAAACCCTGAAAAATGCCTTCTGAAATGTAAAAAACAGAAACTGAATTTTCAGGTCTTTGTCTGTTATTTTAAAACACTAGGCAAAAAAAAAAAAGAAAAAAAAAAGAAAGAAAAAAAAAAAACCTTTGCTGACTGTGCAGTACCTAAAATGCCTGAAATCCTGTGAACCCTCACTGTTATGTTAGTCCAGACACAACAAAATCCTTAGTATTTCAGGAAGATTTTGTGAACTTCCCCCCGTCTTGCGGTCTGAGAAGAGGTACCACGATGTTGCTTTCATCCATATCTGTCTGATGATTAAGAGATTAGTTATCCACTTTGTGCCTCCACTTTCCCCACCTGAATTGGGTATTCTTGGCCCAGCCATCAAGTTAACTTAACCCTGTGTTTAAATGGAAATGATAATATTTTATCTGTAAAATTCTCTTTTGGTCTATTAACGCCTTATTTATTGAATGTAATGACTTATAAAAACTACAAGGGCTAATGCTCTTGCAATAGCTTGCTGTTTAGTGACCAATCACCACCATTCCACAGAGTTGCTGTGTTCCAAAGGAAGCTCCAAGAATGATTGTACCTTGAGATGTAATTCCTCCCAACTGTGTAAGATTGGTGCAGTGTATAAATTGTTTGTCACTATCTTTTATGATGCAGCCCTGTCCCTTTTGTTATATGTCATCTGTTCTGTGATTAAAAATAGAGCAATGTGCAAGTGCCTGTTTTACTACGTCTTCCCTGTTGTATGAATTGTATAGGGTAGCATAGAGAAATGCATTTTCTTGAATGAATTTTCAATGGATTGAGCAGGGATTCAAGAATGAATTCTAATCTGGTATTTGAATTTTATTTCAAGTATACAAAAAAAGTGAAATTGAAGCACTGTTACAAAATTAAAACATTGCTATATGTTCCGCCTATGGTCTGTCTAGCAGCAGACAGATCTGCTTCTGTTCTTATTTAGGAGTGTAAATAATCCATATGTCATTTTTATTGCAGAATTATGACAGTGTCTCGCCCACATTCTGCTTCTTCATGTATCCTATGAAAACTAGGGTTGGGGCAAAACTTGTAGCTTGTGATTTTTCCAATATATGCTATACAAACTGACTAGCCACAATTTGGCTTTATATTTCATGAAAGAGGAATAGTATTAAAGCTTGGTTGGAACAGATCTTGAGAGGTAAAATTAGGGATCAGCTACAGGGATGTTTCTGCTAAATATTTGTCTATGAGATTCTCAAGCTGAGCTTTACAGAAATGTTGGAAGTGGAAGGGAGGATAATATGTTGTCAGAGCTGCTGGGAACAGAGTGCAGGATGTATCAAGGAGTTTGAGGTAAAGGTAGGGCTAATCAATGAATTTCCACTCTTCTGCCTCTTATTACCTTTTTGCAGGCACATCTTTCATTCTCAGCTCAGCACCTTACAGCATTGATCTTCCATGATAATATTTATGGGAGTATCCCTTTCTCCCCAATAAAATGAGCACCGCTGAGAAATGCGTTGTGGAGAATAATGGTAAGGGCACATAATGTGTTGGAGCAGGGAGTAAAAGCAGTCAGATGAACCTAAATAGATCTAAATGGATGAAGATTTTCTAATATTCTCAGACATTCTATTCTAGTGCTTCAGTAGCTTCATTATTAGACATTATCTCTGGTGACAAACCTACGTCTTTATTTCTAATTCTGCCTGTAGCTCTATTCTTGAAGAAAACATCTTCAACTGAGGTTTTTTCCAATGCTAAAATGAGTGGAAGGATTAGCCTGTATATCTTGAAGGATTATAATTTTTTATATACCAGTAATGATAAGTGATATTCCAAAATTATTTTCATATGCTGTTTTGAAATTTTAAACATTTTGGAGTCGATGCTTTGGGCATCCAAATGCATATGTAAAATGTCCATGTGACTGATTTGTCAACACACGAGGAAGCTGAATATTACTGTATTATCTGTCATGTGCACATATGGACGTTAGTAAGTACCTGCCGTAGATGTGGAATGTGAGCACAGTGGTGCCACCTGCATATGTAGTCAGAATAACGAAGGAACAGTTTTATATGCATTTTGAACTTACATTTGTGTGTTTAGCTTCTTTAAAAATCAATTACTTTCTCTGTCTGTGGCATCAGGCAGCGAGCATACCACATATGAATAATTTTTGAGTGCTCTTGCTAAAGGATTAAATCACAAGCTCTCCTTGGTTATAAAGAAAGCCCTTCAAGCAGGGATGAATTTCTCTTTTGTAACTGAAAAATAGGAGGAAATTTAACCAAACCCATTTATTCTGGTTCCTGTGAAAAATATTGTCTATGAAAACATAAAAGCACTTACAAAATGTCAACATTTGACTCCTGTCTGCATGTAGATCAATATGAATGGGTCACAGTAACCTCTCAGAGACCAGGTCTGCATGACAACCAAAACTAATATGTATCTAAGGTTCTTTAAAAAAACACAAACCACCTTTATCCATGGAGTATCTGCTCCCAACACGATAATTTATATCAGATAGGTATGAATGATCTTGTATTAAGATGGCTTATTTTAACTTTGCATCACAACAGAAGTAAAACTTTCATCAGTATAGACAGGCGTATTTAATCTAGAAGTATATATTCTGCATTGCTTATTGTTTCACTTTCCTTCTATGTCAAATGACTATTTTACTATAATACTTTTAAACATTTTTAACAGGCACAACTGTAGGAAAAGTTCTAAAATTGCATGTGTAATTATCACCACTGTATGCAGTAAGTTGTGCACATCTCTAGGTTGGGATAGCATTTTCAAAAGCTATTAAATTAGAAGTTTAAAAGACACGTCTGGACCAGGTGCTGATAGGAATGGTAGAGATGCCAGACTGACCCAGGAACATGGTGCAGCACACTTCTGCAGATGTGTTATTTGGCAGCTTTAAATAATGTAACTTAGGTGTAGCAAAACTCCAATAAGCCCTGCCTTCCTGCTTCATTTCTGATTGTATCACATCTCTGCCATGATTCAGCAATACCATTTCTGATTGGAGTGCTAGTCCTCTGTCACAAGTGCATAGTCTTAGAAGTGTATGTACCCTTTGTGTGTTGTACATACCAAAAAGTTATTTGTAAATTAAAGATTCAGGCTCCTAAGTATTAATACTTTTGAAAATCACAGGATAACTGTATAAAATGTCTTTGCAGATCTTGTGTGGTGTACTGAAAGTCTGAATCCAGCTGGGAACTAAATGGTAAAACAAGTAAAAAGACCTTAAAATAATGTCCAGTCTTAATGTCTTGGAAAGAATCCTTGTTATCTAGATGCATAGTCCAGTAGTATTGATCCTGCGATTTGTGTTTAGCACCCTTGTGGTTTAATCAGGAGCCAGAAAAAGGTTGATGTACTGAAGATAGCTTTAATTTTAAAATCTGAAATAAACCAGCAAAATCGGAAGAAATATGAGTACTTGGGATTCAAATTTAGCTCCTACTCTTTGGCATGTTAATTGAAAACTTAAATATGAAGAAGTCAGGTATGAAGTACATTGCAAAGTTAAGTTGTTTCCTTCTAAAAGCTTTCTATTGCTACTAATTTCAATTTCATGTGCTAGACCAGGTTCAGCAAAATATTGACTATATGGTATATACTCCGACTTAGTAATGTGCCTAGCAGGTTTGAAAAATTAGTCAAAATTCTGAAAATTAATCTGTCTGTTTAAAATGTAATATAGACTACATACCCTAATTTTTTCCTTATCTGACATGTTCTTCTATTATATATAAAGATACTATACAGTACTGTTAAACATCAAAGCTAAATATAGTATTCAATAAATAAGAAACAAGATGGAAAGATTTATCTGTTTTCCTCCACCCAAAGGATCAAACAGTTAAAATTATAACCAGATTCCTCTGAGTCTGATCTTTTACGGATGAAGCTCAGTAAAACCCAGAACTACAGAGAACAAAAATCTGTCACAAATATAAATCTGTAAACAGTTCTTGTAAGTATTTCTTATCAAACAAACCTCAAATTCCTAAACATCTGATAACGGATATTTCTCACAGCTCTCTGTAGCATCTCTTTTTAGTTCAGGTGCTGTAAAGGCACAAAATACGTCACAGTTAAGGTGTCATCACATCAACCAGAGCAGTCAAGAATCACCATGTCTCATAAATTGTTGTCTGTGTGCTGAGCTGTAATCACTGACCATGAAGTCATTTTTAGCCTGTGCCAATTCTGTAGAAAACGTGTTAGGTTAAATCACTGTGAAGGTTAAAGGTAGGGCCTAGTATTAAATTTTGGAGGTCTAGGGTCTAGTCCTTTTTAGTTATCTTGATTGCATTCTTGTAGATTGGAGTAGAACTTTAATAGGAAATTAAATGGCAGGACCCTTTAAGGAGGCTATAAAAGACAATGCATAGTGGCAGTTCACATGCACTTCTGAACTGCTTATAGTTACTTAAATGAAGGGAGGGAGTAGTCATTTGCGTGCAGCTACAAGGTTTATTTTAGTTGCATTATTTGCAGGACTGTAACAACTGAGACAGGAACTCCACAAGAACACAGGTTGTTATCCCTTTGAAATTTGAAATGCACATTAAACAATACAGGATTAAACAAAACTATGGTAGTTTTAAAGTCTTAAAGTTTCTGGTATGTGTATACAGACATCACTTTTGCTACCTGCCGTCTGGAAATCTCTGGTATCATTGCAGAGCTACGAGTGTCTGGTTTACATTTTGTGGGGTTTGTATATAGTATAGTATGTTTTGCAAGATGTTTGCTGGATCAATTCCAATTCTTTCTCCAAAGTTTTACGCATATGGAAATTACTGGGAAAACTGATGTTGATCCTCTCACTAACGGGGAGAGATGCAAACTTTCACCTCTGTAGTAGATATCTCATGGGCTGCCTTCTAATGCTTAATATAGAAAGCAGTTGCCACTGAGGCCTGTCTAGTGCTGAGTTATAATCAATAAATCATATGTCGTTGTTGGTTGTTCATGTTAGATCTTATTTAAGACTTCACTGTTTTAAGCTGCTATGCAGTATTTGCTGATTTTTCTTGTTGCATATTCCATACTAACAGCTGTAATGTTGTGATTTACAACAATATTGTTTCACATCTGACAGGATAGGGAAAAAAGGGGTTCGTTGTGTATTTTTCTCACTGGGTTCTTACGCTTATGTAGCTGAATCAACTCCAGTAGTGTTACTCCTGATTTAAATATGTAAGAATTGGGCTATTAAAGAATAACAGCAAGAAAAGAAAAAGTCTATTTTCCCAAAGGAAGAGAATGAAAGGGTGAAGAAGGGAACAATGCTTAATTAGGTCCACTGAATGTGTACTTTGCTACAGAAATTTGGGCTCATGTGGATTGCATTAAGCAAGCTGCCCACAAGAAGAACAAAATGCCACTGTTGGATGTTAGCTGGCTGCTTGTTGACCAAAATAAAAAATGAAATCTTCCTTTGTCACCTATAGATCATGAACATTTGATTGACATAGTACCTATGTCCAGTTGTTTTGCAAAGAATTAATGTATTGACAAGTTGAAAATCAGATGATATAGTGCAGAAATGTTATTATCTATAAACTATGTTTTGATCAATTTACAGAACTTCGTTGATACAGGTTTAAATTTGGTGAAGATTTGGCTGTCAGCTTTGTTATGTGTGTGTGTATAAAATCTTGCAAATATGTTTATTTCTTCCAGCATAAAAGAAAATTAACTAATATCAAGAACAACTCGTAAAACAGAAGCTGTAATAATTTCTCAATACAATGAGAAATTGTTTCTAAGATACAAGTATTCAGTATAAACTCTCTATGAAGGCCTTTGTTCACATTATTGTTTATAAATATTCTTGCTTTTTTAATTACAGAGGGGTTTTAGTACTTAGTTAATTAACTAATAAAGGCAAGTGGTTCCTTTTTTTTTTTTTATCAGTCTGTGCTTTTACAGATGGAATCAAATAGCATTCATATTACCTATTTGTAGGCACATCTTACAGTCCAAATACATACTTACTGAGCTTTTAACTACCCGTACAGTAAATAGAAAAAAGATGGCAATTTAGGGCTAGGTGCATTGAATTGTGTTCCACAGATACTGCCACTTTGTGTTGACAGTGGATTAAGTAAGGATGACTAACTTTCCATTTAGCTATCTAGTTGATTGTGCACAAGTCAGTAATATGAATTTCCACCACTCTTCTTGATAATAAATTCAAAATTACTGATTTTTTGCCCCCGTAATGTACTCCTATTTGTGGCAGTTTGCTGATGATTTTGATGAAAATGAAACTGAGCTCTTATTACAGGTTAGGAAACTTTGACAATTATTTCCTTACAGCAGTAATTCATTTGTTCTAATAAAACTGACAAGAACTCCAGAAGAAAAGCAAACAAACAAAATTCCTTTTGAAATGTCTTTGTATGACTGTGCATGGCTTTCAGAGTGAGCAAAATCAGATCAAATATTAACTTTTTAAATAAAATTTTAGGGTAACTATTTTACAGTTTGTTTCAGGGTCATTTTAGCTTTTTTTTTTTACAAGGAGCTTTTAAGATGAAGCAAGGGACTTCATTTTTGCTACAGCAAAGCATTTTCAAATATTAGAACATCTTGTTTTATGAGGTGAAAAATCTCTGCTGCTAGAGCGTAGTTTTAAGTGCTGGAAAAGGCAGCATCTTCACAGAAAATTGGGCTATTTTTGAGCGAAGAAGTATGCAGATCTATGAAATACATTCCACCATGCAATATTTCAGTGAATCACAAAAATCTGTAGTTCAAAGTTTAATTTTCCTTATCTGAAATAATAGAAATATATAGCTAAGCGTGTAAGAGGAATTACTGAGTACTGGTTTACTGCTTGAGAAGTTTTTAGCAAAACATTCTTTGTCTAAAAATGCTGTTTTGTTAGAAGAGAAAACACTTGTGGACATGTTGTGCTTTTTACAAAAAACTTCTGAGATCCAGAATGGACTTTCTAGTCAAAGTAAGAGAATGTGAGAGACTCTTCCATTTTGGAAAATCAAGAAGTCCAGTGGTTAGCATTGTCACTCACAACAGGTGCTTTAACTTTTGTATCCTATGTCTCAGGGAAGCGCCTTAAAGAAATGGCTGTTTGAAATTTGGCTGCCTGTACATGGGTTATGTGCTTATGTTCTCCTCTTGGAAAAAAATGTGGAAGGTCTTCAGTTTGTTCCAGTCTGGAATGCAGCTACATGTTGATACTTCAGGATTTTTCTCAGGTATTTTTCCCTGTCCAGCCATAAGTAGTTTAAATAGTAATTTAAATACAATGGCTTTTAGCCTTGGTATAATCTTACTATGCGTCTTGCTTTCACTCTTCCTTCTTTAGGATATGTACATATTATATTTGTCTTACATGTGTTACCCAGATGAACAATGCCATGGGATGCGTGACCCACCTAATGGCTTGAAATTCTGGCACTGTATCATTGGTTACAGTAGGTGGGGCTGTGCACACCCAAAACCAAAAAATGCATGTTTGGACAATAAGATGATTGGACCTTGTTTGTGTTTAGGTTTGCACATTCTGCACGTAAGCCATTGATCCCAAGTAAATAATGAAGAAGAGAAAATCCATTAAATAAGTTATTCAAAGTATCATAGAACTTGTCAAATTAATGATTTCACAAGCGGCATCCAACCAGTTTTTTTGCAGTAGAGCAGTTTTTTAGGGATTAGAGAAAATCCAGATGGTTCTCAGGCAAAATCCAGCAGAGGTGAGGTGCGAATTTTGCATTAGAGCTGAAACGTCCAGAGGATTGTGGAAAGTGTTGAATTAAATGTTTTGTGAATGATTAATTTTATTTTTTCACTCCTGTGAAGCAACTCATATCAATATAAGGCCAGGCATGGGAGAAGTACATATATGTAAGACTGAAGACAGCTACTATTGCCCAAACAATTGTAAATGCTCAGTAATGAAGAGGTGGTTAAACCGAAGTAACTTAATGAAATGTGAAGCTAGCAGAATATCTATTGCAAATTAAGAGATGAATCTGCGGCTACTTTGAAAATACACTCTTTATTGCTCAAACTAAGAGCAATCAAGAAGAAGAACTTACAAAGGGGATGGGAAAAGAATGTTACGGTTATGGTTTAAATGTTATGAGATTAGAAACTTGTGTTTCACAACTACCTTTAATTTTGTCTTTGCAAAATAATCTAAAATTGATAGGAAATATTTTTTTCCACGTCAGCTCTTGATCAGCTCTTTGGTAACTAGGGGGAGAACACCAAAGGTGCTAAGTACTGTGATGCTTAACAGTTGAGCAACTGGAAGAGTTAACCCTATGGGTAATCCACAGTGTGGATATCTGTTTGCCTAGTCAGAGAAGGTGCAAATCTACAACACTAGAGTGCCTCTAGGGTAGTCTAACACATACTGAAACTTAGGTCTGTAAACAGTGCCCAGGTGTCACTCTTTAACTCAGACTAACATTTCTGAGTCCAGAGTAAATGTCTCAGTGATAATATGATTTGACAAAAATTCACTTTCATTAATACATTTATAGACGTGGCTTGGTGTAGCTTATAGCTCACATCATAGAGACTGTCCCATGACCAGACTGGATGGTATTTTAGCAGTACTCAATTTTGTCAGTTGGCATAGTTAAATGTGCCTATAGTGCTACTGCTAATTAGCAAGTTACAGAGATAATGAGAAAACTAAGATATATGAAAGATTTATTAGACACTGGCACCCCAGTTGAAACTCTCCATGGAACAGATATCTGTACTTTGGGCAGGGCGTTTTTTCCATGCAGAGTGGGTATGCTATTGTCCATATTTGTCTAATTTCAGCCTAAGTAGTTCCAGATTTCAACAAAACACAATGTTTGTGAACTTTTTCCACTTCGTATGTCTCTAATGACTGGGTATATTCAGCTGAACAGGAATTTGAACACTCCACTTACTAGTGCTGTGACTCTCATGGTCATGACCTAGGCCAAAAGAAATTGGTGAAATTGGCTTCTGGAATGTATGTGCATGATTTCAGTTTAGCTTCAAACCGCCCAAGGATGTACATAACTCATTTCCCAAGATGTCCTTCCTGTTTTGAATTGAACAGGAATATAGTCCTTGAAGAGGCACTGAAATATAGAGCTGTTTGGTAGTGTTTGCTGAGCAGCTTCAAATTCCAATATAATTGCAACTCATCGTTTTCTGTGAAAAGCCCAAGAACTCCAACAAACAGGAAGGTGATGGACATCTTCAGAAGATTTTCTTGAGGATTACATTTTAAATAACTGCCAAATACAATTTCTGTTTTCCAAAACTAGTTCCATGTTAGACTACCATAAGATAGTTCAGGAAATTTCTATAAACTTCTAGAGGTCAATGGCTGGAATGATACAACTTTGGGTATCAGTGACTGGAACTCTCAAAAGAATTGTGGAGTTAAGACTTTGGTGCTATTAAAATTCTCATGAAGGCCCTAGTTCCACATTATCAGCTCAGCAATCTTTGGGACTGCTCAGCTAGTTATCCATTCTGTGTAATTCTGTGGAAGATTGTGGAACACTCATTTAAAATCAACACCGATTTCTCTTTTTCTAAGGTGCTTTTTAGAATTTCAGAATGATTTGCAGAATCAGCGCGGAAGTCTCTAACAAATTGTACAAGCCTGCATTGTATTCTTGATGTCCTCAAAGTTCTCCAGGTACAAGGCACTGAGTTGAGCCAAAATCTGATTTAGTGCACTGGACATAAATTGTAGGCTTGGATTCCAGAAGCTGGGCACTGGATGCCACGTACAGTAATTGAGTACTTGGATGCTGAGTCCAAGAACTTCAGAGTATCAAAGTTTTGGACTAAAAGCAATGTAATTTGAAATGTCAGTATTCTGAAGAATGGTAGAGCTTGTAAGAATACTTCAGTGGGTTTTTTAAATACTCACTGTGCACATTCATTAAAACTAATTGTAAATAGCAGTCTACATCAGACATACTTAACACATTTAGCTCCTATTTCTAAATGTCATGTAAAGCAGTGAATTCAACGAATCAGATACCTGCTTTTGAACTGCACAAATATTCTACACAAAACCCCCTCTAAAGACACATTTTAAATCAATTGCTTAATAAATTTAGAAACACTTAGAAAGTAGATCTGCATGTGTAAACTATGTGGGTAGAAATTAACAAAACTAAATTTTGTTAAATAAAATTAATGGTGTGGAGTGATTAGAAAGTCTAAGTATTTTTATAGTACATCAGATCTCTGATAATGCTCCCTGTTCTTCAGCCAGTCTTACCCCTGAAATTTCTCTGCCTAGAATCGGTAAGGAGAATCTGATGGGAGGTACTTTCCATGAGGGGCATCCTCAGCTGCACAGATCCTCTGTTTTACACAGATTGCTGGTGTCTTTGTTGAACTTTTCAGAAAAGACAATGTCACATGACAGGATCTGAGTCAGAGCCTTTTCTGTAGGTCACAGGTTTAAATCTAGGAGTGACAGAAATTTTAACGTGACCATTACTCAGAGACATGTGTGAGGCTTGTTAAGCTTCAGTCTAGTTTCTCTTTACCTTCATGTTATGAAAACAATCTAGCACGGCAACAAGGACTAACAGTAATTTTAGTTCTTGTATAGAATTTTTCGCTGTAGCTCTTGAAATGCTTTGTAAGGGAAGTCAGTAACATTAATCCCATTTTTGGTTAAAATCTGAAATATAGAGAGGTGAAGGTACTTCCCAAAAATCAGACTGTTTGCCAGTGATCATTCAGAAATGGGGTGTAAATGACAGGCATCTCACTCCAGTGCACCAGCCACAGGGATCACAGCTCTTACAAAGGAACTTCGAAGTGGAGACCTTCTTTTGGTCTCCAGCATCAACTTGGGTCTGAACTCTCTCAGCAGACCCTCAAGATCCAGCAGTGCCATGCTGGGAAACCTTTACTGTTCCAAATTCTTATCAGCAACACCAAATTCAGTTGTTGCTATAAAAATATTTCCTAGTCTTTTTTATATTTTGTTATCTTTTTTATTTTGTTCCATGCTTAGCAGTATTTTGGAAACTTGTTGGACATAATCTTTTTTTTTCACCCCGCACCATGGCTATGAAGAGACTGGAAAGATTGTTTTTCTGGCTTTAACTGATGTCTGGATTTTGCTTATTACAACTACGAACTTTTTCAGTCTCTACTTAAAGACCTGTTTAATATTTAACTCAAATAAACAGAACTGTGATTTTTTTTTTAGACAAAACTAGCTATTGCAGGCAAAAAAAGTCTTTGGATTACTTTGTTTCAAATCATCAAAAGTAAAAAACATGAAAGAATTGACCTTTTGTAATACTTCAGCAAGTGCTACAAAAAGTAGAACGGGAAGTAATAAGTATTTAAAGATATCTTTTTGCTGTGTGTGCTGTTTGTGTTAGTAAGATTAGTACTTTTGAGAATTAACTTAAGAAGGTGCTGTGAAGAAAAACAAAAGCAAAACATTAAGCCTGTCATAGTTCATTTAATTTTCTGCTGATTTGGCCCCAGTGTCTTTCTCTTAACTCACTCTCCCCAGCTACTGTGATAAGTTTCTACTTGTTGCTGTTTTTTTCCATAGTAAAACTTTTGTCCCGGTGCCAGCACATTATGTTCCTGGTTAGAGCCATGACGTCAAATGGTATCTGGCTCCAGGCCAAGGAATGCTGCTGGGAAGGAGTGAATGAATGAATGGATTTTTCAATTCATATTGTAGTTGCCTCTTTCGGAGCCAGGAATCTTCATGTACTGTTCAGTCAACTGGCTAATGTAAATTTATCCCTGTTTCTTGATAGAACAAGAAGGAAATTCAGCAAGGGTTCACAAGATGTACAGCAATTCAGGAAAAATATTGTGATAAACTTCAAGTTCAGAACTGGTGATAATCACTAGAACCATGAAGGAAGAAATATGTGATTCAACGCATAGTGGCTGCTAAATTCTAAATATAGTAAGAGAAAGAATGTTGTGCCTGGAATAGTTACTATCTAGCATTCATAAACTGAACGGGGGGACAAATTACAAATTATAAAAATTTCTGTGAGCTCATGTAGTATGCATTTCTTTCAAAAATGATGTATCCTTAACTCTGCATGACAGTACACTTCTTTTACCTGTACATTTGCAAAGTTGAGGGATAAAAATTACAATTCAAATCAGAATTTACTGCTGTAAATTCAGTAATCCCAAAGTGCTGATAAAATTTTGGCCCTGGGTTATTGCTCTGATTTTCATGAAAAGCCTCTCGTAAAATGTCTCTCAACTGAAAGCTAATGTTCAATTTACTGCCAGTTCATTTTCATGATTTCCTGAGTTTGAGTCCTTCCAGCAGGAAGAAGGATAAGGTAACCTTGTAGCATTTCTTTTCTCGTTCATAATATATTCAGTGGTAGATGATTGATATTGTATCAGTTAGTCCCAAAGAATGAAGTTTACTAAACCCACATCACAGTAGTTCCATTGTTACTTGATGGCAGCATGTGCAAATTCTGGTTTAATGTAGTCCTTAAGCAGTACGAGCTACAGTAGAGAGTGAGCTGAAGGATTTTTATTTAGTGTCTGATGTCTTAACCCCACCCTCTGTCACGCAGAGAGTCATCAAATCATAGAATCATTTTGGTTGGAAGGGACCTAGGGAAATCTCTAGTCCAGGTCCCACTCAAAGCAGAATCAGCATTGAGTTTCGACCAGTTTGCTTACGTCTTTGTTCAGCTGGGTCTTGAAAACCTCCAGGGATGGAGATCCCATAACCTCTCTGAACAGCCTGTTCCAGTGCTTAATTACACTCTCAGTGTAAAAGACTTTCTCTGCATCCAGTCAGAAGCTCCTGTTTCAATTTTGACCCCTGCATCCTACCACCATGCATCACAGTAAAGATGAATTCTTCATTATTTTCTCTTAGCTATTGGAAAGTCCCCCCAAGCTGCCTCTTGTCTAAGTTAAGCCGGGGTCAGTTCCCTCCTCATAGGTACTGCAGTTCTCTGACTGTGTTGGTGCCGCTAACAGTATATTCTCCACTTAGGAGAGTTTATGCAGCACTGTAGAAACAGACACACTACGTTTTCCCTCTACTTAGTTCAGAAAAAAAAGGAAGCAAACCAATATCATCATTAAAATTATGAAAAAAGAAAATCTTGTCTAAGAGAAATAAAACAATTTAACTTCAAACTATTTGGATACTTAAAAAAATTCTACCCACTCTGCATATGAAGTGGGGTGATATATTTGTTATAGCGAGTACCAAGATAAAGAACTAGTAACAATAGAGACCATATTTTGAAATTTCTAATAAGGAATCAGATATGAAGAAAACATCTGTGAGGTCAGTTGGACTTTGGAAACTTGGTTAGGGAAGCCTTACTCAGTCAGAGTCCTAGAATACATGAAAGAGTTTTTATTTAGAGACTTTCAGTCATCTTGCACCTATATTGAAATGGAACAGATAACTTCAGTTAGCTTCTCTCAGAGCCTAGCATCTATTGTATGAGGTTTTATGTATTGCAGTCAATTACTGTGTCCTTTCTAATGACCCAATTAACACAGTAGGAATAACCTTTCTATTACAATACTGTACATGCTCACCTTCAGTTTAATTACACAGAAATCTTCAACCACCAGTTGTACAGAAAGAGTAAATTGAATGCTTAGAACAATGACAAAATTTAGGTAGTGCAAAGATTTGGCAGGAGAACAGTGCACGCTCTTGAATTTATAAGGAATAAATCAATACACATATGGAAGATACACTGATGAATTATTTGAGAGACCAGTGGTCCAAGAGCTGCCAAAGAGGGGGCAGCGGCATGGTATACCAGCTGCGGTCCATGACAGGCTGTCTGATGTATAAAGCCAGTACCATTGAACTAAAGACTAATAGTACTCAGGGCTCTTTTGTAAAGAACAGTACTAAGCATCGCAATCTTTTAATTAACGGATCTGTATGCTTATAGAGTATTATGATAATGTTTTACTGTTTCATAATTAAAAGACACTGTAATCCAGATTTTAAAAAATCACATTTAAAAATTAATTTTGCTAATTGCTGTTACTCTTGCATTAATATAAAGGCCTACTTTTAAGTCTTCTGCTTGGTAGGCAACAGTTATAACAATTTTAGCATCCAAAAGGTACATAATACCCTGTTGTAGAAAAATACCTGGGCTCTTGGATGTATTTACTTCTTTCTTTGAAAGGACTCATGTATCTTAGTGAAAGCATGACTCTCTGAGTATTGTGTAAAGTGACAAATACATTTTTCATGCCAGATGAATCCAAAGATACATAAAAATCATTGTTCTGCCTTAGTGACTAAATTCAGTAATTTAAGCCTAATGCTGCAAATATTTATGTGCATGCTTACCTTTATGACAGTGACTATGCTTTTGAAATCAATGGGATTATTCACAGTATTAGAATTAAGTATATACATAAGCATTTGCAGCATTGAACTGAAAAAGTCTGGGTTTAAATACAAGCCTCTAAAAACTATGATCAGGCTGTACAGTATCCATTGGATTGGTCTGTTTTGGACAATGGAAGAAGATATTTTGTGATCCTCTTTTTTTCTAATTTGGAAAACAAAAACATAATAATGAAGAGAACAATAATGACACCCAGTCCCTCGAGCAGATGGTGATACCATTTTCTTCTGCATCTTGTTTTGAAAATTAGTAAGGAGGACTGGAGTGAATTGTTTGTCTTTCTTGACTCAGTATGATCATTTGCTGTGAGTCTTAGGTATAACTTTGCCATCACCAATTAACCTCCAGCTTTGTTGGATGTAATTGTATGTACTATAAATGATGTACCATAAATATCTGAGGCTGAGAGCTCTTTCAGAAATGCATGATCTCTTCACATGCAGTATTACATAATCTGAGCAGTTTTCTTCAATACAGTTTGAAGAGAAGTAGTCTTTTAGCCTTTCAAATAAGCAAAGTTTAGTGGAGAATTGGGTACAGAGAAAAGACTGAAGTAGCAAACAGTTCAGGACAATGCATTCCTCAGCATATGAAATAGGTAAAACGTGAGCAGTACCAGTGGCTTCCATCCTTTTCTGAAGAAGCCAGCAGCAAACAAAGCAAAATTGTTTGGTATATCCTCTCTGAGGATATTGTCAGTGAAAAAATGCCAGTTTATATGATCTGTGACAAACCTGTCTGGGATGTCTATGAATACATTGTGCCCTTAACAGCACTTGAGGTGTCAGCCAGTCAGCAGCCTGTTCTCAGGTCAAATTCAGTGGAACCAGAAGAACTCGTTGAGTTGGTGACGCTGTGATCCACAGGAGGGCCTGCAGTCAGTTCTGTCTGTGAGCACGTCTTTAATTTTCTAAGAGTTTTAACATTGTAGCTTTGAGGCTATTTTTCCAGCTGCTTGTGAGTGGACAGGGACACAATATCATTCCAGAACAGAGGAGAGTGTTCCACTGATGATGACACTTCACTTACTTATGCCTCCAAAAAGAGGCCTTTATTGGGGAAGAAATACTAATGAGCCATAGAGCCAAAGGTGCTTCTAGCATAATTGTGACAGCTGGTACTTTGTACTAAAGTAGTGCAGCACAACATAATATAATGTAACTGTCTTTACAGAGAAAAACAAGTCACACCAGTGAAGTGCTGTTTTACTGATTTGTTTCTACATTATGGGTTTCACCTAGAACATCTCATTCACCTCTTCACGTCTCTCATCTACATGGTGTATGCCTCCAGAGGTCTGTAGTGTAGACCTAGCCTGAGGCTTTAATGCTCCAGTGCTCTTTTCCTTAGAAATTGCAACAGCTCCTTCTTCCCACAAAAGTAAAGGGAACAGTAGTGGGTGTGGGAACTTTGTAATGGGTGGACCTCAAAACTTCACATTTTATTTGGGTTAGTTCCCCAAAATTTCCATGCTGCTCGCCCAACCAATTCAAACTGTTTTGATCAGCAGAATTAAGCACAATGTAATAGGATAGGCTTATATGGTGGCACTTTTGAATCCAGACAGTGTCACAACACGTAAGTACAAAGAGGTAAATAATGACAATTAACTGGACTTTCTTGAACCTCCCCAGAAATATTCTGTTTTATTCACAGCAAAGGTTCAGAACGGCTCATGTTTTAATTGAACCACTTCACTCATCCCTAAATGAAAACAGTTGCAAACAGTGTCCAATGTACATAGCCCCAGGCACTGTAAAACAATCAAATGAAAAGACTTTTCTTTGTCTTATTTATTTACTTGAAGCTAAAGAAAAATGCCAAAATTCTGCCCTTGAACAAATCACCACTTTTTACATACTTCGCCCCAGGCAGAAGTTCCAGTTTTTTCCTAACTTATGATTTGTTTTTGTTTGTATTTGTGTTTTGCATATTTTTGTCTAACTTATTTGTTTACTTTTCCTGCTTCTTAAAATTGTCTCTTCTTTTTAGAAGTGGGGGAGAAGGAAAGAAATTGAGGTGAAACCACAACATGTTTTCATTTTCATGTAACAAACAAATCTTTTTTTCACAAGCTTCTGCAAGCACTAAATACCAAATATGGCTTGAGACAGTAAATTATAATGTCCTTCAGAGAATGCAGAGCTGGGAAAAGAACAAATGCAAGTGTTTGCAACATGTGTTAAGAGAGATAGTTGATTGAGATTTCTTTGTTAACTCTACATTGTCTCATAATTTATAAAAGATAATAATGATTTTATTTATCCTTGTGCTGCTCATATTCAATTTGCGAAAGTCTTACAAGTGCGAATATGTGTCACTATTTCTGTTTTTCAAATGTATCTCTTATAAAAGTGTCAAAATCTCCATGGAAGCTAAGGCTGGCATCTTTTCAAAAGACTGAGCGTCTTATGTTAGTCTTCACTGATGGCTGCTTGGTGAATATTCTGTGTTGTAACTTATAAGCAAGCTGAATCTTAAGTAGAGCAACAGGTAAGCTAATCAGCATTAGAGAAAACTCCTGGAGGGAAAGATATAAAACTTCACTTACCACTAATTTCAAAGAGGGCTGAATTACCTACAACAACATCGCCCAGGAACATTTCCTTTAATGTGTCAACACAGCGTAAAGAGAAGCAATTCTAGTATTCCAAGGCAAGGTTCTACAGAAATGAAGTTATGAAAGGGGGCCCTAATGTAAAGGAGACATAACTCTTGTTTTGTTCTGTTTGATATATTTTTCTATATATGCCTTTTGTCAGAATCTTTAGACACCTTCACATCAGGATTAGATATCATTTCATAGAGTCTTTCTGGGACACTGGAATTCTGCAACAGTACAGTCAACTGAGCTAGATCCCAGTGACTCCATGTTCTGCAAGGACCCAGTTAGAGTCCAAGGAGCGCAACATCAGAAGCAATTTAGTTTCTCCACCCTGGATTCTGTCCCTGTGTCCTTGTTTCACCTTCTCTCGCCCAAACTAGAATTCTTTCCTTCCTTGATCATTCAGCGTAACATTCATTTCTTATCACCAGATGAACCTCACATACTTATGTGCTCAAACAAACTGTACAAAAATTAACTGGGCAGGTCCTATGGAAAGCTGAAGCATTTAATTATCTCTGTCCTGCTTTAACAAGCTCTATTGAAAAATGTAAATTTCATGGATAATGAGATTATAAATAAGATAAGGAACAATTCCTATCTTTGAGGCCTGTATGTCTTATACCTCCTCCTGCTGCTGCAGAAGTCAAAGGTAAACTACATATTGAGATTTGTCCTGAGAAAAGTGAACATTGGAAAAGAAACGCTTGTTTATTAGATGAATTGGCTTCATCAAGGACTGCCCTGATTCCTTTAAATAAGGATGGAAAAAACAGTCTTCTGACTTTACAGATTTGTGTATTTAGATAAGTTATAAGGAACGTTCAGAAAGTCAGGTCAGTTCATAGGTTAGCCCCTATAAGTTTTGTGTTGTAAACAGGTAAGTGTTTGAATGTAGCTTTTTGGACGTAATAAAGCACGTATGGGTTTAAAAAATTATGTCAGAAAATTGTCCTTCTTGGGTAAAGATTGAATACATTTGAAGGGACCCCGAGGATCAGCAAGACTTTAGTGGACAAGAACAATGGAAAAAGTTACCTAATTACAAAAATGTGTCCAGAACAAAAATGTGTGTCTGGAAAAGCCAGGTTTGGTTGAAGGCATACGTACCTGAAAACCCACAATCTACACAAACAGAAATCTCTTACTTTCATTGTGCATATAATTATAGTGAAAACACATATGTATTTGCTTAATGTTTGTGATTTCCCAATCTTCTGCATATTTGCACATTTTACATTGCTGTAAAATTAACATAATTTGCTTAGTTAGGAGTTGGGATTTTTTTTGAAGGAATCATAGAATCAAAGAATATTTGTGGCTGGAAGGGAGCTCTGGAGGTCATCTAGTCCAACTCCCCAGCTCAAAGGAGGACCAAGATAGAGCAGTTTACTCAGGATTGTGTCTAGTTTGAATATTTCAAACAATAGTGAACTCCACAAGCTCCTCACAAGGCAAGCTGTTCCCGTGCTAGACCACTCTCACAGTAAAAAAGCTTTTTCTTATGTTTAAGTTGAATTTCCCATGTTTCATTATGTGTCCATAATGAATAGAATATTAACATACCCAAAATTAGGCACACTTTTGAGTACAACCTTGATTTTCTCATCTGTAAAATATGCCACTATTATAATAACCTTTATAACATCAGCAGATATATAAGGCTGTTGCTGGTATTGAAACATACATGCTTTTGTACCAGAGCAAACATTAGGTTTCAGATTGTACTGGGTTATACACTTGCTTATTTTTAGTAATGATTTTTAGTTTAACAAAAGCCTCAAAGTGCCTGATACCAGAAATGTGGTGCTGGTATAGTAATTTGTATAATGATTTGAGAATTGCAAATGTGCTTGCCTAAAAAGTGACTTCTATAAATAGGTAGACACTTGGAGGGCTCCAGTGCAGGAAGCCCTGAGCTTCAGCTAAGAAGGGAACTTGCACAAGACTTCCCATGGCACCAGGAAAAAGAGTGTGCTGTAGAATCAGAGAAAATGATTTTTTTTTCTCTTCTTTCCTTGCCCTGCTGTCTCTGATGATATATTATTTTATGTCATATCTTGGTATTTTAAGTGTGGAACTGACCTTTTTATAAGCAGAGCAAAAGGTGATGTATATTATGCTGTTTTTTTGAAAGTGCTGTTAATGATCTTTTGGGTTTGCCCTTGTCCATGCAGTGTAAAATAATGCTGGGATGATAGTGTTTTGCTTGGTTTCTTTCCATTTTTTTTTCTACTTGCTTTAATACTTCTCTCTGTATGTGTCATACCTGACTGGTGATCCCACAAAAAGGGGTGTAATAATATATTCCAAAGTCTTTTTTGCTACCCCGTCCTGGGAAACAGAGGCATTTGCAGTAGTAATATTTTTCCATCTGTTAATAAAGGAACAAAAGTGGTCTTAATGATTTGATTACCTTGTTGGCTAAGTTTTTCAAAGGTATTGCCTGCAAAAGGACCAGACTTGGAAGCTCAGGCAAACCATTTCCCCTTGAATGTATAGTGGCATTCAGTTAAATTTCAGCTGTATTATGAAGGCCTGCCATCTTCAGTAACTGGGCCTGGTACATGGTATGTAGTGTGTTGTTTTGAGGACAGCACTAAAATACGTGAAGCACATTCTGAAGAGCCCAGTTGGTTGCCAGAGTGCGCAGAAAGCCTGAGACTTACCCATTCCATTTGTACAAGAAATAATGTTTTCTAGTAACAAAGATTTTCTCAAAATTTTGAGGACTCTGCACAGTTCTCATGCAGGTTGTACCACTGGGAATGTTACTTGGGTAACAGTGTACATTTAATGGATCAAAATGTGGCTTTCTTGTTCAGTCATTATAGAGTCCTTACTCATATAAAAATCCTGTTGTAAAAATGGAACAGAATTTGATCCATTACTTTTGATGGAAAAGATGGTAGAAACTCACCAGCTCCTGAACGCAGAAATGTCCTTTAAATTCTTAACATCTTTATCTTAGTACAGCAGATCCCTCCCATCTTAGTATCATGCTTTGAATAACAGAGGATGTAAATGGAAGACACAAATTTACATGGTAATCTGGCCCTTTGATGACAGCTTAGGTTTATATTACTATATACTATTAATTCTTTAGCTATTACACGCAGGATTCAAATAATAACAGTATCATCATGAATCTAAAAAATCTCCAAAGCCAGGAATTTCAGAATTCAGATTAATATGTAGATTTTTAACTTGAGTGGATGTTTTATTTGTGTCACCGACTTGTGATGTGAAAAATTTCAAAATTATTTCTGACTTCTGCTGAATTTATGAGTGATTTTGGATACACTATTTCTGCTTTATGTTTCTCTTAAGAGTCTTTGGCATATCTTTTCACCATTTATGTTAGTTTCTACAGAGTCTGTATTGGATACACAGGAATATCAAAGAAAAAAATGACATTTTCTAGACCTCATGTCTGTTTGACTCTGCCACCCAATGGTGTACTTCATTATTACCCACTGCCTTATCTCCATTTCTTAGGAGTTGTTCCATTATTATTTTGTTTAATACAGATTTATCTCCCGTGGTACAAATTTCACATCAATGTAGTAATATTGCCCACAGATAAGAATTGTAATGGAAAACTGTCACATGGAAAAAAGAGGGGTTTTCCATGTAGATTTTTGATACTGGTATTGTTGAATACCATTTTCAAACTCTGCTTACATCTCACTTTTGGGAGTTTCTGACTCCTCCAAGATCAAAGTTCCTTTGATGTAGCACTGTGAAGACCTAAGAAGAAATAAAGGATGCAAAAGAAGGGATTGCAATTCAAACAACTACCTTTTAATATCAATTATGGCATGGAAACAAAATATCTGCCCCTGAAGTGGTTAAAAATGTGAAATAATTTTATATATACATGAGACCTTTGTAGGCTTAAACCATATGCCTGAAGTGTATGTTACAACCTCTCAGCCCCTTCTGATGACAGATGCTGTTGTAAGATGAAAAGCTTAACTCTGTGTTAAGGCAGAAAATGCGCCAAAGATATCCAAGCAAAGCTTTTGTGTGATCTTGATGGGATAACTAGACGGTTCTCTAGAATATGTACTTTGAGAAGCTGAGGAGTGGAATAGGGTGTCAGGATTATTGCTAGACCAGTCATTCCTCTCGGGTGCTTATTAATGGAACATGGAGTTTTTGAGGAAATGTACAAAGTCATTCATCCTTATCAGCAAATGTGTCCAAAATAAGTACTGTCAACTGTCAGATCTGGCAAGTGCTGTACATACTGTACCCTGAGAGTTCAGTCACGATGCTATGAGGTTGTTTACTTTGCTTTTCTATCTTAAGAGTTATACAGGTGTGTACCTTGTGGGAAGATAAAAAAAGGGTGGGGGTTGAGAGGGAGGGAATGCTTAAGAAGTAGGATGATAATGAACATAGTGCTATGTTGGGAAGATTTGATTGAGCCCCAAGTACGGGGTGATTTTAAAAAGCATGGTGAAGATTTTCAGTGCAGTGGAGAGCAGCTGGGTGCTTTGAGGTTTGGTGCAAAGTGTAAGTTTACCCACTGACAGAGTTCAAATACCGACATATATAATTATGGTAACTGTGTAATATTTCTAGGACTTCCAACCTAGCTAGCCTTGAAATAAAATAATAAAAAATGCAGCTCCATCTCAGAACAGATGGGAGTTGGCAGTATTTTAGACCACATTTTTTAGACTGTGTTCAAGTTTTACTGAAATAAGGCTGCATGCCTATTTCCCACCCAATTTTGTTTTGATATATTGACACATGAATATTTATTTTTATTGACACATGAACATTTGTTTTTGTCTTGACTTCAAGATGTCATGATGTCATGTCAAGATGTTGTCTTGTGTCTATTTAAGAGACTAATAGAGATACTGGTTGGAAGGGAGCTTTATTGATAAACTTGTTCAAACTCTTACTTGAAACAGGGTGAGTTGGTTCACTGCATTGTGTAACTCAAAGCTTTAGGAAGTCAGTGTACTGCTGAAAACGCTGAGGTATTTGACAGTGATTGGTGAGAGCAGTCGTAGTTACAGATATGCATGATAAAGTAAACCACCATAACTTTAACTATTCAGAATATTTTTGCCTAAGCTGTGACATACATTTAGTAGCTTGGAGTGCCAAGATTTCAATAAGGAGTCTGAACTAGACCACTTGCGGCACTTTGAAATCTTGCTGCAGCTCCAGGGCTTGCCTCACACCTATGAAAGGGGCAGGAACACGCCTGAACTCTGGAAGAAGAAGCATTTTTACATTTTGCTATTCTGGCAAACAGCAGGCATGTGGGTTTCACTGCACAATTCCAAAACAGTGGGGCCAGCTGGATTGGGTGGGCAACCCGCCAACATCTAGTGACAGAGATTATGGGGGATGTAGTTTGCTTCTTTCAACAGCCTATAAAGGAGCAACATGTAGCTCATTCCCTAAGGCATTTTAGCTAAAGCTGCTTTACTCAGAATATATCACAGTATTTTGGCTGTCTATTTGACCTTGTATGAATGGACAGTTGCAAAGCCACAATGTAGTTTCAGGAATATTGATCATGCTAATGTACTTTCACCGCAGAATATGTGAAAGATAAATTTCTCCATCAAAGAAAACAGGAGGAACTAGTGTGTTCTAATATTGTACGGGGAACATTTTTTTCTAACTCTAGAAGTAAATGAAATTGCTTTGTAAAGACACGATTGACTACTTTCTTCTGGTAACAACACTGTGTTGAAGTGAACAATCCCCACTATTTTGCATTTTAATTTTGATTTGTGTAACAGTTTGGAAAACTGCATTTTCCTTAACAGAGTATTTTTGTAAGGTTGTGGAGTGGTATTGAGGTGCTAACTCTGATATTCTGATGTTTGTGTTACTGCTATACTCTCTGTATTAAATTAAAAATAATTACATGAAGAAGTAGTGAATGACGATTGATCTGTGCTGCATTCTCAGAACACAGGATAACTTAAGTAAGCGGTAAGTATGTTTATTTCAGTTTGTGGTGCCTGTTAGTCACAACATAGAATTGATGGAAGTATTTATTACAGCTGTGACCTGAGAGACATTATTAGTCATAGTATTCTGTACTAAACCGCTCTAGAGAATCTAATGAAGAGCAAATAGTAGGTCAGATTAACACAGTGAAACTGATGATTATTATTCTGGGCCTGTATTCATGGCCATAGCATTGCATCTGTGTTGTGTGATTGCATCGTTGCATCTAGGAAGTGATATAGATGAAGACCAGGAATTATTAGCAAAATGTAACTCAGATTAAGGAGGCTCAGTTCCATTATAGCTGATTGTTGCCAGGCTAAGAGCAGGATTTTTCAGAGAAGAGGGATAGTTTGGCTGTACATGGGAGGTAAGCAGTGAGACACCTTTTGGAAAAATGCAGAATTCTGTCACCTTTTCTCATGTCCTGCTGGAAATGGAGTTTTCTACCCTCATGACATGACTCATTCCGTACAACTGGTTCTGTAGGCTGCACACGGGGATTGTTAAGGCATGAATTTCCCTTGTCCCTGTCTTCTCTGGAAAGATGGTGGAGGGAACTGTGCCTGTACTTCTTTCTGGGCCTGGACTCAGCTAGTCCTGATTTCCCCCAGGCTATTTGTGCCCTGCCTGCATTGATCATCTAAATTCAAGACAAAGCAAAACCTGACCTTTAGGCAACTGCTTTCTCCATTTTCTTCAGTCATACTTTGCTTCACATTTGAAATCCTTAATGAATGTGTGATGTATACTATAGAGGGCATCTATCGCGGGCACGCAATTACAAGCCTAGTCAACTTTACAGTCATTTGAAAAAGAAGATGGCCTATGCTATCCTCTGCAAAAGCCCTTTTACTTTATTATATAAGCAGACTAACTTCTCGCTATTGGATGCCTGGAGTATACAGTAGTATCTCTTTTAGTGTACACTTTGCTGTCTTTCCCTGTACCATTAAGCCATGAACTGGGATGGCTTCAAATTCCAGACTCACCAGAGTACAGTTTTAATTTGCATGAATAGTGAAGTCATTTGACTGATAAAATTCTAGGGGGAAAAAGCACCATTTCTATATTGCTTTCTGTCATGCTGGAAGTATATCAGTGCTTCTGTCAATTCAGACAAAGACTCTAAACTATATATATTAAAAATTCCTTAGTTTACAAGCAGTTAAAAAATGTGAGGACTTATTTTTCATTTACTTATACTGGATTTCTACATGTATAGCTTCAATTGCTACTTTAGAAGCCACCCTAATTTACACCAATATAAATGAGAAATGGGCTTTAACAATTTCTTGGAAAATCACCATGAAATGTTAAGATTGTCTACAGAGGTGTTTCAACCTCTGCAAGCAGAAGTGATCAGAAGTGATCCTACAATAAATGTCAAAAAGGAAGAAAAAAAATAGTGCTGAAAAGCTGTGTTTATGCAAAATTCAAGTTTAGTTTTACACTAGATTCACGAAAATTGTCTTAGCTCTCCCTGCCCGCTACAGCAAATACATTAGGCATCCTAATGTGGTGGAAAGTAGGCCATGACGGAACTGAGCACATACCAAATGACAAAACTTCCATTTTTACCATATATTATGGATATTTGCATTTATGAGATAATTTTTGCTGGCATGGATGAAACAGCAATGAAAACATTATTGTACAATCCTGGGATGGAGTTTTTTGCAAATTCATAAATGCATGCAATGGAAACAATGTTTTTGAATAAAATCAAAGCTCTAAATGAACTGTTCAGTCATCTGAATGTTTCCATTTGGAATGCTGAATAGAATCCTATTTCTAATCCAAGAAGGTTTTTATTAGCACTCAGTGCATTTAGCGCAAGCACAGACCAGTTCTGAAATCAGCTAGGGTACGGCTTGAATAATAGGGAAGTTATTTTCTGCATAAACACTAGATTTATTAAGGCCTATTTTTTCTGTCTCATGAAAGACTAGTTGCAACTTGTTTAAGGAAGCCATCAGAACAATTTATACATTCTCAGGATCTTTGAGAAAAGAAGGTATATTTACATCACTGTACAAACAATACTGCATTTATACCTGTTTCATCTTCTACAGAATGCCACAAAATATTGGTGGAGAAATTACCTGCTCCGTAACTTCCTTTTTCAGAATTTATGTAAAATTGGGATCATGCCATACCCAAAGTCCAGCTGAGTAATTCAAATGAAAGGCGGACGAGTTATAAGCTTTCTAAAATTAAGAATGTTTTTAATTTATTCTCTCTCTCATCATTTTATTGGCTCGCATTACCATCTGTTCCAGTTATGCTGCTTATCTTCCAACTATTATCTCGCTGCCTGACAACTTACATAAAATGTCCAAGAAGGTGCAGTTAATCTTTGGATAAGTACCCCAGTGGTAAAAAAAACACCACATCTTTTCATAGAAAATAAATATTGGCAAGAACACATGAAAAACAATAGGTACAATTCCTATCAATTTTTAATTAATTGTGTTGTGCAGATGTGTATGACTTCCAAAGTTTCTTTGTTCCCATATGTAATATGTGGCCAGTTGCCTTAATTCCATATCTTAGGTAACTTATGTTCATCATGTTGTATAATTATTCTCTATGCTGGAAAATTAAAAGGCTGCATGTATATTCATATTGTGGACAAGGTGAGGAGTCTGCTCTTGAAGTGAATCTCCCAACTGTTGCCACTTGCAATGTGTCTGGTGTTATGGGGTGGTCTTACAGTGTGTATACTGGATTTCTTTCAGATGAAAGAGAGCTGAAGATGTACTTCAGGAGCATGGTGGGCAACTCCAACTGTAAATGGGAATTCTGTTCATGAGAAGACACTAGAGTTAGTCCCACGTAAACTTCTGACACACATGCAATGTGACTGCTGGGTCCTCCATACCAGTCCTTTCTGTTAGATGGTCCCACTCAACTGACTTGCTTCTGTTACGCCACGACTTGCCAATATAGACATAGCGAGAGATGGAGAGATGAATGACATATCCAACTCATTAATCTTCATGCTCTTCAATAAAAAATCATTTTTCAGTCAATCTCTCTCCAAATGCCTGTTTAATGTTTCACACAGAACAGGAAAACTGCAGCATAAGGTCTTAATGCAGTGCCAACATATGATATGAACTTATGGTTAAGATACAGTTTTGAGATGGTAAACTCTGCTTTCTCCAGGAGGTTAGGCAGCTTTCTGCGGTTGACTGTCTTCATTGTGTTTACTTTTCTTAAAAGCACGTGAAATGAAACACAATTTTTTGCTGTCTTATGAGAAAAACAAATGCAAACTCTTATTTAGATCCCAGCTAGTTTTTTCCTGACTTTTTATTAGCTGAACCAAAACAATGAAATACTTCCATATATTTTTCCAGCACTTGTGAATTAATTTAGTTTTGGTCATTAAATGTCTTTTCAGTTGGTCGTTTTACGCCTATTCAGTAAGGGTTCCTGAGAAGATTTTCTACTGAATGGTACTAGTCCAGATCCATTTGGAAAGTGAATGAGAAGTTTATTCTCTCAGGACTGAACTTGCAGGCCACAGTGTATGTGTTTAACTTTGTAGGGGTAGTCCCACTGACTGACAGTTTTTATGGTACGTCAGATCTGCTTAAGTCTGGCCAGCTGCTGGATTTTGGAACAGGAATTCATTTTTTTGTTGAGTTTTAAATGGCTATTCAGTTTCTAAATCTTTGTGTGTGTAGGCGCACCTATATGCCTTTGTATGTGGTCACCATCAGGGCTTACATAAAGGGAAAATGCAGGAAAAATTACTTTGCTGTAGATATACCATTAGCTAAATTTCAGTCTTTTTAAACTGTTAAGCTGAAATAGTGCCAGAGTGAATTGTTGTGTTGCTGGAACTGAGTAAATGCATATTGCAAAGTAAATGAAAATGTGTAAGGAATGTTGCCTCATTGTAACATTATTAATTTAATGCAACTGTAGGCAGTATTCAATGTCATGACTGAATGCAAAGAAAAACAAAATTGTTCCTGATGAAAACATCTGGATTCAAGTTTTGGTGCCAGTAAATTCTTCCCCCACTGGTAAAAAAGATTGTAAAACCACATTCTTTTTGGGTTATGTGATTCATTGGAATGTTCTACAGAGTGCTCCAGCTCTTCTTCTAAATACATAGCTCAGGGTCATTGGCTGGCAATGGCAGTGTTCTGGGACTAAATCAGAGAGAGGTCAAGGGGCTATATCCTCAGTTGTGCTGAGTTTGCAACTGGCAGGTAGGGGAGAATTAACCTCCACTTCAATTCCCTGAAACTCAGAATCCAGAACAGTCCTGGATGCAACTCGGAGTAGTTAGCTGGAGACCTTT
Source organism: Rissa tridactyla (assembly GCF_028500815.1). Lineage (NCBI taxonomy): Eukaryota > Metazoa > Chordata > Aves > Charadriiformes > Laridae > Rissa > Rissa tridactyla. Next base: position 9,122,809 of record NC_071477.1, read on the forward strand.
GCATAAGGATTGTACATTAAACAGCGTTTTATTCCAGGAAGCTGGTTTATGCTTCGTTCTACCTCTGGCCATACTTTTATTGCTGTGCTGCCTGTAATGAGGATCAAGAAGTCTGTGATGGAAAATCAGTTCTCTCTGTTTTACAGAGTTCTTTTTGTAATGACAATGATCCTCAGCTGCTCCTGACAACTTGTCCTCAGTTGCTTTTTGCTCTCTTATTACTCTAGAGATACAGTGATCGTGAACAACATTTTGGCAGCACTGTTAGCTTCAGAAAGCACTGTCTTCCTTTTCCCTGCCCTGGTCACTTGTTCCCACCCTTCTGATGTCCCCAAACACTGCAAGAGTCACTTCAGGGAATGATGCCCCTGATCAGTAACCGCTTCATTGCCTGTTTCTTCTCACCCAGAGCACGAGCAGCTGTGCCAGCAGAGGACAGGGGGCAGCACAAAGATAGAAATAAGCAGCTGGGAGCAAGACAGGAAGGGGTAGTGAATTCCTAAGGGGTATTACTGCCAAAGTTCTAACCATGGACTGAGCTAGGGCAGTTGGCACAAACCATGGACTTATCCTACATTTTGTCATCATGAATACAGTAAAGATGTGGTTTTATGAGATCATTTTCATGAGTCTTTGCTAGCAGTCTTACATTTGTCTTCAGCCTCAGCCTTCCCTGCACAGTGTAGATCACTTTATCACTCATGCCTTCACAGATGCACATGATGCTGAATTTTGAATCAGAGCAGAGAAAGTGATCCAGCTTAAATAAAATAACCACAAAAAACCACTTTTTTAAAGCTAGATCATTTTATCACTCCTGCTCACTGCACAGTTGAGAAGATGCTTACATTGTGAGGTAGTGCAAAGTGCATGCTTGCAAAGGATAGGCAGTTTTTTCATCAGCCCTTCCGGTCAAATGGAAGGGTTTTGAAAGGGCTGGTCAAATCTGGTGAATCAACAAATGGTTACAGGGGGTTGGCTATTTAGACCATGGGACTTGCTTTAAGAAACCAGATCTACTGGGGGCTGATGGGGTTCATTTGCCAGAGAAGGGGAAGAGCATCTTCGGTCTAAGGCTTGCCAAGCTGGTAAAGAGGGCTTTAAACTAAAGTTGCCGGGGAGGGGAACTTCAACCCATCCCATTCCTACCATTTTGATGGCAGTGCCAGCAGCAGATGCCCAGAGAAGGATCACAGGTCAGCAGGACATCATCTGGAGTGCAGCACAAAGCAATTCCAGCCACTCCAGCCAGTAAGTCAGCTTCATCAGGGGCCTAACTTAAATGCCTCTATGCAAACGCATGTAGTATGGGGAATAAACAAGAGGAGTTAGAGATGTGTGCCTGCCTGCAGGGCTGTGATCTTATTGGCATCACAGAGATGTGGTGGGATGGCTCTTATGACTGGAGTGTTAGAATGGAAGGATACAGGTTTTTTAGGAAGGACAGGCCAGAGAGATGAGGAGGGTGTGTCACCATCTATGTCAACAACCAGCTGGAGTGCATGAAGCTCTGCCTGTGTATAGGTGAGGAACCGGAGAGTTTATGGGTCAGGATTAAAGGAAGGGTAGGGACGGGTGACATTACATTGGGGTTCTGCTACAGGCCACCCAAACAGGAAGATTGAGCAGATGAGGCCCTCTATAGACAGACAGGAGCAGCCTCACGTTCACAAGTCCTGGTCTTCATGGAGGCCTTCAACCACCCCAATATCTGTTGGAGGGACAACACAGCAGGGCATAAGCAATCCAGGAGATTCCTGGAATGTATTGATGGTAACTTCCTTCTCCAAGTGACAGAGGAGCCAATGAGGAGAGGTGCTATGTTGGACCTTGTTCTCACCAACAAGGAGGGTCTGGTGGGGAATGTGAGGCTCAAGGGCAGCCTTGGCTGCAGTGACCATGAAAATGGTCGAATTCAGGATCCTTAGGGCAGTGAGGAGGGTGGACAGCAAGCTCACCACTTGGTTCAATCCCTGATTATTTCAGGGTGATGGTGATACATAAGCTCATATGATAAGGAAGCTTCATTTGATAATATAACTGTGAAGGGATATTCAGGATATCCTACTGAGTGGATACAGAGTTACTGTCCTAAACATGCAGACAATTCTGTGACCAGAACTATGAGGACTTGAATACCAGAGGAGGGTTCAGCTTGCATGCTCAACTTAGGTATGTAAAGGCCCCATCCAGAATTCAGAAGCGAACTGCAGCAATATGTAGTGAAATGAAATTTATGGACATGGCAAAAAGCTTAACAGCATGTTAGCTGAGGTGCATTAACTAACTTCTAAAGGAAGTGGTGGCCCTCAGATGCACTGTGTGATTCACAGCCTGAGTATTCCTGCTTTCTTTGTGGAAGGGAATTGTCTTCAGACATGAGGAGTATGGAACTGGAGAGGCAGGAATTTAGGGAGGTATCAATAAAGGGTAATATAGGAGTGTAGAGAAATGACGTTAGAGAAGGGTGCAGTTCTTAGCCCCACGAAAATTTTAGAATGTGACTCAAAAAGTTAGGAAGTTATTACCTCTGTGCTTAACTGGTGGTTTTCTGTTGTATTTTCTTTCTTTTAAACTGGTTTGACATTTTTGTATTTATTTGCCAAAAAATCCCACCCCTGTTCAAGCAGGGTATGTGTTCTAAGTTTGCTGTCTGCAAATCAAGTTCTGAATAGTGTCCATTCTTCATTGATTTGTGTGCAGTCTTAATGTGGAGCATTGCCAAACCCTCATACTCTGCATTTTTTTCTCTATTGGAGGCTGCCACTGTGGAGGGAGAATTGCTTTACGTGTTGCAGGAAATCTGAACATGTGCCGTGGCTCTTGAAGGCACCATAAATGACAAAGTTAATGAGCTGTACGTGGCAGGACTAGTGAGTGTTCTTTCATTGAATTATGAGCAAAGAGGGAAGGATGTGATGGTGATGTACTTCTGAAATTTTATTCTGAAAATCAGAAAATGCAGAGTAGTAATCTGGTGCCAAATATATTGCCTGCAGTTATCTCTCGCAAAACCATACAAGCAGTCAGTTTGTCAGCATCAAGATGGTGGTTCTTATTCAAAATAAACTCCCACTGTAACCACTCATATTTAGCTGGCTTAACCTTAGTCTCTGGTCAGGCGACATTGCAATTGGCTTTAGCAGTCACTAAATCCAATATGGTCTGTTACTAGATTCAGATTTTACAAGTGGGTAGAGTTTTTATCAGGATAACTGCAGCAAATTAAGCCAGCACAGCATGATTTTAGGTCACGTCTACACTAGGTGCTTGGACTTTACTCAGCTATAATCATGACTGAGATCCTAATTCAAACAAGCCCTTGAGGGTATGTCTACACTAAATCAGAGGCATGAATGCAACATGTACAGGCATGGTTAAGCTACTTTTAAACAATAGCAATGATGGAATGGCAGCATAAACTTTACAAAAGACTGTCTAAGCACATTGGGAACTTGGTGGATATATGCAAATGACAAGTTGTATTGAATTTCTTGCCTCTACTTTCCCATTGCTATTGCTAACTCATGTTGTAATTGTGTCTCTGACTGCAGTGCAGAAAATAGGACATTGTCTGGAAAAAGCAAATAATGTAAAGGCAACATGTCTTTGCTATATTGCCAACCACAAAAAGCATTCACGCAGTTTCCTGTTCACTAGAGAGTACATGTGTGACATCCTTTCAAGTCAGAAACTAGGTACAAGCTCTCATAATGACCTCAGTGGAGGACCTACGTATCAGGTGGGTTTTTTGAGTGTTGCTCTGGCTTGAAATTAGAACAGAGGAAGGAAACACTAGATTGCTCTTTCTAGTGAAATGCTTAACCGTCATAAGAGGCATGTGGCTTTAAAATTGTTTCTCATCTGTCTCAGATGCAAAGAGTATGCCCTGGATTTGGAGTTCAACCATTTTCTTAATTAAAGACAGTTTTATGGTCAGTTTGCAAACTTGTCTATTCCAATTTCAGTTGTTCAGATCATAAATAAGAATTTTCCAAAGTGGGTTTTAGGAAGGAAAAGATTTTCACAGACTAAATGTAAAATGTCTGCTGAAGAACAGCTGGCTCAGTAGTCTTGATAATGGACTAGAAAACTTTTTTGTATGTAACTTATCAGTTTTAATCCAACTGGCAGTTATTACCTAAGTGGTAGTCTTCATTGAACAGCTATTTTGTAGCCTACAGGAATGAGACAATTGGTCTCATTATAAATTTGTCATTATAAATTGGTCATTATAAAATCAGCATTCCTATTCTAGCCCTATATTTAAAAAAAATCAGAGAATTCAGAAAGAGATAAGAAAAGGACTAAAGTGTCCTAAAGGAGAAATTCAAACCAGATCAGATCTGATTTAGGGCCTGTCACTGTAAGATATGATAAATAATATGAATCAATATTGGGATCTGAAGTCAGACATTTAGTGAGCAATAAGAAACATTTTTAACAGTTCAAAAAAATTACCAAGCATTTTAGTAAATTTTTTTACCTACACAGTTCTATAACTATTTTTTCTAAAACAGATATATTCAACTTCAATTGCAGTTACTGATGGAGGAATTAACTCAAAGAAATCCAATAACGTATTTCATGTAGTAGATCAGGTTAAGTAACTGCAGGATGTCCTTCTGACCTGCTAATATGCTTTGAAACATCTAGAAGAGGTTCCTCTAACTGCAATCTAGTTGTGCAGATTGATGTGATGTATTACTCTTGTCCTGTGCCAAGAATGAGCAGAAGGCTCTGATCTGCCTAACACCTTTTTCAAGTGCTACAGTAAGATTGAAAAATACAGGCAGTTACAGCTGGCAAGGAAGACAAACTCTCATTTTCTGTTTGTGTGTGTTAATCCATATCAAATGCACAATGAATCAAGCTTTAGTCACCTGATTCAGTTGGCAGCTACACTGAATTGATGGTTTATTTCTGCATCCTGAAGGAACCCTTCATCCTGCAATGTGCGTGACCTTGGAGATTTGAGTGATACGCAGCTGTGCCAGTCTCAGAGGACAATACAATATCTACAGTGTCTACCACATTTACAGGCTCTGTGATAAGTTATCGCAGGAAATGGGTCTTCCCAATAATTAGTCTGTTTTCATGGTTGCTTTTCATTCTATTAATGACAAAAATGGTAGCCATCAGAAATGTCTTGGTGAATGTGGACTTTCTCTTTATAAATGGAACAGATACAGGGAATGCTGCGTGCATTACACCCACTAACAAAGGGCAGCACATGCACAAAGCTAGCAAAGCAAGCCGGGATACCTGGTTTGTGAAAATCTAAATTCTTCAGATGTTATAAATGAATAAGATACAAATGAATTCAATACGGTTCAGAGATGAGTATTCTTGGTTTTGGAGACTCAATAGCAAAAGCTTATTTGCAAGTACTTCACAACCAGCTAGAAGCTCATAGTGGCATTTAACATTAATATATTTGACTTATAAAACAAGTTTTCAAGGAAAACAGTCTAGAAACAATTTGTGGTTGGAACCAAAAATGTCAAAGCAAGGTGAAACAAAGTAAACTGGCTCCACATGGAGAGGCAAGCAACTTAAATGGATTGCAGTTCCTGTCAAATTAAAACCTTTTAGCTGGTTTTTGCCCTCTGTGTGCCGGGGTTTGTTTGGCTGGTTTGTTATTGTTGATAGATTGTTTAAGTGTTTATTTCATTATCCAAGATAGACTGATATATGAGATATACAGACGATCTGAGCTGTCTTTTCAAGACTGCTTACATGTGTTTACAAATATTTCTATTTACTTAATTTGTCACAGATAATACTGAGTTCCAGCTGTTTATCTGGCTGAGTTTTCATATACTGGTGTTAAGGATTCATTATGAAAACCTGAAGAGAACAAAACAAAATGGTGAAGCCATGTAAAATCAAAAGAGAAACCTTTCAAATTTGTATTGTTTTCATGTAAAATTGTAAATCTTGAGGCTACATCTGTTCAGAAGCCAAATGTTTCTGTGGGATAAAATCTGAAATCATCAGTATCAACACAGAAACCTGGTACTAGAGAGGGGCACTGTAGGCTTGTGATACTAGGAGTCAGCTTCCACCAAAGATAACCACAAAGACATAGTTTCACCATAATCTAGCTACGTGAGTGTGCACAACGTGTGTTGATGTCACCCTCTGGAGGCCACCTCTTAGGTAAATAAATGACATTTGTTGGCTTGGGAGTTTTGTGTGCCGACAAGCAGTCGATAGTACTAAAGGAAGCCACAGATTCACTATACTTGCTTTACTTGAACCTTACAGCAGATTCAGATTAAAAAACAACTCAAATAGACTACAACCTTTATGAAGCTATTTGACAAACGTTCTACCTTTGAAGAGTGGAATGAAAGTAGAAACTATGGAAATTTACAGTTGTATATGTATACATGTATATATCTATTCCGTATTATTTGTATTATCATCATATCACGGAAACCCCAAATAAAATGGATAAAATAATTTCTAGTCATTGTACACACGCAGAATCACAGCTGAATCAGTTTTGTTAATGTGAGTTTCAATCTACATGTTGATAGAGAGCATTAATGAAGAAAGAAGATTTAAACCTCATATATATCAGTTCTAATGAAACATCACTGAAGCTTGTGATCTGAGGCTTAGCTTCAGATTCCCCTTATACTTAGCTTCAGGCCAATTGCAAAGTTCCTTAACATTAGTTTAATCAGGATGATCAGAGTAAAAGTTGAGTGAAACTTGTTTAAAAACCATGACACTTGTGATAATGATTTGAAAATTAAACATTCATTTTTATTTGGTTTGGGAAATGAGCTTTAGTAATCAGTTGGCCATAATAGTATGAAGTGCATTCTGTAGGCCACTCCTTAAACTTGGTAAGGGCTACTAAGGTTAGCAGATTGCCACAGAAAATTTCAAGAATTGTAGCTTGTCCCAGAAGACTGTGTATCATACAACATTGCCGTAATCTGACAACTAGGTGTGACATCTGTCTAAGGTCAAAATTGATGGCAAAAGCCCAAAACATTCAAGCTGATCTCTCATTCTCCAAATCATGCACAATCTGACATGTGCATGGCATTTTTTTTAGGTCTTTTGGTAAGATTTTCAGTGACATTTTCTTGTTTATTTAATGTAAATCATTAACTCTTGAAAACCTGTGATACTGTGTTCTCTATGAAAAAGAGGAAATTTGTTGGGGGTGGGAAGGGCGTAGGCAAAGCAAACAGAAATGTCTGCCAGAGAATACTGTGGTGTAGTAATGGTAAATAATCAGGCTTAATGTCAAGCCCCTCAGCAGCTGGAATGTGCTTGTCTCTTTGCAACCTCTCAATATGATAGTAAATGGGAAAGCCGTCCTGTCTTAACACTTTACTTGATTCTTTGAACTTTCTTCTAAGACTAGCTTCCAGTGACTCTGGAACTTGCCATGAATAGCTGAGGCTATCCATGTAGTCTGCATGACAGCAGTGACTGGCTCTGTCTTTCTAAAATGACAAACACTACGTTTTCTGAGTCCCTCCTCGCTTGAGAGCAACCAGAATTCTCCAGTGCAACCAGGGGTTTACAATGGGTTGTATGAACTCGTTTCCTCCATGGTAATCTCATTCCTGGTCTATTTTTTCTGCCTTGAAACTGATAATGAAGAAAAAGGAACAAATCTGTTCCTGCTGCTGCTGAACAGATTTACTTGTATCCCTGTGGGATGAAGACATTTTTGCACATTCAGTAGAAGAGATGATTTGGAACAGAAAAAAGTAAGAAGTTGGAAAGTACTGGATACCTGGAGGTGTTTGTGTCAGAGGTGCTTGCTTATGAAATACTCAGCTTTAGATAGGACTACAGTTCCTGCGCTGTTCTTTGACTTAACATAAGGAAATAATATCCTTTTCTTTTTCACCAAAAACTACTGAAACAGTTTGATAGCATGATGTGATACTGTATATGCCATGTAAATGCGCCATATGACAATACTGAATGACATAAATCATGTCACTGTCTTTCAATAGTCATGTCAATGCTGTTTGCCATGGGCTCGGGGCATAGCTGGTGTACAGATCACCAGGAGGCTGCTTTTCCTCAGTGGAACCCTGACACAGAGCATTCTGCGTATTTGTGGCAGTCCCTTGACTAACCTCTCTGGGCTGCTTTTCAGACCAATGCAGAGAATAGATTAACTAAGCTTTTCCTGCTCTTTTGAAAGCCTCAGAGAAACATTTCCATAGCAGAGGAAAGCACAAAATGCAATGTAGCATCTTGCAAACACCCTTCTTTGCTGAATCATCCCTCATGGTCCTAGGAGGCAGGAAAGTGTTGTACCATTTGCTGACCACAGTTAGAGGATCAACATACGTGACAGTTTGGGGAGTGGAATAACATCGTAGCCAGCATTCATAAGACTTCTGTTGATTAAAAGCAGGACTACCATACAGTGAATAATTGTCCACGGCCCTGCTGACTAGTAGCTGCAGTGCTTGCTCTCTTGTTTGTTAAAAGGCTGCTTTTCTTTTTTTCTTTTTTTTGGGGGGGCGGGGTGGGGAGGGAGAGAGGGTGGTGGTGCTATGTAAGGTCATGAGTAGAGATACCCAATTCTATACACTTTTACTCATGTAATGATGGCCTTGGCTTGTCCTCACAGTTTATTTACAATGTGGCCTTGTGGCTTAAAACATAACAGAACTTTCTGAAACAAACACTTGCTCTGCGTCTCTCTCAGATTTCTTGCACTCTTCTAGATTTTGAGCTCTCTGGGGCAAACACTATGTCTGTGTGGTAATGCCCGAGGACAGGCTTCATAGTGACCCCCAGTGCAGCCAGTATATCCAGTTATCCTTGGATATAGTATAACTGCAACATTGTGATGAGAAACTGATACAGTATTTGCTTAAAAAGTCTCTCTCTCATCTGCTCCATATCCATTAGTCTTCATTCAGTTTAGGCTGTAATCACACTCTAAACAGGAATTCATTCTATGGGTCTGAGCAGGAAACAAAGGAGAAATAGATATATATGTGTGTGTGTGTGCGCGCACGTGTATATATGCTTACAACCTCTCTAGTGTCACCTTGCTGAAGATGAAAATAGAAACTACTCCGTATAAAAATAGGGAAAGCAGAGGGCTTTTAAGATGGAGTTTGGTAAGTACATGAGCAGGGTTACATGGCATGGTTGCCTCCAGCATCCAGGAATTGGACTAAGTGTCACAGACAGCCCTTCTGGTCCTAATGATCATCAGTCATCATGCAAACATTGCTTCCTTCTTAAGACTTTAATAGCATTCTATGGCTCTTACCTGCCTGTACTCACTGCTAGTGAGCTAGAATAATTCCTAAATTCTCCAAACACCTTCCTTCTTTGAAACTTTACAACTGCAAAATCATGATGAATAGTTCTCTGTCACCTGTGGGATTTTAATACCCACTTGCTTTCAGTAGAACTGTGATAGTCACATGATTGATCATGTCTTGCTTCCTACAGAAGGGGCTGAGTATGCACAGGATTTGTCCCTGACGGCTCATTCCTATTATATGAATGCAGTTTGCATGCAGTGCAGTTGCGGGCTCAGCAGGTTCTAGTATTACACAGCAGCAAGCTCCTGCTTGATGTGAGCAGAGACTTTATGACTGGCTGTCAGGAAATTCGCACTCATGGCAGTATTACCTGGCATTGAACACACTATACTCTCTGCAGTTCTTCTCACTGTTTTTTTTCAACTTTAAATTCCATTTCACAATAATATGCTTCTGCCAACACTACCAAAGGCACGTCAACAGTAGCTCAAAATATAATTTTCTTGTCATGTACTGTTGCTTAATTATTTATATTGCTAATTAGAAATATGGATAATTTAACATAATCTGCTGTGGATCAAGGTAGAGACAACAATACTCTACATGTATTTCAAAGAGAAAAAACAGATATGAAGAATATGAAAATCACCTAGCATTCAGCATGTGACATCTCTGATAGAGCTTTGTTTCTTCTGCCAGACAGGTCCTCTTGTTTGTTTCCTTACTTTCACATTTCTAAAAAAAAAAAAGGATTAGTTTCACATTTCTAGAAAAAGTATTGAGAGAAACAGTTAGATCCAGCTTTTGTATTTAGCGTAGTAAATCATGTAGCTCAGCTTCTTTGCCATCATTATTTCACTGAGACAAATTTATCCCGATACATGTCCACTGATTCAAACCAGAAAATAATTTAGCCCATAACTTCGTTTTACAAAAAAATACTCAAGTTGGGTGGAACTGCAACTATAATTGGAATCAGAGTCTGAAACGAAAAACATTAAAGGCCAAACTCTCCTTAGAGGACCTGACCTTAGACATCTCCTATCCACATTAAAAAAAGAAAAGAAAAAAGGCATGGTCTATTGTCTCTTAGGACTGGAATATACGATGTCATACCAAACTGCAAAGTAACTCCCAGTTAATAAACATTATCACTAAATAACTGTATTTGTATGATTAAGAATCATTTAATAACTGAAAATTAGTTTGATTCGGGTGATATGGAAGACCTTATATGATTATGTACCAGTTACAAAATATGTATGACATGTTTAAGTCTATGTATTCTCTAAGGGCTATATTTTTAAAAAATGCTTCTACTGACATACCAAATGTCACCTAATTTATGGGGTCATATAGATGATCTCTGTGTGTCCTTCAGATATTCCTCCACACACTTTAAGCATTTACAGACTTTTCCTTGGTCACACCAGTAAAATTTCTGTTCCCCCTGCTTTCTGAACTTGTCTGTGTTTAAGTATGGGCAGCATTTTATACCAGAGGTGTAACTACAGCCATGGTGGGCATTCAGGCAAACTGCATATGGTGTATAATCAACTGGAACAGGTGTGATGACATATGGATTATCCTACTACTCCATGCTACTTGTGATATTCAGCACAAAGGCTGATATTCAAAAACTGGCTGGTGGGCGTGCACATAGCTCAGTTGCTTTGTAGTATATTATACCCCTAGATTCCAAACATGGTACAAACAAAATGTCTATGGGAATGGAATACACCATTAGTTTAGTATCCACATTTTGAAAAGTTGTTGAACTTGTAAGAAGTTTTTAGAAAACTGCTACAGAAATTATTCTTGAATCAAAAAAAAAATAAAGACCAAGGAGTGAATGGTTTACCACATATAATTTGGGGGGGGGGGAAAGAGTAAGTAGTAGAATAATTAAGATGCAAAGTAAAGCTTAAAAAGAACTGAGATAAAGATGAAAACAGATATTCAGGTATAAGAAAGGCATATATTTTTAGCAGTGACTATCGAAACCATTGGAACAAACTACCAAACACAGGGGAAGATTCTTGCATTCTGAGGAATACTGGCTACCCTTCTGAAAGACTCAGCATAACCAAACAACATTCCTGGTCTCATTAAAATGTTTACTATTGTAATATCGAATGACCCATGATACATAAGGAGTCAGACTAGAATAGGGATAGCCCTTTCTGTCTTTGAATCATGTGAATGTAAATTAATACAACTTCAAGTTGGAATTTATTGCAAAGCAATTAAAACGTGCAAATAATGCAAAAAGTTTCATTAAGGAGAGGATGAATTATATCTGAGGAAATTACAGCTAAAAGAAATACAATGAGAGAAATCCTGGCAAAGTGAAAGAGAAAACCCTATTTAGTGAGCATCTGACTTTAAATTGCTAAATCATCCGTGTTTTGATACAGATCTAATAGTAAGTCTCACAAGCCACCTCCGAATTCCCGTAGGCATAGTATTAGCATTTATGGTGTGGATTGAATCTAACGTAAATTCTGCTGAGGACAGAGGGAGTCAACTCTAACAATGAGGAGGAAGAGGAACAGGGAAAATCCCAAGCACCTTCCCATAAGCCACCTGAAGAACTTGTCCCACAAGCCTCAACTGTTTGTTTCCATCAATACCACCCTTTGTACACAAAAAAACAACCCATGCCTGGACCTGCTGGTAGCATGGAGAGCAAAACAGCCGGGGGAGCTGAGAGACGTGTGTCAAGACTTGTTCTTGCACCATGAGCAGTATAGCCAAGTGTAGGGATTAAATATAGTGAGCTAGCCCCTTCTCCAATTGGAGGGGACCAGCTCATCATATTTTGATTGGATTCAAAACCTTAAAATATTTTAATGATAGCAATAATGGATTTTTGTTCTTTACCTTCTGCAACTGGAGTTTTAAGATTTCCTTAAAGTATTACCCTTCATTCATGAAGACTAGGTTTTTAAAATGAGGGTTTCTGTTAGTTTCTATATTTATGTTACAGAAGAGGCCAATCTGTTGCTCACTAGCCATGTGTCTTACAAAGGAGTTTAATATGGTTTGTGAGAATGGCTGAAGATAGGCAAAATATGCATCATCTTGGCAGAAGCAAGTGTGCTCCTGCTGTGTATATCACATATTGAACAGATCTTGTGCAGGATTGTTTCCGTGTTTGAATCTGAATTGTAAAAGTAGTTTATGTCCAAGAACCGGCTGGACATTTCTGGGGCATTGTGTTTAGAAAAACATTGAATATTGCCAGACTAACGACAAAATCATGCAAGAGCTGGGTGAATACTACTGGCAAGTATTCATTTGACTGATTTGTTTCAATCAGCTTCAAGTCATATGTGTAGTATGCCTTCATTCTTCATCTGGTTGCATTCCTTAGTGAATTTTTTTGGGTTTTTTTGTCAGTCAGCACAGAATGTGTTGCAAATTATTTTTAACATGGTTTATTTAATTTTTATTCTTGTAAGCATTACTTATTTACACTGATAGAAACTGTGATATTGACATTTCTGAAGTTGCTCTGTATGTTCAATATCTGGAATATAAATGGTAGTTTGAGATTCCAGCAATGCAATTTATGATCCACAGAGTTCTACTACAGGGAATGACAGCACTGCTGTAAATGTTCATGATTTACTTTCTTGTTTTGTGAGTGGCAGGATTTGACTGGACCCAGTCAGAACTTGTCATATGAGAAGTTTGTGCCCTATGGAGTCTATCAGACATACCTGGGGGTAAACTCTCAGCTTATTGGGAGGACTAGGCAGACTGAGAGCTTTTCGATCCATTAGGGAAATTTCTCACAAAAAGACAAAGGGAAAACAGAATCTAGGGCAATTTCACTTTTCCCCTTCCCTACTTCTGAGATTTTCTGGGATCACTTTTTGTGTTCATCTTGATTGCAACACCTGCGGTGGAGAGGAATAATGGAACCAAGCAGACGAAGAGGTGCATGTGATGGGATACAGCAGAACTGATATGCTGGGAAAATGTGAAAAGAGGATTGATTTGGAGATTGAGAAGTAGACAGAGGTGTGAATAAGCACCTGCAGAATAATGTTGTCTTCCTCTGTAATTCTTGGGGGGCTGACAATATGAAATGTGATGTAAAACTTGGAAGGGTGAGGGGGTGGATTTTAGAAATCAAAAGGTAGATAGATCAAAACTACAAGCAGAACGAAATTGATTTCCTGCCTGCAAATTGCTTGCAAAATGAGTATCATTTTTTACTTTTTTGACAATTGCTGCAATAATTCCTGTCAATCCTGAAAATTCACCATTATTAGTGGAGAGGATATAAGTAGACATACTGATGCAATGTGTAATTTTTTGCTTTACTGTCTTTAGGATGTAATTAAAAGCCATCACAAACAACAGAGATTCAGAGCAATATTCTGTTCTCAGTTACTTCTATTTCAATATGATCTGCTCTGCAGTGTTGTAACTTGAAGCAGCATTTAAGACAATATAGAAGGATAAAAAATAGCATAGGTTTCTGAAGTGTCATCAGATACGTGCTTAAATATGTATGGTATATGTTTATATGCATATCTGTATATATGCATATCTACAGATATCTATACACACACAGTTCCCAACACTCTAAAGCCCTGATCTCTGCTATGGTTTTCTTATTATACATGTGGTTCATACAGTTTAGATTTATGTAATTATACATGTCATTTACATACACACAAATTATACTTAATTTGTCTTTAATTACTGAAAGAACATTTCCTTAAAATTGGATAGTTCCTTTCCTGTCTTCTATAATAGAATACCTTTTGCTTTGCCTGGCTAAAAACCCTTTTAGGTGAAATGCTGGTTTGTGGGAAATCACATTGAAGCCACGGTAACACAGCAACCAGCAATTAAAAATAAGCTGATGCAAACGGCAAGAACAGCAAATGTAATCAAAAGTCAGACCAGACACACTGCATTCTATGAATTTTTTTCTCATTCTGTTGTGACCTGTTTTATTCGCCTTAGCCTTTCCTTGAGGCTTTCTATGACTGTCGTTAATTAGAGTTTGTACCTATAAATTACTGTTGGAAAAAGCCTCTTCAATTCTGGCTTTTCAGTTTTGTATTTGTTTTTCCTCTTCCTCACACCACCACCCCAAAATGCTCTAATTGCTTACCTAGTATTGGTTCAAATAAGGATAAATTGATGCTTGTGATTGTGCTACAAGACATCTTGTATTTAAATTTAATTGTGATCAGAGTTGGTTTAATTTTAATGATTAGGGCTGTTCCCTTTCTCATTGGAGAAGGCCACAATGGAGGCTTCCTTAATGCTGAGCAAAGGACATGGCATCGATTAAGGACTGGTTAAATGCACTGGTATGGAAGTGGAAGGTCTTACTTTCAGGCAAAGAATAAACCATACTTAACTGAACTAGAGAAAGAACACCTGTGGTCCCCAACTGATGCCACGATGGCTTCAACAAATGTGTTTTCCTTTGGGCTGAGTAAGAATGTTCACACTTATGCTACTGTGATTCAGATGATGAAAGGCAGCTTACACTGTAATTAAGGAGTTTTCAGCCACATACATACCAATTTCCAGCCTTCTGCAGCTGTTCCCCGATAGTGACATTCAATTTAGTTATACACCCAAAATCCAGCTTCACTGTTTCCCAAACTTCAAAATGTTCAGAATCCTGTTCTGTTGTTTATCTTAGTGTACAATTGCAGCCAAATCCTTAGACAATTAGTTACGGATATTTCACCTTCATGTGTAAGATTTGGTCTTAGTGAATCTTGCTGCAGTTGGGATTTGGACTCCTATTGTAAACATAATTACATTTTGGTGTCCTATATGTTCCACTCTTTCTGAAGTACAGGACCTTTTAAAGGCTTCATCCTATTGCATCCATTTTGGTCTAGCATGTGTGCCATAGAAAATAGCCCAGAAGGTGGAAATATTAATGTCTATTTCATCAGCAGCAATGAAAAAAAGATGTGTGGAAAATCATCATATTATATCCCAGTGCCACAACAGTCTCACCTAAAATAAAGCAGCAGCAGGCATAATGACCTAGAATCCAGGAATTTCGCATGAAGAAGCAACTATCTGCAAAATAGTTTTACCAAATCCAAGGTGCTGGTGGTATGACTCCTTCGTTTGCAGCTATGTTCTTTAATCAATGACCAGTGTGATTCAAGCTAAATTATAGAGCTAGCTGCAATGCAATCCCAGCACCACAACAAACATAAACCAGACTGAAGAAATGTGAATGACTGCTGGGGTTTACAATAAAGCAGTTCGGAGGTCAGTAGATAAATACTGTGTGTTGATAAGAAACCTGTGAAAATAAAAAGATATTATCACCTGAAGTTTATGGTTGTTGACATACACATCTATTGCCTTTGCCTGTGCAAACAATAAGTTTGGTTGCAGTGCAACATTAGAAAATTCTCAGCATGAGATCTGAGAGAATGGGAGTTCTTGCCAGCATTTGAGAAGAGGAAGGGAGTTTTTAAGAGAGGAAAACAGCTAGAGGGAAAGCCTGGCTTTAGAAACAGATCTCCATGTTCAATAAGATAAATATAAGGCTGAGTCAACAGCCAAGAGATTAATGATGAAAGTAGAGCAGTCATGAAGGAATCCCTTTCTCACAATATAGGAGCACTGGGAGTGGCGGGAGGCACTAGGACTAAAAGGCTGATTGTCAGAGAACCAAATATGTTACTCATGTGGGGCACTCTGCTAAATAGTAGCAGACAGAAAGGCCACATATGTGTGACCAGAGAGAATGCTGAAAGGTCTTCTACCACCAGCAAACCTTTTTGTAAAGATCATGTGAACAATCAGCAGGAGAGGACCAGTTGGACCATACATAACAGGATGGAGGAAGTGGTAAGAGTAAAAACACATCCTGAATCAATACCAGTAACAGAAACAGGGAAGAAGAGGTTGGTTTGAAGGGCATCATAACTCTAAGATGAAACCCTATGTTACCATGGGAATGATTTTATGACAGACTGCGTACTTCTAATCTGTGCTTTTTTGACAAGCCAGCGCTTAAACAAAAATCTGAACAATGACATTTCTTAAAAGGAAAGATGTAGCCACTCACATGAAGTTGGAGGGCAGCGCACATGTTGTAGGGAAGAGTTTGAAGGAGGCACAAGAAACTCAGCCAGTTGGCACATGGATAGAACTGGCACAGGCCAATGGCAGAACCTCTGGAGATATTTCTCTCCATGTACAGAACCGGCTACTTTTGCAAGCAGGGGATCATGTTTTACATAGCACACGGCACAGAAAATAGTGGGTTTCTTCAGAATTTCACTTGAGGGCAAGTAATTCAGGTGAAAGCAAATCTTAAATCCCAATTGTATTGTTAGTCCTTTACTTTTTAGCTGTTGCATTTGGTGCTTTCTAAGAATGCTTTTAACAGCCCTTGACAGGAGATTTGTAAGTAACGCTTTGAAGTAAAATTCGCAGCAAAAATCTGAGCAGTTTTTCCCCACCCTCAGGTTTGGTGTGAGTCTTACCAGCATTTCCTTTGCTGTTTAACCCTTTTTTAACTCATATTGTCTGGCAGGAGGTTTTCAGTTTCACACTGTTTTTATACTTGTTTGACTCTATTGTCTGTTACCTCATTGCCAGGCTCTGTTTTGCATCATATACTGTTTTTGTCTTGTTCAGCTGATTACAATTAGTTACGGCTAAACCCTAAATTCAGCAACTGCACATAAGAATTTACTCTCTAATGAATTTCTCACTCATTATAGTAATGGCCCAAAATACTTGGAAAACAATCTTTAAACAAAATGCACAAAGGGCAAGGCTGGGTAGTAGCAGCATAATTTTTCTAGCTCTTAGAGCCTGATCCTGTAATAGATACAGTGCTTTGTCACTTATATTTATGAAATATGTGGAATATTTCTCACTAAAAGTTAAAAGCCTACACTGGTGTAACATACTATTTGGACCTGGATAAAGACAAAAATAGAGCCTTTTGTCTTGAAAATATTTTGCAGCAGTTTTCCTGTGAAACAATTAGAGAAAAGTCACTTTATGGGACTGATGAGTCTGGCTAGAACCCCAGGATTATCAGAGTTCCTTTTTCTGCACTGACCCCTTCACATAAACATACACAAGATGCACAATTATCTTTCACATCTTTAGTTTCCAGCAGTATAGAAGCCAAAAAGTTATATTCTTGAAATATTTCAGAAAAATTTACAGTACAGAATTACAATAATAGGGAAGTCTGTATTCTTCATCCAGTTCTTTTGATGATAAATTGCTTTCATGCACTGGAGCTAAGCCTTTGTAGTTTTCCTTAGCATTTGACTGACTTACACAAATAGAAAGTTTTATATATATATACACACACACACATATAAACGTAGCAGCAGTCCTTCATGAAGTGAAAGCAGTGAAAGTGAAGGTCAGAGATCATAAAGTCTTTTCCACGTCCACGGAGTAGCTCATCAGTTTGTGTGTTTCATTTTGCAAATGGATCTTTAAATATTGTTTATATCTATTAGAAAAAGATAATGGTCTCAGTCCTCTCATAGCTTGTATAGAAAAATAATCTTCTTATTATTCATTTGTAGCTTTGCTGTGGCCAGATTTTCCACCAGTCAAGGGACAGAGCTCTATTCACTTTACCGAAGCAATGTTTTCTTACTCTAGCTGAGGATCTACTTGGTGCTTTCACCTTTTGATGTAAAATATTTCCAGAATGAAAGGCATTCTCCTGATCTGTTACAGAAGTGTAATAACGAATACTTACTAGTATAAATCTTGTTGGATCAGACTTTAGCTTAAAATGTGTATTTACCTTTAAGACATGCTGACTGAAGCATTTCATGGAACCTTTTAGTTGACAGAGAGCGAGAGAGTTGAGAGGAGTGTTTGCTTTTGTGTGTTTATCTTCCTCTGTACTGTACAATCTGTTCATTCCACTTCTCAGCTGGGATGTATAAAATACAAGTGCAAGTTCCTTTACTTGATAGCAAGCAGAGTGTTTTACCAGACGTTACTTTCAATGGAACTTGCACCGTTTCACTTCTCCAAGAAGACTGAACTGCTAGCCCTTTCCGTTTCCTCATGTCATGATAATTATGCAGTTGCATGGGATGCTCTTGTTCACTCTTCCTGTTCTTTTATTCCCCTTACATAGCCGCCTCCTCCCACATTTTGGCTGTGTATGCATCACTTAAAATTGCAAAACTAAGATTTCATCTCTAAATAGACATTTTGGTCCAAATATTTAGAAAAAAATTAAAAAACAAAAACAACAAAAAAGCCAACTTTGAGATTTAGAGGTTTTCTTATGTAAAGCAAAAATGAGTGTTTCTTTTTCAGACTTCTTAGCAACTGTAGAAGACATGGTTGCACCTTTGCTTTCATTGTCCTCACTATGTTCCCTTACATACTTCAAGCCATTGCTCTTACTTTAGCTCACCGGGGAGGTAAAGCACAGGGATTTCTGGTTAAGGATCTTTGTACTTAAACTGATGGCAGAGCCAGGCTCTGTCCCATGGCTTTTCTATCATACAACATTCCCTGTGGTCAGGAGACTTACTAAGTAGGTGGTATGTCTGAAGTGCTGAATATACTGTGCGTGTGTTTACAGAGCAACTGCACTACACCTGTGCTTTCAGTGAGTGCACTAATCTCCAGCTGAGGACTGAAAGCACCTAGAAACTTATGTGGCTAGGAAGCAGCTGCCACTGCCAGAGAAATTCCCACCCACAGCTTCTCCCAAAGATAAATTGTCCGTGTGGGCCATACAGAGACCATGTGCTGGACGCTCTGTTTTATGTCATAAACTCTTTTGAGACAAACCCCCTTTTTTTCTGTTTGTTGAGCACCTAATAAAATGGATCATGATCCAAGACTGTAACCTTCATTTATGATGGTAGTATGGTAAATGTATATTAAGTTTATGCTCTCCCCTTATATAGATCTGTTCGTTTTCTCCTGGTTTGTTATTCCCCTAATCGAAACCAGAAAGCAGTTTGGTATGGAGGAGTCTAAAGAATCCTTGTCTGTTAAACTGCAGGGGAAATGCAATACTATATTAGAAATGAAATGTGAACCAGGTAACAATAGACTGTAGTCAGGGGAAAGCAATGTCACTTGAAATTAAAATTATTTCATCTGGGCTTGTAAAGTTTCCTGTAGTGTTTTTACCGTCCACAGTAAAATTTAGATTTTATGCAAGGAAGAAACTAAAGAGTTAATGATTATGTAGAAAGCGGTAGACATCAGCATCCTGACAGATTAATTGGTGTGCTGACAGCACTGGCTGTTTCATTGCTCTGATGGCATTTGCATCTATAAAGCTTGTACTGAATTACAGCAATGGCTGGGGCTCAGAGACACACCTTTTTAATGCACCTGCTGGCAGGGAGGATGTGTGTAGGTGGCTCTCTCAGACAAAGCAGACAGGTAATAAGGAGTAACAGGTTAAAGCACCTGTCAGACAGTCTCAACATTCCCTTTTGTGGAAAGGGATCAAGCACGCTTTTAAAGGTGTTTGAGAAAAGAGAAAAGAATGAACAGTAGTTGTTTTAATTTTATCCAGTGCTTATTTTGCAGTTAATCAAGAAGGTTTTGATTTTTGCTTCCATCTTGAATAAAAGAATAAGGGATTCAAGAAGTTTCTAACCAGAAAGCAAGCCATGAAGTACTTCTGTGGAGAAACTGATATCTACCATTAAGAGCCACTTTGTCTGTACATTTGAAATTACAGTAGACTTCTTATTTCTATGCAGATACTGCCTTATTTTTTTGATGCTGCAACATTTAATAGTGCTGCTGCTGAATAAAGATTCAAATATTCTAAATATCAGCTCAGGTCACTTGTGGTGTAAAAACCTGGAATGTAATGAATTCCATGATAAGATGCTTGTGAAGACATGGAAGGATGCAGCTGAATTCTCATGAAGTCATTTCTTTGGAAGTTCTACTCTGATTTTGCTTCTCACGTTACAAAATTATTTGCAGATTTGAGGACACAGAATTTTTAATGCTATCTTCATACCAATGTGCAAGATGAAGGTAGGATCTATGGCCAGAACCCAGCCCTGGCTGTTCTAACAGTGCTACTCTAATGCTTGCTATACTGGAAAAAGAACTTTATAAAATTAAAAGGTGTATATGGATTGCATAAAAAGCTAGAGGAGGAGATTACTGCACTTTGTTCTCCAGGAAAAATGATACTTTTTTTTTGAAAACTGAACAATTTTCAAGCAACTGTGGCATCTGGTGAAGAAGTTCTTTATACAATTTTTAACCCAATAGTATTTTATAGTGCCTGATTACATAGTGTATTCACAGTGTTCAGTCTTTAAAAAAGCACCTGAAAAAAATCATAACAGGACTTAAGTACATCAGATGAGCTAATAACACAATAGCTTTTTCTTGTAAGCATAATGTAAACTTTGAGTTAGTTTCATTATTAAACTGTGCACATAAAACAGAATGACTGTGTCTGATACCATCTAACATGGCCCCCTTGTGCAGCTAAAAGGGATGTTCTTTCTATACTGTGTGAATGGGCTACAGATGTTAAGATTTATCTTTTCCTTTTCTGTGGTCTTTGATAGTTCTTTGTCAGCATTCTGTGTGAAACTTTGGTGAGTAAAAGGCGTGAGCAGGAAATCAAGCAAGTGTGGTGTTGGGGGATTTTTAGTAACCTGCCTGCAAGAACTGTGCATGCGCTTTTTATGAAGAATGCAGAAATGCTTTTCATTAAGTTTAACTGCAAAATGGAAATACTTTCATGGCCTTCCTAATTTCTCAGGCTCTGTCCAGTTTACCAAATAATTCAGATTGACAGACAGAAAGAAATAACAGCCCCTTAGTGTAGTTTCATTCACTAACTTTAATTTGCACAATAAGAGTTGGTCCTTTTTCATACCACTTTTACAGGATCATTATATCTGACTGGGGATCTTCCGTATGTGTTGGGAACTACTTTTGCTGGACTTTGAAATCATAGTGGGTCTAGCTTCTGCTCAAGGTTTCCTAACTTGTTCAGGACATTGTATTTCAAGCTGTTAGAGGTAGAACATGTTGAAACTGAGATGCGCCTATCACTGACAACCTCAGACTCAACCTACCATTTTTGTGTCTGACTGCAAGACCATGGGCTGAATGTATAATGGGACAAGGGTACACTGTCTCCCTAGGTCAGAGGCTAGACATGATTGGAAAATGCTGTGTTGTCAAAGTTGAAATTTCCCACAGATAATTTTAACAAATGAAGTGTCCTTCTGTTACTCTAAGCCCAAGTTAGGCCTGATTATATTGTAACTGCTGACCATGCTTTACAATGCAGACCACATGTGTACCTAGGGGCAATATGTCACGCTGCTCACATGTTAATCCCACAAAACACATGTTTTATTTCATCATTGTGTTCAGATTTTGAATTATACTGATTGTTTGTACAAAGGTCAGAAAAGACACTAAGATGGCATCCCTGTGCTTGCCTGCAAAGCTATTCACTATCTATAAACCTGACCCTGACTAACAGGAGGGTAGGGAGGGGGATCTCATAGCAGCTTAAAACTATTTGAAAGGGAATTGTGAAGAAGACAGAGCCAAACTCTTCTATAGTGGTAGACAATATAGGAAGGGGAAATGATCACAAATTGTAGCTTCGGATGTTCAAACTGGACATGGGAAAACCTTTTTCACCAAGACAGTACTCAGGAACAGATTACTTATATTGTGATATTTCCACCCTTGGAGGTTTTCAAGACTCGGACAAAACCACAGCCAACCTGATCTAGCACTGATGATAGTCCCGCTTTGAGCAGGAGATTGGGCAACATAACCTCCAGAGGTCCTTTGCAATTTCTATGGCTTTATTTATTTAGAAACATTAAGTAGCTTAACAGTCCATCTGCCTCAGTTAAGAATTTATTCCACTGTTAGTTCAGTGTATCATTATCACACGTAGAAAGAGTCAGATAACCAAGCATTCAAGCTCTTCGTGAGAAAATTCCTTTGTAAAACTGAAGAAATTTAGGTTTTAACTTTGACCATATTGTCTAGGGCTTGTATTGTGCACACAGAATGACAGTAGTAAACAGTTCATCCTCAGGGTACCACTGAGAGCTGTGTGAAGAAGATAGCCTAAATTACTGTGTAAGCACCAACAGAAAATACGTCAATCCAGTATGCCACAAAGCACAGCATCCATTAATCTGTTAAAGGATGCTGACTTCCTCTGCTATAGTTGTCTCAAAATCTGAGTCAGTACCAAATTTAGGATTTTGCAATCTTTTTATGTTGAAAACTAGGATTTTCCAACATAGTATATTAGTACATCACTTGCAGCTCTCACCCCCGCCAAAGACTAAGGGATTAACGTAATCTTTATTGCCACGTGGCATTTTTGTGCCTTACATCATTTTTCCTGAAAACAACTGAATGATGGTTCAACATACATGATTTAATAACTGACATGGCACATGGCCCAGACAGGGAGATGTCCAGTGTCTATTCAGCTACCATGATTTTTTAGCTAACATTCTCTGAGGCATACATAACAGCTTGTGTAGTAGTAATTTCCATTCAGTTCTTTAGATCCCTCATGTACTTGCTCAGGCAAGCAGGAAAAAGGCTATTATGTACATATATACAATAGTACAAAATCTATACCAGTTACCGAAGCAAACATGGCCTCGTCTTATTGTAAGTGTGTAAGAAGTGGTAACTTGAGAATCTGCACTGAATAAGCAGTGATTCAAGATCAAGAATATTGTTAAGATCCAGGGCTTGATTATCCTCAGTCAGTGAGGACAGAACAAGGTACAGTGGAATTTAAAATTGAAAAAGAAATAGATATAGATATTTCTACATAAGAGGAAAATATGGCAGTAAAAATTACAGCCCCAATATGATCTGTATGATGTCTCTGGCACTACATAAAGGATGGCTTGTGTGGTTAAAATACAGATCCTGTTCTCATTAAAATTGGGATAGTAACTTCAGAAGAAGTGGGAGGCAGTCACATGTGAATAGATTAAACATGAAGGAGGAAGTGGAGGTAGTTAAAAGTTTGATATTCCAGATGAAGGATGTGCAAGGAAACTATTCAGGTACTTGCAATCCAAGTAAAGAAACAATAAATTCTCTTAAATTGAATTAAATAGAATTAAAGCAAAACCAGTAAAAGGAGAGGAGATAAAACTCTAATTTAATTTTGTATGACACTTAACATAAGGTTAAGTATCTTAACCATGGAATTACTGTCAGATGAGTATGAACAAAGATAAAGATCTTAATAGGGACAGACTGGAAACTAAGGATTAACTACTGTAAGAAAGTTGTGATAGACCTATAAATATCTAATAATGTAGAACTAGTTAAGAAAAAGTGTTCCCAAAATTATACAAGGAATAACCCATAAAGACATCAGGGAGCTTGAACATATGATCTAACACAGCAGTTGCCAAATGAGAGCTGAATCATCTCATAGTATTTAGTTCCATCCCCCTGCACAGACGCTGGTTTCCCTCAGCGCCTGGAGTCTGCAGCCCGCCCTGCTGTACGTGTGCTTGCATCTGCTGTGCTTGGGCTGTAGTTGGGAAAGTGGGAAAGAAAGTGGAAAGAGGGATGATAGAAGCACAGCACAACTTCTCTCTTGCCTACTCAAAAGTGTCTGTCTCTACCAGCTCCAAAGACCCCAGGTATCTTTCTTACAGGACAGTTCTTTGCGTAAGAGTGGTTACTTGTTCATCCTGTCCCCTTCAGTGCCGTCAGAGGTACACTGCTACTCTCATCTTTCCTTCTCCCCTTTTCACTCCATATAATTTTCAGGTCAGACAGCGCTGGGCCACTGCTGCCATCTCACCTGGTTGCCTCTACTGGTAAGGTCCCCTTCTATTGGGTTTGGCGAGGCACTGGCTCTGGGGGCACCCAAGTTAGCCTTGTTCTCCATGCCTGATACACACAAACACTCGCTCACACAACACACACATACACTCATAGATGACTGGAGCTAAGCTATTACAGAAGTGGTGAAAGAGAGATGCAGCCCAGGAAGTTTCCAGCCTGCTTTTTCCTATCCTTCAGTAATTAATAAAACTTCTGAGACACATCGTGCTTCTAGCTTCACTCCTACTTCTGTCTTTTATTAGACGATATTAGGGAGCCAAATTAATTCTTTAAGTCTATCTGTCACTTGATTTATACCAGGATCTTGACAAAGCAATAATGCTGCAGTGACTAATTATGACCATAGTGTTCTATGTGTCCAGATTTGTACCTTAACTTTAGGTCTTGCTTATTCCTGCATCGTATAGTACCCATGGCATATAGCTTCCCATGGTGATTTAAAACACAACACAAACCAAAGCATTCTGTGTTCCAGAAGAACTTAACAATGAAGGTAGTTCAGTTCTGGACCAAGAAAAGTTCTCAGTAAAAAATGAACACTGTAAATTGTGATTCTCCTAGTTTATAGCAAGATTCCACTTTAATCAGGGCAGTGCCAAAGAAAATAAACAATCATATGTGGTGTATAAAGCGAAAACAGTTGAAGGATTTTACTATGAAGGATTATTTGTCCAGGTGTTCTAAAGTGTTACACACTGGTTTTCATAACTGCTGACAGATATGTCAACGGGGAAGGTTCAGTTATGTGTACATGCCTTTTTATGAATCAGTTAATGAAAGAAAATCCCACAGACTGTGGCCCTGATTCAGGAAAGTACCAAAGTGTGTACTTAGCTGCACATGACAGCAGCACATCACATGCTTAATTTTAAGAATGCAGCTATATATAATTCACTTCAGTGAGATTTAAGCATGTGGTAAGCATTTACATGCTATCCTATACCATCGAGTTACTTCTAATTAGAAATTATTTTGTCCACGTTGAAATCCGTTTGGATTTTCTTTTCATGAACTCTAAGGAAAACAAAATGTTTTTCTTTGAATATTTAGAGCAAGTGAATGTAAAAAGTTTCTTTCATCACAATGGGATTTTTATTTTATAGTGAAATCATGTTTGTTTCACATTGAAGTATCAGGATAAGAAGGTTTTTAGTAGCTAGAGTGATATTCTAGCTGGGGAAAGAAAAAGAAGCAATTCAGTGAAATGAAGTATCTAATAACAGGGGTTGACCATTACTCCTAACAGAGCTCTTTCCATATAATGTGCTATCCTTGGATAGCCTTTCTTTGTTTTGAATATTTCGTATGTGATGATTTTTGGCATTGGCATCAGTGATGAAAAATTGTTAAATTGTCCTTTTTCTCTGAATAACTGTATTTTGATGCTTTCTGCTGTCAGCACCTCCTTTCAATTTGTTTCTCTTCTTTGCTGGACCAACACCTCTAAGAATATTGACACAGGCATGATGTCAGCTCTCTTTGTTATTGCAGACTATCTTATGCTTCAGGTTACATCTTCATATGTAAACTGGTGTCACCGTTTTGCGGTTCACCATTATATGCTGCAGATTACTTTAGTGAGCATGTCTGATTTTATGCATTTGGAAAAGTTTTCCTTCTAGTCTATATTCTTTTACCTAAAATGACTAAATTGTTATATTACTTCCTATGGGCACTTAAATTGGAATTCCACTTGTAGAATAAAAGCTAGCTTAAATATGCATATTTACTTGAAATTCATGGAGAAATACTTGTTAACTTTACCTGAAGAACTGGTCTTCAAATGCTGTATTTTTTTGTGTGGCTAGAGTGTAAAATTATGGTAGGCCTTTCAACATGGTGCCTTATGTCACTGAGGGAAAAAGACAGCAATACCTGGGTACTCCAAGCCCTTTTAGTGGAAGTCTATTGGTCAGCTTCAAGAGCAAGGAAATAAGTGATGACAGAAGGCTTTAAAAGCCTGCACAGACCGTCATCCTAACTTCGCCTCAGTTCTGTCAGAAATTTGTTGCAACTTTTTCATGTCATCTTAGTAACTGAAACCAGCACCAATAATGCAACAGTTGCAGAGAAATGAAATCAACACTGAAGACTCTGATCATGACACAAACTAGTATTTCTTATAAGGAACAGTATCCAGAGTTTGTACTCCTGCCAGAAAGAGGCAGAGGACAAAGAAGTCAGGCTCTTCTATCTGCAGAATTCAACCATCACTGAAACGGTAACGAATCCTTAGAGCTACTCTGTAAATTGTGGCAACTTTTTTAAACTTTTTACCAAAGGATCCAGACTAGCTAGAACAAAAGAAATCCAAAAAAGCCATGTTGTGTTAGAATATAAATTAAATTACTTAACCTTTTAAATGAAGAAAACTCCAAATAATTAGCTAAGACAGAAGAGAAATAAAAAGAACTTACAAACAAGTTCCCCTGCCCACTGCGTGGGCAGTGGCTCCTCTGGTCCCTTCCCATCACCTCTGAGCCCTGGGTGCTTGCTCAATCATCTCTCAGTAGTCTCACTATTGAGCCGCAGGCTTGTAGCTCCTTGCTGTGACTGTCTCGCTCCCATTTGTCTGTCATGTTGTTTCTTCTGGTCTGGAAGCTTCTGTCCCAGACCAGTCTCAATTGCTCCTCAAGGGAAGAAGCAATTTCTCACTCCCTCCTCAGGATTTCTTCAGACCCAGTCACTTATTTTTTAAAGGAAAATAACACACAAAATAAGGACAAATCAAACAGATACTGGCTGTCACAGAAGTCCGTAACAAACTGAATAAAATTTAGATTTAATTGATTTCTCCGAAGTCTCACTGAGTGTTTGTAGCATAAGCAGGATTAAACCCAATATCCTTTGACGGTTTTATGGGCATTCTTCCTCTCTGAATAATGCCTTACTCTTGCCTGGAGTGCTGGGGGGATAAGAAGATTCTTTGTAAATTCTGTTTTCATATGGAAGTCTGTAGGAATTATTCACAGGCTCTTCTGTGACACCCTACAGTGTACACGTCATGTCGTGAAGGGGAATACGGCACTTCAGTCCAATACTTTCCTAACTGTCTTGCCATTATTCTGTACAAAATGAAAACATTCATAGTATAAACACCTTGTTTTGGCAAGAGTGGGAAACCTCATGAAGTTTGAGCTTGCTTTATTAGGCAAGAGAAAGCAAAGCTTATGCATGTTGTATTACAAAATGTTGTTTGTTTTGGATAAACTCGACTTGTACGCTGCCTATTGCTGTGGGGAGCTGCTTCTGCTGGGCTACTAGCAATAAAGAAAAGCAAAACCTCTATAGTACTAAACGTACTAATTTGTCCTCTAATGCCACTGAGTCCCCAGCTGATTCAGGCAGGACCTGTCTTCAGGAGGTTCATCATTGTTCAAAACTGAGTAAGAGACAATCATCTGATTTATTACCAAAATAGTAGGAGAGGAAGCAGGGTTAGAGAGGCAAGAGACCTGTTCAGTTGTGCTCAGTGGCAGAAGCAGGCATAAACCTACATCTCTCCCAACTTCCGCAAGCGATCTGCTAGATTACATTGCTTCTTCCTAAACCAGAATTTTTTATAGAAAAAATATGAAATCTAAGGAGTTTAAAATTTTAAGAGTTGGGATACTGTAATTAACTCTGACCTGGTATCTCTCTCTGTGGCCCAGATTTCAAAGTCCTGTTGTGAAAGTGCTCAAGCTCCTAAGTAGACTGTCAAAATTATGAAACTTTTGAGATGTTCCATTCCCTTTTCAGTACAGACATCCCTCCCTGTGATTCCTGGACAAAGGCAATCTAGGTTGCTCCAATTCTTTCACAGAGCCCACAGCCCTGATGACGTGTAACCAAGTGTAACACCTTTCTTAGAGAGTTGTAGTAACGTGTTCGTTAGAGTAGCAGTTCTTAAGTAACTCCATTTTTTATAACAAACTGTCTTGAGCAGTGAGATCCTGTACTAGGTAAGACAGACTATTAGATCCTTGCTAAGGTAAGTAAATAATTAAATACGCAATTTATCACTTTCCTTTCCTCTTCTAGTTTTTACCATTTAAAAAAAGAAGAAAAATAATGTTGAGTCCTGTAGTCTCTGATAATGTATGTAAACTCTTGCCATGAGGCTATGAGCAACATATGAGCTGCCTGCATCTCACCACTTCCTTTTCACTATTTCTTTTACTAGTCCGGTAGGAACAGAAATCAAATCATGTCAGTGGGAACAGCTATATGTCTGCAATTTCCTTGCCATTTTTGATCCAGGACACTTTTACTGAGCCTCAGTAAAGTACCCAGTGCATTTAAATCTATATTTAGTTTCTTAAAAAGGAGAAACCGAGCCACACAAATGCCATATGTAGTACATGTTTTGACATGCACATTCTAAACCAGTGATTAGCAAGCTTTTTTGTTGTCACCAGAAGCCAAGTTCGGTTATCCTACTGTGATTCTCGTGGTGAAACTATTGGACATTGTGGGATCACATGATTCCATGTGGCCAAAAATTACAGGAACTGTAATTCATCAGCAAGGTGAGGACAGCTTTCACGGAGATACCACAACATCCTGTCACTTTGGAAATTCTAGCTACATAGTTGGGAAGCTACAAATTGCTTAACTTCTGGTTTTAATTTTGTCTCCCAGATGTGTGGTTCCAGATGTAGAGGGCTAGCACGCAAATCTGCTCTAGTCCCATAGTAATTCAGGAAATTTTGATTTTGATGTATGTAATATCAACCTGTGGCCTTGCACCTTAGAAACACTGAACACTTTCCATTTGTAGTAAAGTAACTTTCTTTCTGAATAAAAAGAAATAGAATTTTGTTTTAATAGCACATGCAATGTAATGTTTCCTTTTACAATATGACACAGAAAACACAAAGTGAGAAAAAATGGACCGTAATTTTTCAATAAGCTGAAATAAAATACACCACCACCATATGAGGGTGAATGGTTGTTTTATGTGACAGGTTATAGTTATCCAGTGTATTAGTTTTGTAATCAAATCTAATCCCAATGGATTAAGGACAGCCAGGTTTCTAAAATAAGACTCGTAATAAGAAAACATAGACCAATTGAATCATGGCCTGTACTAGTACAGTGGTGAATCACGTTCAATGACAGAAAAGAAGATAGTCACAAAAACTTTTGTAACTATGTATCTTAATGAAAAATAATTTTAAAATGGAACTACCTTCACTGAAATTAGTATTTCACATAAAATATGACAACTATGATACATTGTGTTTAATAAGTAAAGAGATGAGTCAACTATGTGATGAAAAGCTTGGCGGTGATGGTCGCAACAGAACTTCTAACTGACCCATTTATGTTTTCAGCTGTTCTTTGCACAGATATTGACTGTATATTGTGCCAGAAACTCCTGTGGAAAATACTGCACTAGAAATGATTTGGCATACTGTGCTTCTGGGTGATGGGGATCATCAAAGTTCATCAGTGATTCTCTGATCAGTTATCCAGAGTTATCATTATTGCAACACAGCTGCGGCTTACAAAGAGTTAAGACAGTTAAAAACAAAGCCCTTCCATCTTACTAGTGCTCGTATTATGAATATAGAAGCACCTGCCCCTCCTTTTTCCTAGTGAGGTATAATTGGACTTTGTTTATGGATGAATAATGGGCTTCATTGTAAAGACTGATAGGCTCTAATTGGGAAAAAGCTGGCAAAGATTATTTGTCAGTTTTATTTGCGCTTGCTTATAACACTGCTTGTCATGCTTTTACCTCCAGGAACTGGAGAGGAGCCAAGGGAGATTGTTCTCCTCTAACTTTTCATGAAGAGCTTCTTTTCATAGCACACAAAAAAAAGTCCGAGAAGGAAAAAAAAAAAAAGAAACTGAACTGCCCAAACCAACATAATTTCAACACACAGGATCAGGAAACAGGAGTAGCTGAAGAGCCAGGCTGTCACCTCAAGTTACACAGTTGTTCATGGCTTACAAAGCCATGAGACCTCCAGAAAAATGAAAATTATTCCATGTCAATAATGCTGTTATTTAAACACAATGTCTTGTTCTGATGTCCACTTACTCAAAGCAGGATGCAAAAATCCCGAAGGGGCATTGAAAAGACAAAAACAACCCAGTAGCTGGTAAACAAATTTTGGAAGCTAAATTCATCTCAGAGGAAGGATTTTAGAAATTACTTGACCACCCTGCAATATTTGCAGTGGAAAACATGCAATAATTAGGGCATTTCAGTTGTGCAGACAAAGACATGACAAGATTTCATGCCAGAAGCAAAAGTAAAAAAAAAAAAAAGTATCTTTGAAATAAATAATATGCAACTTGCTAGCAGTGAAGGTAATTAAACATTGTAGTTGTTTATCAGGGACTGCAGTGGCTTCACCAGGTTTTGAACATTTACAATAAGTTTAGATATCTTTCAAGAATGCATGTGTTAGTTTAGTCTTAAGAAGAATTACAACCTCTGTATTCAGGTCCAATTAGAGGACCATAATATTCCTTTCTGTATCTTTCAGTCTTGGGACCTATAAATCTACTTCAGAGAAGTAGCTGAAGGAGAATTTGATTTTGTTACATGGACCCTCGATGGGACAGGAGTTTGTCTACCTTCTGATGTCTTAATAGTGTTTATGGCGAACTCGTGACTTCATTGTCTGTCTCACTACAAGAATTAAGCAGGCAAAGAATCAACTTGGCTGATTCGGTATTTAAAATGTTGGTTTTTTCCCCAAACTATAGGTTTTTATCTCATTATGCAAACAGCTAAATTGCCATACGCAGAGGGCAAGATCTGAGATGTGACAGAGATGTTACAAGATACAAATGTCAAATAAGAGGGACAGAAGTCACAAAGATTTATATACAAAATCACTGTTCTGTTCCCTTCACTTTCCATATATCACCTAGCAGTGTCCTCACGGCTGCTACTGCTGGAGTCATTATTAACTACTAAGTGATATATGGAATGTATCACTTAGTAGTTAATATAGTAGTAGTTTATATATGGAATTGGATACATGATATTACCAGTGCCTGCTACTCCAAATGAAGAAAGACTTGGGATGCAGGTACCTGAGAAAGCAGAGGTAGTATCCTTCAAGTGCACTGGACTGACCTTTTCTCTGCTACTCCCATCTATTTCTAGCCAATAAGTAACGCTGACAGGAACTGAACCAGTATGGTAGTGGTAAATACTGTGCCCAGATGTCTGGACTTTATGTCCAAATGTTGTCTCTAGTGCTTTGAATCCTTTCCATTCCCAGAAACACAACTGGGAATTTAGCTGCATTCTCCTGTCTGCCTGCATATTTAGCTTTGATGTTAATGTAATCACAAATGGTATCTCGACATTTTTTCCTCTTTAGTAACTCCTACTTATGAAATTGGGAAGAAACAGAAATACCTTATTGTTTAATTACATTTGTACATTGCAGGTGAAACGACTTCTTAAAGTATGTAATGTTTAGAGAATGTCTTGACCTCCAGTTGGTCCTAGCATGAAGTAACATTTACATGATTTTGTCCAGCTTTTCAGAAGCAGAAGGAACATATCTTTAGATACATTCTTCACATCCGTATCTTTTGTTTTATCAGTCATTGTCATAGTAGTGGAATGTGGAATCTGCTATTTCTCAACCATTTTGGAGAAGGCTAGACTAAAATGCTGTCTCTCCTTTTTATGCAGGACAAAATTAGATTCTGGTCATATTATGTTTGATTAATATTCCAAATAGTCTGTAGCTAACAACTTCTCTCTTCAGTGAAGTTTTGAGTCTAAGACTTCTATACTTTTAGGGTTATCCTTCACCAGAGCAGCCACTGGGCAGGCATAGCACATGCTCTGTGGTACATGTGTACAGCTCTGTGCCTAGTTTTATATGTGATTCCCAGATTTTGTATAGCTAAGGCACTTTGTTCATGCAAGGAATCAGAATTAGCTGTTTGTGTGCTTAGCTGTGTTTATGATCGCTGCCTATATTCTTGCATGCTCATTGACCTCTGATCTCATGGCATATTGAGCCTATGATTTTTCAGATTTTTATGCTATCAGTGTCTATTGTAGATTTCATAACTTGTTAAATTTCTCAGCAAAACTTATCAGTATTCAGCACAGACCCAAATCTTCAAGGAGCAGTGGGAGAAGTGATGCTCCCAAAACTTGTCTTGTTATGTTGGTAGTCAGTGGCCCTGGCAAGACCTCATGTGCTGTGTGCTGTACAAATGCAGAAAAGAGACAGTTTCCATCTTGAGAGCTTCTAAATACAACAAAGAAGGCGGCACAAAAAATTTCCTAGGCATTCTTCTGTGCCACATCCATAACAAGATTGTAGGTCCAGAGTTAATGAAAAATTAGGAAAAGAAGGAATGAAAACAGAAGACAAGGAAAGGACAGGAGAGGGCAGTGGTGGCATTTTTCCTAAGAGGAGTTGATCCTGAGATTAAGTTGGGAGTCAAACACTATAACCAAATTGCCAAACTTAAAAAAAAAATAATCAGTGATTGCAGTGTTGATAAGAAACTACTCTGAAGAATTAACCATGATAAGAACTATGAACAGAGATGTTTGCTAAGTATCTACCTCCTACTGTCCCAACCAATTCCATGTTTTGTATTTGCTAAACAAATCATCTGTACGTCTAAAATTACAGATGATTAATAATAGTAATTGCTAATAATATAGGATATCCTGTCATCCTGATAGAATACAGAAAAAATGAATCTTTCATTTCTTCTTCCTTGAACTGGAATATGGCCAGAAGGGAAGGGAATTGTAAAGAAAAAGGAAGGGTATAAAGTGTTACTGCTGTGGAGTTGAAGCCAGAATGAATTGGGAATAGCAAAGCTGATACTGGCATCACTGATACTGGAGTAATGGAGTAATGGCAGTGCAGCGGGGTAGGGTCTGTGTTGCTGTTTGTGGTCAGCTTGCTTGTACACCAGAAATTGGTGTTTATATTTTTGAATCCACATTTTAAGAGAGGCCTCAATCAATGAATCCTGTGTAGATCATTTGCACTACTGTTTGTAAATAACAGAAATGTGGAAAAAATGTGACTGTGTGTTATATTGGGAAATGTATCTTTGTGCACAAGTGAGAATGTAGAGAGATGGACACAGTTGGGAGAACTCTGTCCCACATCTCCTGAGACACCCTGTGTTGACCTTGATGGTGGTCTTTTCTGATCAGATTGTAGCTGCCAGGAATTGAGTCTACTTCCAGTGGTGAAGAATCACAGAGGCAAATACTGTGTAGCTTGGAGTCACTGTTGGAGTGCCAAGAATGGAGGGAAGCTCTGATGAAGATGGTTGTGCTGGTGCCAGACAAATACTGGATAAGAAAAAATCCCTGTCCCAAGAGTTTACAGTTCAAAGGAGGAAGAATGAAGATAAGTTAGAACAAACATATGTTAGCCTTCCAAACAAGAGGACACAAGTTAGATTCTAAAAACAGGCAACAGATTGTTGTTCTTGTCTATAAAAATGCGTAAGGAAAAACAGCTAGCTAATCCCAGTAGAGGGAGACTGGCGCGGGGGAACTAAGGGAATGAAGAACATTCCAGCCAATTTGTTGATGACTAACATACTTTAAAACAACAGGCTGCTTTTTACACTTAGAAGGTGACTTGCTGAGTGGTTATTCGCAGTTCACTCCCTGGTCTTGATAAGAGCTCCCACAGGACATTCAGTTCTTTCCAGCTTCTCCCCACATAGGTTTATCTGTGAACATCAGTACAAAGCAAAGGGGAAAGAGGCCAAGCAGGTTTGTTTAATCTCTGCTGTGAGTAATGATGGTGTGCTGGGCTGACTGCTCTTTAACGCAGCTTGATACTACTAATCTGACTGGCCTTTTGCAGCATCTTCCTATGGGGTTCCATGTTGATAATTACCCTAGCACAAGCAATGATTTTAAGAGCAAGACTCAAATGAAATTAAGTTCTACCAAGCTGGGAAACCCAGAGGTCGGCGTGAACATCACAGTGAATATCACAGAAACTTTGGCTCAGGAGTCGCTGAGGCCATGCAGAACTGTACTTTCTTTGGCAACCACAGAATTGAAAAGGCCTATTCTGGGAAGACTGCCTCGTTGGAGACCTTTTCTATTCAGTTTGACTTGAGCTGGCCTGCTGTGAGCGAGGGGGCTGGACTAGATGACATCCTGATCTTCTAACCTAAATTATTCTATAATTCTACAATTCAGATTTTTATACAGTTTGCATTATCATAGTTTTATATTTAATATTAGTTATTTACTATTAGTGCCATATGTGTGCATCTTTAGCCTGTATCAATGGTGTCACTTTTCTGGGATTCAAAGATCACAAAGATCTTTTCCAAGCTAATAAAAGGGAGCTTCATCACATTGATCAGGATCAACTCTTTTTGATTTATGCTTACTCTCAAATTTGCTTATTATATATACCCACTAATAAATACTTTGGAGGATGGGCATTGTATTCCACGTGAAATGTAGTGTTTGGCTCTGCAGCACTACTACAGCACAAATAATAAGAATGTGTATCTATTTTTAGATCTGACCTGGTATAAATTGAGTCAAAATGGGTGAAAACAGAATGATCAAGGATCATGCAAGAAATTAGTGACTGAGAGACCAAGGAGGTGGTAACAGAAGCCAAACTGTCTGAGCGTTTTGTGTCATAGCCCCTGGACTGCAACACAACCTCTCCTCTTCCTCTTTGGTCTCAGAAATGAAAACATTACTGCACGTGAAATGAAAGTGAATGTTTGTCTGCTATGCTAAAGCAGCTGAAAAGGGAAACTTGCAGAAATGTAGGCCTACAAAGGACTGCTTGGGATGCTGACTCAAGTGCCTTCTCAGAAGTACCATGTTATACAATTGTTTTCGCTGCCTTAACAGTTTTATCCTTAAGCTAGGGATTTGATCTCTGCTGCTCCCATGTTTGACAGGCCTAGAATCAGGCAGGACAGTTGTGGTTATTGATTGGGAATTACTGACCAACATTTCTTGTCAGATAAGGTAATCAGAGTGTATATGGGCTTAGTGTGACAGCAGCGGCAGTTTGTGCTGGTCAGGCTAGAAATAGAATTTAGCTTTTAATGGAGTTACTTTAAATTTTTAGGTTTTGGACAAGTATATCCTCTCCCTGTTGAAAAATGTAATTATTGTTTTTTAACTTGCTTTGATGATGTATGCATTTGTCTTTTCACTATTTGAATGCATAGTAATTTTCAAAGTAACTCAAACTTTATGCTCTGAAGATTAGTACTCAGTTGATGAGATTTGTTCTGATGTCTCAGTCTGTGATATGTTTTTCATTGGTTGCCTATTCTTTCAGTCAGTACCCAGAGAGAAGAGCGGTGGGACCTGCCCGTGCAGCTTAAATGCAATTTGATTAATAGTGATTAATAAATCATATGTTTGATTATTTTGGTCTGGCCTGAGTTCAGACTAGTTCACTCCCAGCAGTGGGAGGGCTAGCTCAGCCAAAAAAATCCA
Source organism: Rissa tridactyla (assembly GCF_028500815.1). Lineage (NCBI taxonomy): Eukaryota > Metazoa > Chordata > Aves > Charadriiformes > Laridae > Rissa > Rissa tridactyla. The sequence continues at coordinate 9,158,404 of NC_071477.1, forward strand.
TGCCTAGATTGTTACTTTCGGGAAGTTCGGGGGTTTGAGATCCAAAATTAGGTTTTCAGGTTGTGCCAGGAGGGAATCAGCCACTAGATTAAGAATTTGGAAGCTTTCCCTCACAAAAATTTCTGGGAGTTGTATGTCAGGTCCAGGATCTCAGATCTATTCCCAGTGTAAGTTCAGAGCTAAAGCCATGCCTCATCTTCTCATACCAGAGATAGGAAGGAAGAAAAAAAAAAAAGAGCTTTAAGGAAGAGGGGAAAAAAAGAAGAAAAAAAAGTAGGAAAGGAAAAATGAGAGCCTGGCAAAGTGAAAAAGGTAGTAAGTCACGGGTAAATGGGGAATGAAACTCAAGGGGGCAGGGAAGCAGTTGAGGGATCAGATAGGAAATGTTGCTTTGTATAAAAGCTTCTCTTTTTCATTGTTCTGGTGGCTCTCCCAGACAGCTAGGGTCAAAGGGTTATTTTTAAACTAGCTATTGATTCATACAAGATGCCTGATTATGAAATATTGGAATCTTTCACCAGCAAGGGAAAAACTTCCCCCCGTGACTGACTGCCTGGAAACCCGCAACAGGGAAGGGGTTAATCGTTGTTCAGTTTACAGCTGGGAATTGCTGGTATCCAGGAAACAACGCAGAATGCACAAACCATGAGACCAGCTGGAGCCTGCTGGAATCCCATTCATTTTGGCAGAGGTGTCTGTGGTCTCGAATTCTGACATCACTGCTTTTTGCGTCACAGAGGAATGCCTTAACCACTTCTCCCTTTCTATTTTTTCCTGTCTCTCTTATTTGTGTGACTGACTCAGATTTGCAAAGCAGTGAGAAGAGGCAGTTCCCAAACTCCCCAAATCTCCTGTCATCAATGAAGCTTGTAAGTGACTCCACCAAGGATGTTAGATGAAAGGTGTGCAGGAGAAGCCATGCTAAGAAAGTATAGCTTGGATGTGAATTATTTCTGTTTCCAGTCTTATGTGGCACATTGCTGTAATAGACAGCGGTCTGTCTGACTGAACCCCAAAGAGAAAATACTCTTATGGCTCAGATACCCTAGAGTATGTCAGAAGAGCTGGAAACCCACGCTGGTCACAGGCTTCCCGAGTTACCCACTCAGTGTGCTGTGTCCAACAATTGGAAGACACGACAAGCCCACACTCTGGTTCTGCTCTGTAAGAAGTTCCTCTGAGACCTAGATAACTTTGAGCAGAAATAAAAAATCATAGGCCATTTAAAGATAGACTATCCTGCTCGTACATACCTCATCTTGCCTAGCTATAATCTGTGGATAATAATCCCTCAGCTATTCAACTTCTCTGCTGACATGTCCTTTTACACCCTAAACAAAGCTGCCTGAGATTCTTTAGAACTGCCTGTGTGCATGAGAAGCCATTTTGTGGTCCCCCGTCTTTTGTTGGTCTGCAGATCCTGCTAGCGTAGAAATAATAATAAAACCTGGTTTCTTCTCCTTAATATCTGCACAAATACAAAATTCCACTGTTACTTTTTGAGTTTAGTTTAATAGCTTGAACATGATCAACTAATATGATGTAGCTGAAAATGCATACAGGTGCTTATAGGAATGATTTGCACAGAAGGTGCATTTTCAGTCACATGATGAAGTTGACTAGTTACAGTGAGAACACTGGTGGCCAGAGGAAGCCTGTTCCCCAGCCCCATTTTCCTCTGGAAAGGCCTGACATAGATGTCGAGTGTGTTCTGTATGGAAGACATTTTGTTTTAGAAAAGATTGTGACCTCAAAGGACTATATTAAGGGAAATATATTGTGTTTAAGTATTTCACGACTCTGTTCTTCTGAAGTGGTTCGTGGCTGGTATTTGTCCTCATCAGCTGATCTGCAACTTCACTGCTCTGTAAGCAACCACTGATTATTCTGTTATTCTTCTTTTATGATTAACATTCTAAGCCGCAATGTTCAGCCTTAATATAAAGTGCAGAATAGAACCATCATCGCGAAGGAATCACTGTGGTAATCCTGAGAAAATGCATATGTGTGACTGGGTCACCAGAGAAATGGAAAAAAATAAAAAATTGCTCTTGCAAAATTTGGAAGTATACAGACTGTTAAAAGACTGATTTAGATCTCTGCTTTAGAAAATATTATCTAGGAAATTAATCTGGAATATCTATATGAAAGTTTTTCACTATTTAATCTCACTTTTTCAGAATGTGTTCTAATTAAAGATTTGCCTTCTTTTCCTCTACATGTTTACACAAATATTTGCCTTGCTATAAATAGATCTGCACTCATACCCTTAGCCAAGTTTTCAGACTCTGAAGGAATTTCTATACCTGAAAGATTCCTAGTTGTGTGTATACGTAATGATGTACCTGTCAGTGCGAGATGAGTTCACACTCAAGGTCTGCATGATTGTGGTTTGTGGTCTGTGCGTCTGTGCAGGGGTCTGTATGGATAGAACTTGGTACTTACTCTGTCTCAAAGCAAAAGTGCCCATACCTTTTCTTTGCGAGGTGTGAGGAACATCACTTCAGATGACGTGCAATGCCTGACAGCCTGTCTTGTGATCCAGTGTGGGCTAGGCCATCACCTCTGGGTGCACAAGGGCGAAAAGCAAAAGACATCCGTCCTCCTCCTCCTCCACGTCTGGAGCCCTCTGCTGCACCACACGTTTGGAGGCATTGGAACAATCCAGACTAGTCTGCGTTTTGCTTCCATGGGGTTGTTACTGATCCTGATGAAAGATTGTAAGGGCGGAAAAGAGAACAGGACGGAACACGCAAACGCCAGCCTTGCCACGGTTAGAGTAACACAGCGTGAATACCATGGCATACAGTTTTTGCAGACATCCTACAGAGCTGTTATGACACTGTCTCTGGAAGTCTTCAGCACATTGATTTTGCTAAATTCATTGGCATTGTTACATTTAGGTGTGGCATGAATCAATTATCTATAAACTAGAATTCCTAAAATTAGGGGCCTAACACAGAAAGATTCTGATTTTCAGGAATTCTGAGCTTTAACAGTTGCCGTTAGCTTTCCTGGGATATGCTGAGTGTTCAGCATGGCAGTGTCACCTCTTATTTAGGTACACAGCATCTGAAAACATCGACTTTCACCTTCAAAGCAAGCAATGCATTTGTGAGGACTTCTTTCTTAAGAGGCTATGGTTCTTTTTTTCCTGTTACTTGGAGATTTTCAGTGGCCTTGGGAATTGGGCTCAGAATCTGAGAGTTCAGCTTGTTACAAGGTTTCAACGTTACAGAATGCTTTGATAATCTGGACTGGGAGACTGCTTCAGATTTTACGCTGCTGTATTTAAGGCAGTGGACCTATGCCCGTTTCCATTTCTGGTGCTTTTTTTCACTGGCAGAAGTAAGGCTTTTCATGGCAGACATAACAAAAGCAACAGAGGTAAATAACCCTTCCATGGAAAGTGCAATGCTTTTGTTTTATGTCTTTCACACACGCTCCTGATCTGTAAATGGGGCTTCTAGGCAACACAAATAAACACGACAATTCACAATACTATGCTGGGCTTGTATCCACACTCACAGATGTTGCTGTCTTCCACTGCATAGGAGGCATTATCATAGGGATGGGTATAATCAATTTAGTAGCTGGACTTGGATTAAAAACAGATAGCTGGTGCAATCTCAAGAGCCGAGTTACACATTGCTGGGAAGCGCAAGCTGAGCTTTGACTGTGCTAGACTAGTTAAGGCAACCAGAGCAAACACCTGGCATCATTTAACAACTTGACTAAAAATATGTTTTTTCACATTAAAACTGAGGAGGAATGTGCCTCTGACCCCTCCTGGGTGTGGTATGAGGAAAGCCACAGCCATTGGAAGAATGTCATTAACGTCAATCAGGCAATGATCAAAAAACAGCCCCACCCGCCCTGCTATGGTGTGAATGTGTCACACAGACACTAACTAGTAACAGCAACTAGTGCATGGGATTTCTGTATCAGTCGTATTTGAGCCCTTATATGTTTATTTTTTCCCTCCATGATCTTTTCCTGTTTACCACCCTTTTTATAATCGTCACCCATCTTGGATTCTTCAGGCTAGGGTCATTCCAGCACTGGGAGTCACTGGGAGATCCTTTGTGCTTTCCAGTCTAGTCCTCCTTATCTTTCCATTTCTGTTTTTACAGATCCTCTCTTCATGATAATTGACATTTTAGTCTCAAAGATGTATTTTGAAAGCTAGCTTGAATTTTAATCAACAGTATGATCAGGACATCTTACAGATACTGTACAGCGTGTCTGGCTGTCGTGCATAGCCCACTGACTAGGAGATCTGGCATTCAGGGAACTGTCTGTGCGTGTCCTTAAGTCTAATGATGATAAGCTATTTTTAGGTCTTTAGTATAGCATATGAAATTTTGTACCAATTAGGATGTAGTAATGCCATCTTTGTATGAACTCAGTACCTACCAAAGTCAATGGTAGGAATGTTGTGTTAACCTCTTTTAATTTTTAATTATAATCTCACTTAAAGCTGAGGTTTGGTCTTATACTTACTACTTGGAATGATGATGTACGAACTGACCTAGCAAATCAATCAAAAGAGCTAAACAGGTTGCAAAAGAAGCCATACATATAAAATTAGTCTGATATCGTATGAAGTGTGGGTGCAGATGCTGTTTGAAAATTGTGTTGTATTACCTTCTTCAGTCCCCATGTACAGTACTCATATTGCATCTCTTCCTTTTCTTGTCATCACCGACTATACTTTTATTTATGATTAGAAGAAGAACTAAAGGTCTGAAAGGCTATCAGAAGATAAAAAACAGCACAGAGAAGTAACTTGCATAAAGTCATGTGGCAGGTCAATGGTTGTTTTTAAATCAAGCAAATAAATATCCATTGTATTATGCTGTCATCAAAATAATATAAAAGATCATCCTAACTTAAACACAGCAACAGTACAGTCTACGTCACAGAGTTTGCGTGCAGGAGCTGCTGATGGTTATTGTGTGACTGTATTTTACAAAGTTAGTCCTAAGGGAATATTTTACAGTCAAATGATGGCTGAGGGCTCTGGCCCACCACAGCTTCCTGTCTCCCTCCCCAAGGGCAAGAATCAATCTCTGTTGCATCTGTAAAGTCACACTGGATTTGGATTATTCTCTACATTTTTCTTTAATTATGTCCCCTTTTTTGCTTCTTAAGAGAGTCTTAAAATTTTCAAATATAATAAGAAATAATAATAACCAATTAAAAAGCTGTGGGTATTAAGTGGGAAATAACAGACTCAAACAAAAGTCAAGGATTATCCTGGGAAATGACGTTTATGGATCCTGGAGCGCTCAGTTCTGTGAGGCAATCTGAGGTTTTGGCTATGCTTAAAAATGAGGCAGCACAGCTTTACAAGGTAAAGGTTTGACAGAAATCACCAAAGTAGATTTTCTGCAAGGTTGAATGTGGTGCTAAAGGAGCTGTTGTATCTCCATTGCCCTCGTTAGCACTCCTTACTGTATTGCTTGTGGTCTTTGTCATGTTGGACCCCATTCGTATCAAGGCCGTAGCATTCTCTGTGTTAACCAAAATAGGCCTGTGGCAGCAGCCAGGGTGTAGACATGGTTGTACAAGAAAAATTGTACAAGAATTCCCTGTATACTGTATTTCCCTTGTAAAGTTAATACAAACCATATGAGTAAAAGCATTTTTTTGTGTTGTAACTCCACCAGGACAATCAAATATTATTTATATACCATATAGCGTGCACTGAAGAAAAGGGCTAACAGTATTTGTATGAAAAGCTTTGTCAGGCACAAAACAAACATGCTGACTTGAGTCTATGATTAGTAGCATCCAACAGATTCTGATACACACTGTGCTCTCCAGCTGTATGTTTGTAAGCAACAAGGGATAACTGCCCAGTCCACTAATTACAGTTGGACAGTACGTTTGTATACAGAGTAATGTACAGGAATTTATAAAATAATTTCAGATGGCATTTGCTTTGAAAATACAGCCTACTTGGAGGAAGCTGCAAAACCCAAGTGTTGCATTGTTGCATCTTTCTCTTCTTTTATGGTTGAATACTGGGGTTTAAAGACATCTTATTCAAACATAATAAGGTATATCTTCCAAAGTGGCTGAAAAAGGCTCCTTTTCTACTAAAAAAAACCCACCCTGCCCCCAAGAAACAGCATGTGAAAGCATTAGCTACTAAAAGCAAGTCCTACTTATTTTACCTACATTACAGTTTGAACACCTTAGCTTTCTGTAGTGAAGACAACACTGGACCTTAGGCTTTAACGTGAACTGTAGCATATACTGAAGTCTATCCTAAATGGTTCATAAATTACATTCTGATAACACTCCTAGACAAAATAAAGTCAAGAGGGAAGAGAAGCAAAACAGTTTATCCGCTCTGCAAACATGAACGCTTGTGCAGAAGTGTAAGACGAAGGATTTATCCTTATAAATCACTGTGATCATCAAATGTTATGTGAAGTTCAGGATAGTGTGCAGACAATCGGACTAAATTGGCTTCATTCGTTTAATTTGGAATACTTACCTAGGAAAGGATTGGGTACAATCTCAACAAGGATTTCTGGATTTGATCTTTTTTTGTGTAGCCTTTCTCATGTGAATCAGGCTTTCAGGATCAGGATCAAGGTCCTCATCCGAAGGCTGCTCGAGTCAATGGAAAAACTCTCATTGTCTTTTGGGGCTTTGGATCAGGCCCCAAAAGTTGAGTCATACTTTGAATGGAACATTGTTTGAAGCAAAACAGGCTCAAGGCTTCATTCACATAGAGGCTTTAACTGTTAAGTGAAATTTCCTGAATGCTTCCTGTGCCCTGCTGCCTACTTCCTGCTGCCTCTTCTCCTGAGGACACACATGGTCAGGGAGAAGACCATGAGCCCGCTGCCTAACTCGAGTGGTCTTTGGCCTGTTCTCTGCTGCCTTGTCTCTATCAATCAATGGGAGATGTCTCCGTCATATGACCAAAATGCAGATGTCCCTCATATCTGATAATGTAACAGTAATGCTCTGGTTAGGTTATGTGACCAGAATATATCCCATATTGTGACAGAACATTTATGCACTAATGTAACAAGGAAGTGATTCTGATTCAGTCGCTTGAAAACATGTCTGGCATCTGGCCACCTGGTCATGGAGGACCAAAGCTTACTGTTCTCAAGAGCTTTCAGTAGGAACCACCATCACCAAGAGACTGGGCATTGCTGATCTAATCCACCACCATCCATATTCCAAATGGAATACATACCTGACACCTTTTTCCTCCAAGAATGTGGGGAAAAGTGTCTTTAATAATTTTAATTTAAATCTTCATATTACCATTGTTATCTACCAGTTAGTATTTGTTTGATCAGCTTTTATTTTCAATTCCCATATACATTTGTGTGACTCCAAGTTAACTTTGGGAGCCTGTTGCTTCTGGATGGAGAGGGCCTGGAGATTTGGACAGAAGTCTTCTTTGGTAAGCAGAGGTGGCAGACAGGCTCTTCTATTCAGTGGGTTTTAAGAACAGAGAAATAGTGATTATACCTCATCCTTGCTGTTTAATTGCTTGTTTCACATCATCAGGACAAGGACACTGGACAGAAGGATGTGTTTGTACTTATTTTTACATGTGACATTTAAGAGGCAAAATAAAAAGTGAAGATTTTCTGCAGATGTGTTTTCTGTTTATGATAGATATCTAGAAATATGAGGGATGTTTTGGTGCCCTTATGTACAGGTACTTCATATTTGCTAATTTCCACTTCCACTTTCCATTAGGAAGTGCCAAAAGTGACTTTTCATCTAACAAGCCGTCACTGCTCACCGCTTAAACTCATGCCAATTAGTTGTATGTTTTTAATTATTTCCGAGTCCTGTGTGCCAGTCATGACAGCCCATGAAAAACAAGGAAGAAGCCTAATGCATCTAACCAATCCAAATCATGATTAGCTAAATATGACTTTAGTTTATGTCAAGGTGCTATCGCAAGTGAGATATATCTGCTAAAATCATCTATGTACAAAGGAACATGAAGCATATAACCTACACTGCAAGAAATATGCATTGCATATAACACAATCCCCAAATACCTGGCCACATATTCCACATACTGGATCCACAGACAAACACATGCATGCAGTATATACACATCAAACCAGGCAAACACAAACCCACAGAAAACAAGTTACTGCCTATGAAGGATGGGTGCGTCAAATGGAATTTGAACCTCCGCATATCGAGCTGAGGAAGCAGTTTTTCAGCCTAGTTAAAATTTTCAAGCTCTCAAAACATTTTCTCCTCTACGCTCAGTTAAAATATTCACCTTCCCAAATTGTCCTTGAAGAACGTGCAAGCATTACCCCCAAAAAATTAATAGCCCAGTAGCTAGGATCATTAGCTGGGATGTGAGAGATTTCATAAGTCAAACCCCGAAGGTAGATCTTATGCCCCAAGTCTAATGTGAGAGTATTAATCACCAGACCAGTGGTTGTGCTGTTCTATTTTGATTAAAAATTCAGCAGATCACTGGACCTAAATAAAGAGATAATTTTGAGCCACAATGGCCAGCGTAATTCTGTGGGATGTGGGAGACCATGTTCAATGCATATTTCATATTTATATAAAATATGACCGTTCCAATGCCATGTTCCCATAAAAAATTTCAGGTTCAATATAATGTAATTTTCCTTTAAAAAAAAAACAACAGAGAAACTCTTCATCGGAAAATTCCCAAGTAGCTTTTCCTCTTGAACTACCTATGGCGTTTGCCAAAGTAGTTGACGTACAATGAGATTTTTGCCCTCTGTAATTTAAATCCATGGTTTTTTTCTAAGGGTGATTCATTTTACAAAAACACACAACAAATAAACAAACACATCACTGGAGTTAAGAAGAAGCATGTGTTATGGATTAAGAAAAAGAGCACCCCTCGAAAGCTCAGCTGGTCCTGTTCATTATAAAGATAGTGTTATTTTTTTCCATTTCATTGTCTTCCTTTTTGTTTGTGCTTCTTTTCTCACAGTGTCTCCCTTCATTTTTTCTCTCTGGTACAGTCTTCACTCCATGTGTCATTCGGTTGCTTTCCCTGCTCCTAGGCTTTGTCTAGACCAGGATGTGAAATGTGTTAGCTAAGACCAGTTAACAGTAAAGCAGATAAGACAGTGAGACTTTGACATGTTTTGAATTGACTTAGTTGGATATACTAAAATATTAAATATCTCATTGTCTGGATGAGCCCTTTATTTCTCTGAAATGAATGCTGGGTCCTTGCTAGTGTAGTGTCGGTACCAGTCCCATCGCCATACTTTCTGAACATCCAGCCCTGCATAAAGCAACAGAAATCAGACCTGCCACATGCAGTTCATTCACTCGTTCTCTCCCCGCAGGTAGAAATGGGTTTGCAGGCAAATGTTTTTATTTCTATAGACTCTTTTTTGTTGAAAATTACGTACCTGAACTGTGTTTGTGTTTGAGAAGGTGGGTCAAACCACACCTGATGCTTGGAGTAGAAGGTAATAACGGACCTAAGGTGCTGGAGAATTTATTCCAGGGACTCCGGGCCATCTCAACAAATGAACTTTAACTTAGTTAATAAATGAACTAAGCATGCAGAGCTATGGTGTTTGCAAATATGCATTGTAAATGTTCTATGATAAATACAATGGAGAGAGACAGGGAGAAGTATGCAGAAGCAGCTTAGCACACAAATAGGAAGAAAAAAAAATCATAATTTGATTTAAGGTATTACTTCCCACCTAATTTGAGATTTCAATTTTCTCTCCTCTCTCTCCCTCACCACCCAAGCTCCTACAGCAACTTTTGAGCCACTCCAGTGAAATACAGTGATTGACAGTGCAAGGAACTCAATCAAAATTAAACTCATTTTCCCCATGGGTCCATAAAGGTTTTTTCTTTGGTTTATAGGAAATGCATATGTGTAACTAAATCCAAATTTGGCAAAGATACGACTTTTGAATCAATTCACAATGAGTCTCATTCATTCCACTGTAGATGAAGCGCAGCATCTCACACTAGAATGTGATTAGCTTCTTCATACAGCAATATCCCTGCCCTTTTTTTTTCTTTTAAGCATATAATTGGTGAGGCAAAATGTACCTGGAATGTATCTTGCTGCAGCAGACACAACAGCTCTGCCCTTTGGAAACTGACACTCAGAATTTCTTAGCTACAGTCCAGTTGTCATAAGAAGAGATGATTAATTAGCCATGGGGCTGCAGCGGGACAGGGGGGCTGAGGGGCTGGAAACTGGCAGGGAAATGGCTAAATAGATTCAAGGAGCAGTAAAGCAGTCCAAAAGCTGGAGGAGAACTGCTGGAGACATCTCTAGTTTGAAAGCCAAAGATTTCCAGGCAGAAGCCAGAAGGGCTGTATAAACGTAAATGAGTGGGTGGACAGAACAGATCAGCCATGTATTCAGAGGTCTTTCAATTCACTGACCCTCTTTAGCACCAGACGCTGCTTTTAATGCACAGCTGGCTGGTGGAGGAGGATTTCAGTGTAAACAGAGAGGGAGATGGATCTAATGTCCAGGATGGAACCTAGAGCTGTTTGCCCAGTACTGTACTTGTCCCAGCCGAAGGTTGGGATCTTTTTGATCATGTCCCGCACGTTGTACTGTACTCAGATGAATCACTTCCTGCCTTTGCCCTTTTTCTCGCTGCTGCATCACAGCAGCACTGCTCTGGGACTGGATCCTGAAGCCTGGGCTGAGCTGTTTGTGTTCTCTGGGCTCTGTCCTGGCGCCTGCTTGAAGGGAGAAAAGGCTGCTGTGCGTCTAAACTGCTGTGTCATACTTAGTTATTAATGACCGAGAACCACATGACACAAAGTTCTGGGAAGCTCAAGCAGATTCCAGGAAGGGGTCAAGGAGTTCAATAAACAGTTTTATTAGAACTTGAATTGCAACCAAAAGGCTACACATTTAATTTTTTTTATAAAAACTTTGTGAGTGTTACTTGAATTTAGAAATCCTATGAATGGCAGAAAAAGCACAGGGGTTATCTTTCCTTCCAGTTGATTTTTATGTCACTGCCAGTTCAAAGTTGTCCTTGACAAGGAAACCTGAATACACCCTGCATTTACATTTTTCAGTTACCTTTCCTGTTTGTTGGTATACCGTAGGGTTATCTGAACTTCAGTCCTAGATGTGTATCATGATCAAAGGGTCAGATTCTTGCCTCAGTTATACTGGTGAAAATTCAGAAATTAGTGGAGCAGTGCTAGATTTACACCAGCATGTCCCACACTGCTGTAAAGCCTAGTGTAGGCATGTCGCACGTCATGGTTAAAAACAGAGATATAAATTCTAGATTAGTTTACTACATTAGTAACGTGCAGGATGACAGATGCCGTATCAATGCATAATGCTGAGAATAGGTTGGAAACGGTATTCATACTGACACAGAGGAATCGTGTGGCCCGGTGAAAAGATATGGGGTGAGTCTCAGCAGGCAGATGGCCACATCTCAGTGTCCCCATAGTAAGTGGCACTAATTGGCTCTGTTTCCTGGCAGCAAGCCCGTGAACTGAATAAGTTGGTGCTCAGTAAAAAACAATTTTTCAGTAAATTGCCTTTGCTAAAGTAATTGCTTTTACATTATCTCTACCGCACACTCGTTAAGACCAAGCTACAGTTCTGTCTCACTGAACATGCTTTTAATTAGTGTTTCTGGCTTTACTTCTGTGTTTCCTTTTACTGCCATTAAGCACTATGAGTTGTCTAGCACTGCGTATGTTATAAATTGATCAATTTGTTCATTCATCAATTAATACAATTCAGAAGAAATGGGAAGTAGGAATCCATCTCCCTTTGAAAGTGATCATAAAGCATCCATTATAGTAAATATTAAGGATACATTAATAAGCATTGCTATTCCACTGTTACTAATGAGTACTGAGCCACAGAAATTAAGGGTCCAAGACTATTTATTTTGAAGTAAAACTGAGGTGCTTTTTGGCCTTACTAGAAAGTGAAGGAACATGACCAAGTTCCTACTTGAGATAAATAGAAGAGCTAAAACTAGAGGTCAGGTCTGTGTCATACTCTACTGATCTATCTATGGGACAGAATCTTCTTAGTGCTAGCTTTTGTTGGCTGTTTGCTACAAACCATAGCTCTATATGATAATGTTTAGCAGTTCTGCATATGAAGAGATGGAACAAAATTTTCCCCACAAATACTATTGAATGCATCAAAGCTCTGCGCCGGGTCATTCACTCGGTGTTGTAGCTACCTTTGGGGTAAAACACAGCAAGTACTCAACAAAACATACAAAACCGCATGGCAGTCTTTAATGGAGGAAGTGAAAAAATATTGCATCTGTTTGAAATAAACGGGGAATTTTAGAGAGGTAGAATGGAATTACCCAAGCTGGAATCTGACTTCAGTTAACTGGCGTTAACTCTTGCAAAAGCAGCCACAAATTTTTCAATGTCACACTGGTCAGAAGTTCAGTTTGACCTCTTGTCCTATGGGTGGCATTTCAAACATCCTGGTACCTCCTACTGTGAGGAGGTGGGCTAGCTCATTGCTGACTTAGAGAAAATCACTGTTATTCATCTCTAAGGCTGCTTCCACAACATTTGGAGTTTATCAAAGCCTTTGCCTAAAATTCGCTGCCACTTTTCATGGCTACTCCAAGGCTCCTCATTAGAAAAGCTTTTTGAAGCATGGCATACCCATTCTGTTGAACGCTGCAGGACAATGGCTAATATCTGTGGCAGTTCTGTCACATCTATATCAATAATTTCTGGTCTAATGCAGATTATTTGCAGAGGCTGTTGAAGTTCTATGGTACTACAGAATACTCCATAAACTTTACTTCATGTAAAAGTTGCAAATAGATATGCAAAAGATATTTTCTCATGCCAGACAATTTGTATCTTACCATATGTCTAAAGCTGTGACTGGAAGGTGTAATTGCGGCATATACAGGGACCTCTGAACTACTTTTTTCTTAGGTGGTACAGGTAACAGGAGAAATGATGACATAGATTTAATCTTTCTGAGTCGTTGTGCGTCTGCTAGTTCTCTGGGTACCAATAAGGGGGGTGCAGCTTAAGAGCTGCAGATCATCTTAAACAAAAGCATTAAATAATTTCTTTGTACCAAAATATAAACCAATTCTAATCAAACATGTTGCACATTTATAAATTGTCAGTCTCATAGTTTCCTATGATTTCTAGCCTCATAGAAAACAAAGTACAAAAAGTAGCGGAACTAATGAATCTTGGTTTTCTGTGCCTTTATGTGCTGTGGTGTGTGCTCTGATGGGTGTGAACTCCATTGGGAGATTTTCCCATAGTTGGGCATTTACTATTCTTTCTCATCTGCTTTCCGTGGTATTGAATACAAAGTCACTTCTACTGAAGCTTTTCCCTTCGTAGATGCATTACTGAAATCTCTTGCCTATCTGACTACTACAATGAAACATAAAATCTTAACGTAAATTTAGACCTCTGTCTTTATATATTTAGTAGCAAGCTGTCAGTCACTTTGAAATTACAAAGAATTGATGGATAAAGAGACACATGTATGTAACATATGCAAACACAGCACAACCACATCAATCCCATTTCCGCAGGAAACCAGGTTAAAGATAAGAAGTCTAGCAAGAAATTGTCAGTGCAGAAAACTCTGACAAAGATGAAGTTAGCATTAAAATGGGGGAGACGGCAAAGGAAAATTTAACATTTCACTTGATAACTGTTTCTCCCAAATTTTTGATTGAAACCCAGTTTTTGGCAAAATTTATTTTCCGAAAAAGAAATTATATAAAATTAAACTCGATTTTCTGTCACATTTCCATGGAAAGTTTTAGATCAGGCATGATTAGAAAGCGCAAGAAAGCTTCCCAACAATAACCAAACCAGACAGGCAGATCTCTTTTAGTTGGAAAAGATAAGGATCGATAGAAACATGACATGTGGGAAAATACACATGGACTGGAGTGAAAGTTCTTAGGAAGTGAGGACCATTCAGTACCTTGCTTTGGATTTGGGCGACAGTGAAAAAAATTACTCTCAGTAGTTGTCCAAGTAACAGTGTCCTGTTTATATCTTGTGGTCTTATGAGTAACTGACTGGAAAAAACAAGAATGAAAAGATAACAATTACAATAAAATTAAATTAAATAAGCCAGTGACTCATTACAGAGCAGTAAAAACAAAAACAAGATCATTTAGGACTCAATAACAACAGAGGAATTAAAAGGAAACACAAAAATGGCTAGATTGTTTTCCTTATATATACAATCAACAACATTGAGATAGGAAGGGAGTAGAACTGATGACATAATTATTCAGTGGAAGGCAGAAAATGCAGAAAGTATGAATTATAATACTACAGTACTTTGGCCACCATGTTAGTTTTAGTGGGACAAAGCTTTTTCTTTTTTCTTAAGAGGAACATAACTCAACATACATCCTACCAAGGTACACCACTAGAACTGACAACGGTATTTACCCTACATACTCAGTCTTGCTCCATAAATGTGTTTTATTAAACAATATTGTGAGGCTTTAGAAAAGTGTCATCAGTGAAGACCCATCCATGATCTCCTTCATAATTTTGATACAGACTCAGGGCTAATCTGAGAGTAAGGGCAATCCAGGAAACTCTTGAAATATTTAAGCAAACTAGAGCTCAATTTCATATGACTCTATTGGGACAATTTGTGAAGTTATTGTGCTTCCAAAGCACGGTAGTGCTAGGAACTGTACATTCTGAACTCAGTGCTTTTCACAGAAATCTGACATGAAATGCTGACCTCTGCACAGCTGTAGTGCTTTGATTTAGAAAAAAAACCCTAAAAGTTTCATTTTGAAGAAGAAAATTTATTATATAAAGGGATACCTTGACTTCTTAATGCCACTAACTGCCAATGCCAATAACAAGCCGAAAAATTCAGGGTAGAATACCAAAATCCCCAAAGTTTGTGGTCATTTGTATTGACTCACCTCTGAACAAATTTGATCTTTCTGTCTCTTGTCAAGTATTTCTAGTGTTCTCTTTGCCATGATTTCTAAAAGATCACTTCAGTATACTAAGTTTGATGGAGAGAGGAGCACAGTGACTCTTGGACTAGTTTTGAGTTGTTTGTGATAGAGTTCAGGGGCCTTTAACTTTGCTGCAGTAGAGAGGCTGACCTGCTATTCCTGAAGCTTTAGAATTTCTGTGGAAATGAATCTTGTTAAGTTCTGCTTTAGCGTTGCAATCCAAAGAACAAAAAACCACTTTATAAACACAAAGAATGGGTGTTCATACCACTAATAAGGTAAAGTAGTATCTTGGAGAAAAACAAGACACAAAGCGGTAAAATGATTTCCCCTTATTTGCTCTGGGAGCCACTAGGAGAGCAATAAATAGAATCTAAATCTCCTGACTGCTTGTCCTGTGCCTCAGCCACGAGACTAGGCTTCATCTGACAGACACTGATTTCTGGTGTGTGCATTGTTTTTCTGCACAGATGGTAAATCCTCCTGTAGAGTAAACAGCCTGCAAAGGGAACAGCTGCAGATGCCTTTTTGACAAGCACCTCGCCTGATGCTGGCCATGTGGAAGATTTGTACCCGTCAGATATATTATACTGTCCTCATCTTCAGTTGTGCTGTGTTGTTTACAGCCTGGTTCCCTGGAAGTCACTAGAGCTTTTCACAGCTATTCCTTCAATTCTTGAAAAGACATGAGTCAAGTATTTTTAACTGTTTCACACCAAGGCTCCTATGACTGTACTGTTTGTTGCTATTCTGTGCTTCAGTTGCTTCCGTCCTTCGGTGTGCTCTAACTGAGCAGGAATGTTCTTCTTGAGTGTTCCCGGCACTAAAAGCGGCAGACATGAGGTTAACATAGAGCTGAACAGATTTCATGCTCAGTTACATTTACCAGTCCATACATTTCAAAGCTTGTAGGTCTGAAGAGAGACATTCCTCATGAGCAGTTCAGCTCTTTCACCACCATGAAAGAGTCTGCCTGACTGACACCACATATGGCAAGGTCACTATCAGTTTCTTGTTTGTATATATGGCCTTTTTCTAGGGAATAAGTTGTTTCTTCAGTCAAGAAAGCTAGTATGAAACGCTTTTTTGCCCCTGTGCTCTCTAGCCCTCAGTTACCAAAAGAATGACACAGAACTCCCTCATGTTGCGTGTTTGTATTCATTGTACAAATGTTTACTGCTGACATAAAATTCCAGTTTGCTAAGATGCATGCTCTGGTTTTGATGAAAGTGTGCTGAATTTATACATCTGCTCTAAAATAGTAACTTACCAAGTGGGCTTAGTATTTTTCATTGTCACTGCCATTGCTGTAACAGATGCTAGGAACAAGCTGACAACCCAGATTTTCCACTGAGAAGTCATTTGTGGATGCTGCATTTGTAGCAGAATCCGTCAGTTCTCTAACTCATAACTCAAAGTTAACTGTCAATTTGCTTTTCTTAAAATGCTGAAGATTGTGTCCTAGGGGATCATAAATAGTTTTATTTAATCCTGGAAATGTACTCAGTTTGTTACTTGACAAATGTAGAAGAATCAGTCCCCTGTTTGAAGAGATTACTAAAGGAAAGGTGATAATAGAGAAAAAAAGTGAGAAGCTTAGAGCTATGAATAATGCAGAAGAGTTTTCTGAGAGGTTATTGGAAATTCACTGGAAACCACCAAACTATAAAACTAGAAGCCATTGTACTGGATGTGTTCGCATCATCTGCACTGATGTGTAGTTGGTTCAGCATAAACTAGGAGCCTCTTTTCCACCTCTACCAAAAATCTAGTGAAACATCTAGAAAAAGTATCATGCAGGCATATTGCCAGGTTGAATAGCTAGGAAGCAAAGACAAGGTGTTTTGGCAAGAATCCTCACCTCTATTTTCTGTGACTCTGGGAAAACCAAGCTATGAAACTTTGAGAAGTATACGATCCCACACTTGGACAAGAGCTGCAGCACAAAATGTGCAAGGGTTGACCATGATGTGACAGAATGTCTGAAGAAAAACGCATAAAGAAGTGCTTCAATTTTTAGATTTAGGAAGGTAGAAGAGGACTGTACCCTTGGTGAATTGACAGGATCTCTTCAGACAGATCAACTAAAGGAAGAGGATAAACGTAGCAGCTTTGGTCTACAGGGATAATTAGGACTGAGCTTAAAGTCATCATGGAACATTTATTAGTCGCCACTGTTACACAATGTGAAGCTCAGAGGTCAGCTTTTGATGGTTGTACAGCTCAGACCCGGAATAGTTGATGAGATTCTAGTTGCAAAGTTAACCCAGCTTGATTCCCAGCTTGGCCTAAGCCTGTCCTTAACCCTGACATGTTTTGAAACTTAAGTTACAAGGTATAATAAACAGGAACCACTTTGTTTTAAATATCATTATAGACCAGGACTAATTTTATGACAAAATGGTCCAGCAGGATGTTCTAGTATCTCTGTCCATATAATACTAGGTCTGCTAAATTAACTACTGAGAAAATTAGTTTAACTACCAGAGAATAAGAAGATTTCAAGCCTGCTGTTTTCACTATCTCCCTGAAAAATGTAACAGGCTTACAGGACAGAAAAATTATTCAGGCAGTAAAATTTGTAGTCTGTTGAGTTTCACTAAGCAGATGAAGTTATACTTGAAAAGTGTTTTTATGACAGTGTATCTGTGTTTGCTAGGCCTTTTACCAACACAGAAAAGTAATGAAAAAAAATATTTATAACTGGCATTTGTATTCCAGCAAATATTTTAGCATAGAGCTGATCTTAGAGCAAGTGCAAATACTGCCATGCACTTCAGAGTGCTGGGATGTCACACAGATGCCCAATAAGCTGCGATTTGTTTCTCTGCAGCCCATGGGGAACTGGAGTCATTTGCAACAGAACTAATTTTTGTTTTGTGCAAGGCAAACAAGCGAGGGGAGAGGGGAGGAAGCAGCAGGCATACATCAAGTGATCTTTAAGCAGCTAGCCCCTGCCAAGGGAAGATAAGGAGAAATGAATTAGCTACTCTGGAACCAACTCCACTTCTTTTTCTCAAATAAGAAACTAGGCTTTGTGCCTAGTTAAAGTGCATCCTTGCTTTGAATGCCTTGTTTCCGTTCCATGTCAATTTTCTAGTGCTAAACTAATTTGCTGAGGCTCTGCTAATGTCCCTGCCAGAGGAGCTTCCATCGCTCTTATCTTTATTTACTCAGAAACATCGCGACAGGCTATTTTAGCCCTCTTGTCCTTTCAAATTATTTTCAGCATCATTCCCCATCTATCCCAAAAGCTGCCTCCTGCACAGTGATACATCTTAGCAAGAGGATAAGGAAAATCTAGCAATAACGTCCTAGACGCATGTTGCACAATGAAGATTAACAGAGGACTGACTAGCTGGTAACTCTAATTGAGTTTCTGAAATTCTGTCAGTCAACAGGCCACCAAGACAACAACGCAGCACAGAAGTGTGTAGCTGCCCCGCAACCTCCCATACAATGTTTACTCCAGTGAGGAACCCACTCTGCTTGAACCAGTGTGGATTGTCCATGTCAGCTCTGAGCCACAGTGATGATGGCTGCCTTTCACGAGGAGCTACACAGCTTACTGTAGTTGGGAAGTCACAGCAAGGATTGATCTGGCACTGGACTGCTTAGCATCAGTCTCTGCTTCTTCCAAAATTCTTTTGAGGAATCTGGGGTGGTTGTTGTTGTTTTTAGCAAGTAACTGCAACAAGAAATAGGGAAAGGCCGTAAGTGCTGGACTAATCTCATAAAACAGGCCCATACAAGTCCATGCTTCCTTATCTTGCAGGATCTGAACTTAGCGGCTCCATGTAGTTTATTTCAAGCTTTTAAGTCAGGGGAGTATTTAATGATTTTGTAGTGAAAATCTGTCCTTAGGTTTGTCTGTTCTGCCTGTGTCTGCTCCTTTCTCCTTGAAGGCTGGCCCATTCTTCCCTCTGGAGGACGGGATGTGGCCATAGACAGAGCGTCTGCACTGGGCTGGAGGAGGTTACTGGAGGGCAGAAGGCTGATCCCTCCCTCTCCCTGAGGACCCAGCGAGGAGTCTCCCTCGAATGACACAGGATGATCTTGTTCCCCAGAGCTCACCCTGATGTTTCCCTGACAGGCAAAATGATCCCTCCCAGGGGCTGAGCGTAGTTCCTTTCGCAGGATTGCATTGAAGATGCCCCCTCCCCACAGGCAGAATGCCTGCAGCAGGGTAAATACACGGGGCTGTCCCTCTGTCCTGGAAGCTGAGGATACGGAAGGAAGCCTGTTCCGTACCTTCAGAGACTCAGCCATTTGCTAATTCTTACCCTCTTTTCCCCACCTGCTCACTTGTGACACTTACTGGGACCAGATTTAATGTTTAGAACATAGCAAGGATAAAGTCTTTTTATTTTCTCTGTGGAATAAAGTTCAGGGTTATGCTGATTAGAGGGTCTCTTCAGTTTCTGTTAAATCTTTTCTATTATACATTTTTTTTTTAATCACAATCTCTTGGCTGATGTTAAAAGGGAATGCAGTAGGCTTTGGCTTTGGAATCACAGCTAATGACTTTCCAGTAGTTTCAGAACAACAAGGTACCAGTGCCACCTTTTGCTAGTAAAATCTGATAGCAACAAGCCAATGACTAATAGTCCAGGAGTAGCTTTTCTCTGTTCCACTGCTGTCACAAGAAGTCATTTCCAAACTTAGTTTATAGGGCCATTGTGGATGTTGGACAGAAAATGTTTACACCTAGAGTATGTCTGCAACATCGACAAATCTTGACTAATTGTGCAATGCTGCTTATGATGGCATAGAGAAGCACAGGGGTGAGCTGGCTTTCCCATGAACAACGGTGCAGGTTATCAGTAGGAGTCCTGAATTGCAACTTTTCTGCTCTGAGCATTAGTACAGAACTGAAGGATCTAATCACCTGCTCCTCTCCTGAGACACACAAGACTGTAGAAAAACAAAAGCTCTTTTTTCTTGCTGTTTTAAATTAGCGGGGAGTGCAGGTATTCCAAGGAACAACAATATCAGATTTTAATTACTGTTTATTTCTACTACAGTCATGCCCAAAATCCCAAACTGAGTCTGGGACCCTGTTGCTACATGCTGTATCTTACGGCATGTTGCCCATTAAACAAAACTACAGCATGAATGAATGAAAGAGAAACAGTGAGAAAAGAAACAAAAGTAGAAGGAGGGGAAATAATTTGAATAGTATGACAGAGCTGGTGATAGAGCTTGGTCAGGAAAAACCAAGTACTGAACCCACATCTCCTGAGTAGTTAATCGTACATTTACTTTACCACAGTGCCCACTTCCTTTTTGTATTAAGAAAGATGCATATATCCAGAAGTTATTGCAGTTATTGCAAATTTCAGTTAATATTTTTCTGTCGTACAATGCCAGGGCTTATTCCATGAAATTATGAGATGAGCTGCTGTAAGCTGCTCCATCATGGAACTCCTGAACTCCTTACTTTTTACTTCTGTACTACTGGGATGAAGTGGCCTGTCCCATCTGCACTTTGGGAGAAACTTAGGGTATCTATTCACACCTGCATGCACATACTCCACCCAGGAAAATGAAGGTGCGCTTGTAGCACGTGCAAAAATATCTCTGCTAGCTTAATCGAATTAGCATGGATAATAACAGCCACAGAGATGCAGCCGAGAAGTCTTAACATGCTAGTAACCAGATTACAAACTCTGAAAGACTCTGAGTATGTGCTCCAGCTGTTAAACCCACGTTGCCACATTTTTGCTGCTATTGTTACCCAGCTATATCAGCCTAGCACAGGGAAATCAGCACGTTCTGCAATTACTCCTTCCACCATTTTTGATGCATAGATGCATTGAAAGGCACAATACTTTAAAGAAACCAGCTACTCTTGCACTTTCGTCGTTATGGGATGGTCTATTCAGGTAACCTCAGAGTGCTTTTGTTTAGTATGGCAGATTGTTACTCCATGTGATAGAACTGAAAATAATGAACTTTGATGTTATTAATTTGTTATTCAGTGCCTTGCTCCTGACCAGCCTGGCACTTGGGTTTTGGCCTTTGCAGTGCTCATACATACCTTGAAGAGAGGCGAGTCGAGGGAGCAGAAGGGAGGGCTGGTGTTTTACCCAATAAGCAATAGATCGGTTAACACAGTATCTTATACAAAAGACAGTGTAGATTTCCAAACTGTCAGGCTGAGAGGGAACGAATTCTAAGAACGTGGTTTCTTGAAGGCAGCGGCAATTAAAGTCCACTGTTACATCCTGTACAGAGTACTGAGGCAGCACCCTGCCAGAGATGGCTGTGTGTGAGTGCTGCCTCTAGCACAGTCACAACAGGAGCATGCTGCTTGTGCAATCCCCGCCATGGTACAGCCATAAGAGTAGCGAGTTTCTTCCCCCGTGCAGCTCAGTCATACTTGCTTCCTGAAGTGGCTTCTTGTACCGGGAATTTCCACCCTTGTTGATGTTGACTCTCCCTTATCCAATGTGCTTTTGAGCTCTCAAAGTCTGTCAAGGACCTCTCCCCAAGAAACCTGGATAATATGAAGTATTTTTCTGTAAAATCAGCTGTTGAAGTGTTTTAATGACAACCATGGTACAGGTGACCTGGTCTCTATTCCCAGTGTCCACCTGCTGTGTGGCCAGAGGTAGCTAGCTAGAGTTAACTTCATGACTCCTTTCCTTTCTTTCCCTTTATCTGTTTCCACTATAAGATAAGAAGCTCGGTATTTGCCTAGTGCTTAGTGCAGTGAGCCCCTTTGACAGGGGCTTCTATATGCTACCAGAAAGAGAATGGAACAGAATCCCTATTTCAGCTTACTTTTGATATGAATGCAGATGTTAATCCAAGAAACTAGGAACAGTTTCTCTAGTTTTATAAAGTTTGAAATTCATTCAACTGAAATGAATGTAACTGGTCCCGTCTGCAGAGTTAAGCATACACTCTGTGCTCTTTTAAGATCAATACTATTGATTAGTACCTTTTTTTTACTAATAATTGGCTAAGACCCTGATCCTGTAAAATTTCACCTAATTTTGACAGCAATCTCCTTGGCATAAATATACCAAAGATTTAGCTTAAGTGTCAGTGTTGGCCAAATCAGGGCCCTAGACTGTGCATGCTTGGGAGCAATCTCCTACCTTTATTTAGCTGTTTCATTCATAATACCAGCAGCCCAGCTCCTTGACTAGGACTAGAGATGCTGCTGTAACACAAGTAAGTATTAAAAAGGAAGCTGCTCTGTAGCTCAGTGAAGCATTCTTTTGCCTTTGGCCTGAAAGCCTGCGTCTCAATTCTCCTGCCAAGCCTTGGAGCTCACACCCCATGGACAGACGCACATGGGTTTTTCCCATCAGTTTCATCAGAATAAAACTGTTTTGTGGTTTCTTGTTATAAACTCTTTACAGAAGCTAATTACTGTTGGCACGGAATTAACCACCAGTTGTATAAGTGAAATTTTGCTCAGCTTTGTATCCTGTGCTGCATTCACAATATGGTAAAAAGAATGTGCTGCCCAGCTGTGTGTGCTATTCGGCAGATGCTCTGCTAATGCAAGATCAATCCATCTGCCCATCAGGTAGAAGTTAAAAGTCCTCTTTTACTTTTTAAATAAACAGAGAGTAAATCCCGGTGTCCTTGTCAACATTTCCCCTCTAAACAAACTAAATTCTAATGTTCAAGGCTGCAGGCAAACTACAGAAGCCTGCAAATGCATCGACATGTTTACCTGAGTATTTAATACACTTTGTTTCAGTGACATACATGTGGTACGGAAGGCTCTATGTAAGACCCACTTTTCAGGCTACTTTGCCTACTAAGTGCTGAGCGGGTGTTTTTATACCATTTGGAATAGTTGCTTTAACTGTGAAAATGAAGGGGGAAAATCTGTCCTCTGGAGACCAATAAAACCTATGAGGTTTGCATTTTATTTATGGAAAATAAATTCAGCAGGGTCAACAGGGCATCGGTTTACAGGATGCCCTAGCTCCACTGATGAGTAATCTGCTAATTAATAGCTTTGGAAATGCCGCCAAGATCCTGCCAGAATGATTGCAGCACACCAACAGACCTCGCTCAACTCCTGAACAGATATTCACATAAGCAACCATAGCTGTCAGGATGAGCAAGATGACCTCTTACTATTTCTTACAGTCTTGTTTTCTAGGCCGAAAGTTGTTAGATCTTGTATCTGTCCTTAAATATATTTTCTTCTTTTCACATTCTTGGCACAAGTCTCAGTAGCTGAAAGTCAGACCCAACTTCTGTTTAAGCAAGATCTCAGTGTTTTCAAAAGCAATAATAAAAATGCAAATAATCTGACAGCTTCTTCTTTGGCCAACAGGAATTTGAGCACTGTATTTTAAATGTAGGAAGTCTTTATACTGAGGTCAAGGTAAAAAAGCCACCTGTTTGTATAAGGAAATAACGAGTTTATACATTATGGTCTCTTATTTTGTTGTTCTCTTATTGTAAAGTAAAGGCAATACTCATTCAAATTGAATCTGTCAGTGAAATATACACACTTGAAGGATTAGTTTTATTGGATTCCAAGTTATATTGCCAACTGCTGTCTCCCCAGAGTCTGGAATATTGGGAAAATCTGTTCTAAATCTAAAAATTAATTTAAAAACCCGCAGGCCCTTGTGTAGTATCCTCATTAGCAACTGATCCTGCCTCCCTGTAGACTGTAAACTCTTTCTGTTGAGACTTGTGTTATTTTGTGAAGCAGAGTGGAATCTGTTAATGGAAGCCATATCAGATGCGCAAGAGGCTGGTGTAAGAGGTCAGAGTCCAAATCTGTATCAATCACAACAGTTCCATTGGTTTCAATGGAGAGAATCTGATTTATGTTAGCAGAGGATTTGGCCCACAATAGGCACAGTGTGTTCTGTTCTTCTGTCTATTTGGGGTTAGGAATATAAAGGTGTCTCATATCCAAAAAAATACATGCCAAAGAAAAATAACAAGCAGCTGCTCTGAGATGTGTCTGGCTTGTAGGGGGTACTTCATATTTACTCCTGTTGGTAAGACTTACTTTAGTCTACTGTGGCTTTGGCTTCTATACAATGGACTATTCCCAAGTTTGCTAATAAAAACCATTATAAGATTCTAAATTCTAAAGCTTGGGATGATGTTCTTGATGAATAAGTGCAAGGAACCAAAAGCTATGTCCTTTCAAATGCTTCCCTCTTCTGCCTAGAGCTGCTGGCAACCAAGGGGCTATTCTACATAGCAGAGTTTACTACACTCAGTCTTGAGAAGAGATGCCTTCAGTGTTTCCCTTTCCATAGTCCTCCTGAGAGTCACAATGTACTTTCCCCACTTCCTCAAAGCCCACTGAGGATGTTGGCCTGAAGAAAGAACCCTGTTCCAACGTTTTCTGTCACATCTGTTCAAAATTCACCCCTTCTTTTTTATTTCAAATGTGCTGTTTTCTTGCCAGACCTAGCTGCTTTAGAAAAAAAGAATTTAAAATGGAGAAGAGTTCATGTACAGGATGCACGTAAATTGGCATAGATTATGCGTTGTCAAGGGCTTTGCAGGAGAGGATTAGCCATTTGATGCTGGACCTGATGGCAGTCATTTTCCTTTGTGTGTACATGTGGAAATGTGCCATTCAATTTCTCATTTACTGTTGCTGTCACAGAGGAGCTAACTTGTCCTTCAAACCATTATAGTAGCTACTGTGTCACTTTCTTCGTGTGTTTTCAGATCAAGAATTAAATTTTGCTTGTGTTCTTAGTGGATATGCACCTCATGCACTTAATATTCTTCAGCGTTCCAGTGCATTTCTGCAAAGTGTTGCACTGGAAAACCTTGTGAAAAACAGTTTTCTTCTAAATGTAAAGTGGAAACCCATATTGCCAGAAAAGGCTTTTATTCTTTTACTAAAGGCCACTAAATTAACAGTAAAGTCATCACGATAGAGCATACTATGCACCTTCTCTGTGGGAATCAGTTACACTAAGCAAAACATGGCATTCCTTATGTGGCAACAGCTAAGCTGTTAAAGCTGGAGAAGTGGCACAGAAAGCCACAGAACTGCATGGAGTGTATCTCCTTCCATCCTTTTGTCTAACATACTGCTCTCTAGCTTCTCAATGCTATTTCTGAGGGCTCAGTTTCTTGATACTGAAAAAGCCAAGGAAGTAAAAAAAGGGGTCACATGGTAAGCAGAAAATCTAAAAAGAGCAGGCAGCAGCAGAGAGTCCCAAGAGATTCCAGTTAGGATTTCAGTGATTTTCTTGTTGTTCTTCCAAACCTACAAAGAAAAGTGCATGTTACTGCTTTCTAGATGTTTAAATGTTTGTCTTCATACTCCCTCACTCTCTTGATAAAATCTATTTAAAAAATCAGACATATGACTTTGGTGGAATTAAGATTGGGATTTGGACTATAGGTCCACAAATTAATGCTTCATCTCGAAAATCTTTTGGCATTTTGAATGTCAAATAGACCAAGGGCAACATCCACTTCTGCCTTGAATGTCCTTGTCACCTAGGAAAGTCCTGAAGCTTCCTAGTCTACAGCCACTGGATCAGGAAGATTTGTACCTGCACATAGCGCTTCTAGAGATTAAGAACATACTGCAAGCCAAAGCACTTTTGGAAAGTTTTAATCTCCATTCAGGAGCACAAAGAACGTCAGCTGTTTACTGGTCCTTAATAACATAATGCTATCACCAGTGATAAGAAAAAGGCTACTGAGCTTGTTCTCGGAGCTTTTTCAGGACAAAATTACCTATCTCATGGTTATCTGACACTCTCCATCTGGAGTTAACTGTTCCCAAAATGGAATTGAAGAAAAATGTCTAGTCGCTTATGGAACAAAAAGGCATCATTTAATTGTGAAGTTTGCTTGATTGTGTCTAGTGAGCTCAGGAAGGCAGACAGATAAGCGGAGGATCAAACCTGTGAAAGGGTTGAGTCTATGCAAAACTCAAGCTAGTTCTGCTGGATCCAGTTCACATTCACTACAACCTACTCGTCAACTTCTTTCTTCTTTCATTAGTGGACCTGGGTCCCTGTTGATAAACTTTTCATTTTTATCATTGAAGTTCTATCATTTCCTTGCTTCTGTTACCTTCAGGAAAGCTGTTACCCAATTCTGGGTGCCATTTGAGGAAGCAAAGATTAAGTAATCGGCAGCAACAGGGGACGTATGACACTGCACCGAGAAACTTCATCGCTGATTAACAGCAGGTTCCGTAAATGTTACCCATAGCAGAGGGACCACTGGATGCTTCCCAGTCTGAAGTTCCTTTCTGGACGCTTTCCCCACTCACTTAGTGTTTGTTCTTCTGCAACAGCAAGGAAATGAAGAAGAGGAAGGAAAAGAGGCAATAAGCACACATCTAAAGAGGAAGGGGGCAAATTAAGGTACTAGAGGTACCCTTAAAGCTTATGCAACTGGCCTGTGCTCAGCAATCAAAATGTCCAAACAAGGCACAGAAGCAGCCTTCCTGTTAGACAAAAGCCATGAGAAGAAAAGGAGAAGTGCGGCCCTTTGGGTTCCAGGAAATCAGTATGGACCAACCAACGCCCTGTCCAGACAGCACAGGCCCTGCCCTTTCCCCTCACCTACCATATTGTACGTCTTTATCAGTCATAGGGTAGTTTTGGGTGTTGTTCAGCATCAGCTAATGACGGGTATCTTTGTCCCAAGTGAAGCAATCTGAAGACCCATTCCTTTTGTGTGACTTACACAGAGGCCTGGGGGCAATTCCAGAGACCAGTTTTTCAGCCTATTCAGACTGTTATTTTTGCTAAATGAGAGTGTAATAAGGTTGTAACTTCACTTCAAACAAACAGATAGAAAGGGGCAGACTCCCTTCTACACATAGACTTTGGCCAAGTTTAGTAAAAGAAAAATGTACTGCTTAGCCAGGGAGGCTGAAGGCTACAGAGCAAGTCTGGCATCCCCATCCCTGATCGGGAGGAGTCTCTCCTATGCACAAGAAAACCCTTTGGCTGATTTATTTGCACATTGCATCTGGACCCTGAGGACTTTCTAGCATATTAATCACCTCTTCATGTGGACCTCTGAGCGAGATGAAAAACCTTTCCTCTTCTAGAGGTTCAAGCTGTGTATAGTGATTTGTGGTAACCGCTGCAACCATACTTTTGAATGGTTAATCAGATGTTGCATTTTTTGCCTGAAATTACATGATTTTTATGCACTGTTGTATTTTTGCCCAAGTGTTTGAGCTTTCCAAGTGCCATGAACATCAGGTCTAAAGTAAACGATCTTTTGTTTTCCTGTTGTATATGTCACCACAAAGTTTAAAATGGACCTGAGAACACACCTGGAGAACCACGGTCAAGACAGAAGATGTCAAACCTTGTATTCTCATTGGCTTCTTAGATGTTTTCTTGATTTAATTGTGTTGAATACAGTAATTCTTTGAAATTCTTGCTGTATTTAATTGCCAGTGACAGAGCTGATGTTTTAGTTCCTGGATCTGAAGAGAGCAACCTTTTTGTACAGAGGATGGAGTGTTGCTCAGTGCAAGGGAATCTGCTGAAGTTGAAGGGCTGTGGTTTGAAATGAACTTGTTTGCAGCTTAGAGTTTTGAAAAAAAGAGCTTAGTTTTGCATGCTGCTAGAACACAAGCCATCTTTACCTCCCAGTGAAGTGTACAGGGCTGAGCTTCATATTGGGAGTGGTCAGCATCTTGCCAAGTTAAATTGTCCTACATGATTGTATGCTGAGACTGGAGCATACCCTCCAATGGACCTAAGCATGCATTTAAATTATATGTATGTATTATAATGGTTTTTAAGAGTCCCAGCTGTTCAACAGAACTCAGTTGTGCTGGGTGCAGTACAAACAGAGTGCGAAAGTTTGTCCCTGACCAACTGGTTCTGTAAGTGTGTGCTTTGTTTTTGCACTAGGGAAATAGATGGGGGTTTTTGAATGTGTCAACCCCAACACTGCCATTCAACTGAGTCAAAGGTACCAGCTGAGTGGGTGGATTTTTACAGAAGGCCTGGCTAATTTTTAGACCATTACTAACGTGTACTTGAGGAAGATAAGATAATGAACAGTATGATCTAGTCTCATGCTGCAGAGTGCAAAGAGTTCAACTGCTGGAGTTAAGAAAGAATTATTTTCCCCATCTATGCCATTGCACAATAGTAGAGGTGCTTGAGTGAGGGGATGTCTGAACTATTGGGTGTGCGGTTACAGCAGGAGGGAGGATATCGGACATGCTGTGGTTTATTGCCAATCAGTATGAAAAATACATTTTCTCTTACGTTTCAGAAGTGGGAACTGCATACCTAGTTCTGGAAAGGCAGCTTTGCCCTGTGATTCCAAAATAGCCAACAAAGAGCATTAAGAGAGGAGCTGCAGCCTGGGAACTGTTACTGCAGGAGCAGGAGTCGATTCCTATCTCTCTGTGCTGAGAACAGGCTAAGAATATTGTCCATGGTGATTTTGCCAGGGTGGTATGAAACACTTAACGTTCATGAGCACTGCAGATGAGAAGGACAAAAGATTATAAAGAAAGTGATGGTTTAATATTTGGATGCACAAGTATCAAATGCATGGCTTAAAATAAGGGATTGTTTCCTCAGTGTGCTTTTTAGGTGGATCAGTGTCATTTCTCAAAAGAAGTGATCTTCTAATTTCAGCCTTACCAAGCATAACATCAGCAGTTACTGGTTTTTTGTATGATCGTGGACTCAAAGAAAAATTCAGAAATGTCTTTTGTTTTCTATACAAACCTCAGTAATTATCTTCTTAATATGTGTGTGTATGATTGCCGGTAAGAATTATCATGCAGAACTCAAAGATGTTTTCCCAGCCAAGAAAAATGGTGTCTTCTACATCAGCTCCAATTTCACCATTAAAAAAAAAAAAAGATAGACATGTTGAGTGGAGCAGTGCACATAACTCTCCCTACAATAAATATTTTGTAAAAGTAGGCTCCATTAGGGTAGTAATTTATTTTAATTTTTGTATGCAGTATTATGCAGACCCTAGACTTCTTTACTTTCTCTGCATACACTGAATACATCAGCTAATACTCATATTTATAAGCAGTTTATACATCTGTGTTTAGATGCCTGCATATACTGTTATAGCACAATTTTTCTTGAAGTTAGATTATAGCATAGTGCAGGTAATTAAACAGTGATCTCTATACAAATTAAAAGGGTTGGTACATTCCTTTAATATGGGAGTACAATTACAGTAATTTTATGTGCATACTGGCTGCATAAAAGCACGCATGCAGCTCTGAAAACTCGGGCCTGCGTTGTGTATGTGTTAGTGCTGGTTGCACATGCAAATGTGAGGCTTGCTCACATCAGAGGCCGCCTTTGAAGCTCTACCGCTGCAGAATTGCTATGTAAATTCACCTGCGCTCCAACACTCCGTAGATTTTCGAATGGTTTGGGAAACACTACTCGAAAATTAAGACTCTTCTTCCCATTTCCTGTTAAGCATTGCCAGATCAGAGCAATACACAATACGCAGCTCAATAGATGCATTTCCTTTTTCTCCTTCCCAGATTGTGTTGAGTTTCACTGGAATGCTGCAGTGCTCCAAGCTATGGCAGCTACAGACTGTCACCAAACAAGCTACTTCCTCAATTTATTGCTAACTAACTGGCTTGCTATTCATTATAACTTAACCATTGTGCAGGCTCAGGGTGAACTGATTATATGAACAGTTCATTCCACATCCTTCTGTGAACATCCAAGACTGGTGATCTGGTAGATGTAGAGTGTGCAGTATTGCAAGGTGCCTTAATCCATTCATTTTTTGTTTGAGAATATTTTGGATTTAACTGTTCCTCATCCTACTTTCCTTGTGATAATGAGAATGCTCGCAAGTGCGCTCACAATATTTATTTTCATCATGATCAGGCTGCAAGCCAGGACTGATGTCAAGGGATCAGTGTAACGAGAACAGCAGGTTTCTGTAAAAGGGATTGCCTGGATGATGGCATGCACGCGGCATCGGCAGGGACATTACAAGTATTAAGACACTGTTTTGTTTTTGAAAGTCTGGACTCAAAATCAGCTGGGAGAGCAATGTGATTCCAAGAGACTGCTTACAATGTAGGTCAGCTGAATGCAAAAGTGAAAGCACATGTACCATCACATTCCCACGTCTGGAGGGGGAGGGCATGTCAGCCTCCCGCTGCAAAAAGCCCCAGAACTCATGTGTGAGCCGTGTTTTCCGGTGAGTAACGAAGGCTGCCGTCCCGCCTGGACGGGAGGGGGCAGAAGGCGACTGGGGGGGGCTCCGCAGTCAGACATACACGCACCCTGGCGCTCAGCACGCTCTGCCACGTTGAGATGTGGGTGCAGCGCCGCCGCTACGGATCTCTGCCCCCCCCAGGCCGTGCGTGCGGTGCCTGCTCGGGGAGCGCCCGTCCCCCAGCCGGCAGCGGTGGACCCGCGCTGCCGCCCCCGCCGGTGCGCACAGGCTCCGCTCCGCTGCCGTCCCGCGGCGGGAAGGCCGTGTCCCGCACCGCCGGCCTCCCGCCGCTGCCGCCCGCGGCGGGGGGAGAAGGGGGGGGCGCGGGGCACGGACGTGCGGGGGCCGCGCTGTCCGGGCGCCGAACGCGGCCGGCCGAGCCCGTGGCGTCGCGTTGCAGGGAGTTGCTTTTCGCACTGTTCTAATTAGGTGATGCAGTTTCAGTTACCAACAGACTTAATTGCAGTAACAGTAAGCGGGCTCACCACTCACGGTCATGTGTTTCTGGTTACCAGAAGCCGAGCGGAGCCGGGTCGGGGGAAATCCCCTGCGAAGGCCGGCGGGGCCGTGCCGGGCGGAGCCGCGAACGGGCGGCTCGGCAGCGCCGGGGGCTGCGGCCACCGCGGGGGGGCAAGCAGTAGCCGGCGAGGGGCTGCCCGTGCCCCGGGACCTGGCGCCCACGGGCTGCGGGGCGCCGCGGGGACAGGAGGGGGTGCTGGCGCCCCGGCCCGGCGGGGGAAGGAGGGCTGCGGGTGGGAACCTGCTCGGAGGGGTGCAGGGCTGCGGTGCGGAGATGCGGTGTGGATATTGGGGGGGCGGCCGGAGGGCGCAGGGATGGTGCTGAGCCTAGCTGGGCCGGGCAGGGGAGCAGGAGCTGCTCCAGGGCGTGATGGAATTGCACGAACAGCCGTCAACAAGCCTGTCCTGACCACACCGCCCTGGCTTCCGCACGCAGAGGCGGCAGGCCTCCTGCTTCGGGAGGCTGAAAGTTACCTATGGAAATGATTTGGGAAACAAGTTATGTGTTTTATTTTTTCTCCCTGTGGCTGAGTAAAAATTATTTGTCTGTACAGAGTCATTAATTTGGATTAAGCTATGTATGAATTTTAAATGGATCGCTATTCCTCAGTGGCATGGATACTGTTCCAGGATGTAAGTGTTGTAATGCAAATTAATTTAACTCACTTCCAAAGTGGATTCCAAATTAGCATCCACCCAGGGAAATAATTAGCTTTTGCATCTACAAAAAAAGTCATGAATCCCACAGTTCTTTGGGGGTCACACAATACTGCTGCAAGATGGGACTAAGGTATTTGAAATGTACCACTTACCTCGTAATCATTGCTTTCAAAAAGTCAAAACACACTGAGCGTAGTAGATCACCGCATTTTAAACTTCTTCTAGACAGCATAATGTATTCTTAAAAATTCCTAAGGGGGTATTAAAAATAATTATTTCTAAGGGTATGGAGACAGGAATATATTACTGTGGGGTAAGGTATGGTAAGGTGTGAACTTGCTGCATATCATCTATGCTGTGGTTTGCCTTGTGTGCTTACTTTTACCCTGTGGTAAACGTGAAGCTGCCCCAGTATGAAAGAGGAAGTGTCTCTCTAACTTGAGACATCTTGGTAAGCACCGTAGCAGAGCAGTAGCATTTTTATTTCTCCTTAACAACTTGAGGATGTTTCTAATGCTCTTACATACATCTAATGTGTCGAGTGCTGCTGAATTCTGACTACAGTAGTATCCTATGGCAAAGTGTTCCTCCATTTGACCAAAAAGAACTGTCTAAGCAGGTGATGAATGAAGAGTTCAAACTCAGTGCTGAGAGAGGCCAGCCTGTGAGTAATGGTCTGTCACTGGCCTCAGATCATGAGCGGTTTGCATAACTTTGGGTCGGGACAAACCCAATCTGAGGATGACAGATGATGCAATATAAGCTTTCCCAGTTGCTCCAGTTGGCTCATTCCAGACTGATCCAGATCAGCTGGGCCCCAAGGTCATTAGCACTCTAGAGCCATTTATTGGTAAGGGTGACAGAGTTTGTGGCCTCCCTCCCACTGTTCTGAAGGATGACAAAAGGGAAGGTAAACAAATAAGAGGAGTTATCTGCTACTCATGGCCTACTCTGAGGTTTTAGCAGTAGGGAGGAGAAGGGATGAGGCCATGGCTAGAGCTGTTCCTTCACAGAAGTCACCGCCCAGCTGATGTCCCTGGTGTGCGTGTGATTGCTGTATGCACAGACAAGAGCAGTATCATATTCTCCTCAGAATTTAGCCACTTCCTAAATTTGTGGTTTGGTGAGCAGAATAATATATTGTGTTTGATGGCCTCAGAAAGTGACTAAAATTAGAAATTAAGCTGGATATGATTTCCAAATTTTGTGGACCAACTCTCATGCCTGGCGTTTCCCCCTTAGCCTTCCTCCTTGCCCTGCAGGTTAGCTACTTCTTACTCGTGTTGGGGGCTCAAAGGAAAGGCAGTGGTGTCATTGTACCTGGTCACTAATTGACCACCTATGAGTGTATAGGAAGAACACGTAAACATGACTAAAGTATGCTTGGACGTAAAGGACTAGTCTTCAGCTAGCTCGCTTATGTTGTGCCTGCTGGTAATAGCAGGAGCCTGACTCAGTGACATGGGAAAACTTTCCAGTCCTCTGTTCTTTGTGCTCAATTCCATTCTGCTGGGCATAGCACTAGCAGTTTTGTCAGACACACCTTGCCTTTTCCCCTTCCCTTTTATGTATCTGAAGCATTGAGAGGTGGTAGCAGTGAGGTGAGCACCCATTAAATGGGTTTGGAATCTCATGAAGGTAGGCTGCTTTCTTCATCCTTAGGAGAATTCTTCCTGCTTCTGCTCCAGGCAGAACCTTTTTCCTTGGCAGATGGTAGCAGGCTGCAGTACTTCTTCCCTATCAGTCCTTATCCCTTCCCTTTGGTTTGAGATTCAAACAAAACCAGACATTGAAGTCACACAGACCCTGTTAACCCAATTTTCATTACTAATCCCCCCTCCATATTGCCTGGATGTTTTTTTCCCTTAGAAACCATCACATGGGAGAATCATGGTCATGGGGGAACTGTCTGAGTCTTACAGAGGATTCTGGTAATGTACCCACCCCTCTTCCCCATGGTCAGGCCTGGGCCACTCCTCTTTGCTATATTCTCACTGGGGGAAAAAAAGAAGGAAACTGTTAGGTCAGCAACTCAAAAAATCAGGGGAGGAGAAGGCTTCTCAGCGAAGGCAGGGGCCTCCGGCAAATGAAAAGGAGAAGGAAGAGCAACTGTGCACAGCCTGTGACTTGGTGAATGCTGTCACACATGCATCTGATTTTCTTGGCTGAAAATATGCGTTACAGCGGGTGGGGAACGTTCAGAGCGCACCCTGTTTGTACACACGCTAGTGTTGGTAAGGGTCTTAAATAATCTTTTCCCCATGCTCACATCCGCTTCTTTGGGCACAGCCCTAATTGTTAGGACAGCTATGGCCTCCCTCCTTTTATGTCTTTCCCATTCATTCCTGCACCTAAGAGCAAAGAGATTTGCCAGCACTGGTCTGAGTGTCATCTGCTCCTAATACTCAGGTCTAGGACCTGTTACAGTTCCGCTTGCTTCTTTCCACATCCCTCATGGCATTATTATGATTCTGGAATTCAGGCAGAACCTCCTCTGTGGTAACTGTTTGAGGAACCTCCTCTTCCCTCCAAGGATGCCGGATGTTCTTGGAACTGAAGACCCTCTCATCTCAGTTCTGCAGTGAGTCCCTCTCCAGACGGTCTAACCTCAACACTGAAAGATACTTGAGGGGAGATTTTTCATTTTGCATCCTTAAGTTTCATTGTCCATCTGGATTTAATCCTTCCATTTTTCCCTTAGCTCTCTGCTATCCATTTTGTGTTAAAGGCTCCAGTAAATCCGGAACTGCAGTTCTGCTCACTTCTGTTTAGATGGGAATTTCTATCAGATCCTCTGGACTCTGAGGTTAGGTCCTTTAGAGAAAGGAGATAATTTCAGTCAGTCTTTCCAAATCTCTGAAATTGTGCTCATGTCAGGACCTAGAAGGGAAGCAAGTTTCACGTGGATGGGGACTTTGCTGAAAAAATGTAACCTGTCTCTCACCTTAGCGACCCTGTATTTGTGAGAGCTGCAGTTTGTTAGCAAACAGCAGCAGTGAAAATAAGTGTTTTGCCCCCATCTCCATGCTGTTGGTATTTTGTGTGAAAGGATGGCTGAGTGGGTGGACTGACTTTTCCTTGTTCCTTTTTCTTTCCCACCCTTTTTTTTTGTTTAGCTTAGAAATACATTGTTGTCATTTGCACAAGGCATGACCCAGCCGGAGGCCTTTTCGCTTCTTTGTTCTGAAGTGGGGCCATAGTTTCCCCCTTTCAGGCAACCTTGGCTTCAGGCATGTTAGCAGAGTGAGGGGTTGCTGGTCCAATTTATCTGTGCAGCTTCTTCTTTCCAGCCAGTCGTTCTACTTCTGGAACATCAGTACAAGTCTCCCCCATTCTCCGCCCCACTGCTTTATCGGAAACCCAGCCTAAGACCCGTGTGGGCCACTTTCCAACACATAACTCTGCTCTACCATGGGATGAAACCCTTGATACTGCCTTTTTAAACTTGTTTTTCAGGTAGTTCCTACCCTTTGAACACTGACATTTTTCAGACTGTCATTCAAACGGTTCATCAGGTCTCAAACCCAACCTCTGAACTTAACAAATTTATGTGCCTATTTTTTTTGGACTAGACTGAAGCAGAACAGAATTTTCCAAAGTGCCTAAGGTATTCTATCCCAGTGAATTCCTCTAGGAACTCCTACACATGTACAAAACATCACTTCCAAAGTTTGGGCACAAAAATGTTATACTTCCTCAATGAGTAATTAAGCTTGGATCTCACTGTGACAAGAGCTCTGTGAGTTCCAAAAGTGTGCTGACACGCTAAGGTGGGCCCGGATTATCAGAGTTAACATTAACAAATGGATTTTGCAAAGGATATAAAATCTTACATTTTCCAATTAGAATCAATCTCTACGAAGTCAGAAAAGCCCTTCATGTAGAAGATAAACCTGCCTATGATGAGAATCACATCAACTTTTAAAGTACAATACTATGCTCTGTGATTAGCATGTGCCTTTCTGCAAAGAATGAAATTAAGTCCCGTTCTAGCAAATTGCCAGGCTTGTTCTTGCCATCCTGCATCTTCAGCCTCATATCCCACAGGCCGCAGGGCTGTGGCACTGTTTGAGTGCTTGCTAGATGCGTAGGTGGAGGAGCACATCCCTTCATGGGATTCTGTTGCAGAACGGCAATTACTGTGTTCATCTGAGACAGGGAGGCCTAGATTAGAGCATGGAGGCGTGAATCACCGCTGTTCTGATCTTGTGTCCAGTGATAATGCTACTTTCAGTTCTGCTTGTAGAAACCTTTCAGTGTACAGCCACTAGTTCTTTGGTCTCCTCCCAGAAAAAATTATATTGTTTGTTTGTTCATTGAGATCACTGCTTGCTTTGGGAATAATGCACAGTAGAAAGAAAAGGTGTCCTGTCAGAAAACTGAGTCTTTCAGAGCAGTAGAAAATAATCCCACAGAAACGTCCATACATGTGGAAGACTTCTGAACAACCAGCTAGAACAAAGCAGTGAAACCTGATCAAAGAGAACAAACTCCATTATTTAAGCTGGTTTTGTAATTGTAGTACTTTATCAACAAATAGATATTGCTGGAAGGGCTGGCTAACTGGGTTGTGCAGATGTGTAACATCTGTGCACATTGGCCTCTGGAAAGTGTCCTAGTGATGGTTCATTCCAAAAATTTTATTGGTTTTCTGGCTTTTCTCTTGACCGGAGAAAGGAAGAATGCTTTTTCCAAGGTCATTTTTGGTGAAAGTGCTTTCTGGTTCAGATCCAGTAGACCAGGGGAGGCAGACTACAACAGCAAAATTAGAGTTCGGTTCTCCTTAGTAAAGTAGACCCCCAAAGCCTTATCACAAGGACGTGTCACTGATGACAATCTACCTTGGGCACATAGTTGTGGGCACTGCTGGTTAACCCACAACACAGAGGGAACAGAATTCCCAACCCACTGTTTCAGTATAATTTTTTAACGTGTAAAGAGCTCGGGAGTCTTGGTGAAGAAATGAATACTGTTCAGGGAGGAGCGTTTTGATATATTCTGAACAGCACTGGTGAAGGTTAGGTCTCCATCCTAATGTGCTGGGGTTGCACAGAATCAGAATGAGAAGGCAACAGCATCGGTTGTGTCCCATTCCAAATCAGCTCTGCACATGGAAATGGCAGCTACATCTGGCAAAATAGTGATGTATCCCCCCCTTTGTCATGACGTTGAAGTGTGACATGGTCCCATTAGGACAAGATTTCTGTTCAGTAAAGAGAATTTCTCAGCTCTGCTCAGAGACGTGAAGCCATCTCCTGAGAAGGGGAGGGTATTTCATTTTGGTTTTGCTGTGAGGATCCATATTTGCAAGGCGCCCTGTGTAAATGACTGTGCTTTCCCTTTGAGTCTAGATTTTTCCCCGATGTAAAAAGAAGAGGCCCGATACCAACTAGTCTAAGAAACGCCTACCTATTCTTTCTTCTTGGCTACGTTGTGATCCTAGTATGTTGACCTTCAGAACCCAGAGTATGGTCTGTATTTTCCCCAGAGTTTCACCAGTGCAGATCAACTGTATAAAACATGCGTTTGTCCACATACCTGCTGGGAGGACAGGGGACAACGCAAAAACCAGTGGCTTTGCTGCTCGCGTTCGTTTTGATGAGTATGTTCTGTGGTTTCTAAATTCCTTCCACGTGCTAAGACAGTCAACAGGTCCCTCTATTAGTAAAACAGGTATAAAGAGGTTTTATTTGTCTGTGCTCACCATCTAGGTTTGGATGAGCATTTTCTCTGCAGCCCCAAAGGGACACGGTTCATGACAGGCCTCTTTCTCAGCTACAAAATTCAGGGAAGCCTGAACTTAGTACAGGGGAGGGAAATTTTGTACCCCAACATGTTCTTCCCTGACAAACTCTGCTTTCCATCCCCCACTAGCAGTAAGAGGAATGATCTTTTATGAAATACAGATTTTACATGTAACTTGGTTATTGATTGTTCAAGACAACATTTTCTGAGAATGCTCCTCTGTGAGCTCGGGCTGGGAAGAAAATAGCAACACACAGGCTGGCTTAATGGATTGTTTAATACAAGTAACTGTGTCTTAAACTTACACACTTAACTTGCACTTCATCCAAACAGCTCTAAGTGCTTTATAAAAGGTGATGCTCCCATTTTGTGGAAAGAGGAACTGAGGCACAGTTCAGCTCAGTTATTTGTCCAGTATCACTTGCCGCTGGGGATACAGAGTTCAGTCTCACATGAGAATCATTTGATAATATTTATTATAAAGGAAATACATTCCTTTCTGGAATATTACTGAATTTTGAGATCTTAGGAAGAGGTAAAGTTTTCAAAGTCGGGCAAGGAAGTTCTTCTCATCTCTTTTCTTCAGTTTATAATGTCTTCAGTATATATTGTCTAGTTTATATATCTAGTTTATATTGTCTAGTATATAATGTCTAGTTTAAATACAGCAAGGATATTAACTGGAACTTAACTCTGTTGTCCTTTTCCTCCTTTTTCCTTCTCTTTGAAAATCCTTAGATTTGGTCTTGTTTGTATGAATCAACCCCTTGCACTTGAGGCATTTAGCAGCTGCTCTAGCCTTTTGCTTTCTTGTTCTGTTCACAGCCTGCTGATTTCTTGTAACTCGTTTCCCTGCACTTTCATTTGCACTACGCAGTTCAAACACAGGGGCATTCTGGGAGCACGTAGCCTGCGGATCCGGGGCAGGGGGTATATACCCAACACCGCTTGAACGGCCCCCGCCTCCTGCAGTGGCTGCCCATAAGCTCTGTGGTTTCTTTGTTTTAGCCTGGCAAAGTTCCACTGCGGTGAAACCAGCTCAGCCCTGTGAGCTGGCAGATGGCATGGATGGTCTAAGACTGGCCTTAGCTTTTGCCTTATTTATTTTGTTTGCTAGTGGATGAGCACTTTGTCCCCTTTGAAAAGCTGACCACTTCAAAATCCAACCACTCTCCAATACCTGATTGCACCACAGGTCCTGGAAAGTCCACTGACATTAATATGCATCTTGAAAGAAAGTTTCAGGAGGTAATTTTGAGCTGGTGTGTTGGGTTTTTTTTGCAATTCAGGTATGTACCAGTGAATATGATTCCAAAGACATCCTGATTGTATGCATATTTGCACAGTAGCTAGTTTGGACAGTAAGTTTTCAGATCTGTTTGTTATCACTACTACACTATAAATGTTTAACAGTAATGGTAATCATAAAAGCACCATAAAATAGGCTACAAATTACTTTGGCTTTGTCATATTCATTTTGGGTTTTGGCTGTTTTGGTTTTTTTTGACTTAGAATGGTAGGTAAAACATAGTGAGCCTGCTGTACTCACTATGAAAAGTGTGCCCGTTTCCCCCTCTAAAAGTGGGACTTTTATCTCCTTGGACACAAACGTATGGCACGAGATCCACTCTAAATGCCACATGAGATTCTGGGAATCCTCTCCCTGGTCCCAGAAGACTTTTAGAACTGTTTATCTAAGCTCTCTAATGGTATGCCAAACCACCAGGTGTTCTGTATGCCTGGGGCCCCACTTGTTCTGGAAGGCTTCCCTGGGTTTTTTTGTACAGACAGTTACCCTGGTCTGGATAGTGAGTTCAGTGTGCCTCTCCCAGGGCTATATGCATAGTCCTGTTGACTGAGAGAATCTTTTTGTGCTTCCCCATGACGACCCATGTTAGGATTGCTACGACCGCATTTCAGCAGCCACTTCCAAGGACTACGGTGGGTGTTGTACAGGACTCCGTAATGACTCTTTTAGCTGTGTCTGCTTTGATCATCTTAAACACTATCTGTGGGCATTTCTTGCTTCTGTACAGCCCATTCCTTCTCTGGCATGTGGGGCCTTAGCCGTGCGTTTCTAAATATGTTACTGTTTAATATTATGCAGCACCCACCATGTTGTTGTCAAGTTGAGCTTATTGCAGTGAAAACTGGGTGAAGTTCCATGGCCTTGTGTTATGCAGCGTCAAACAAGATGTCCATGACATCCAGAAAACTATAAATGGAAACTACAAAAATCAGCAGGGGATGACTAGAGAAGAGGTGGTCATGTGAAACTGCCCAAATTTATGTGCCCAGATTGGGAACTAAAGGTTAGGTTCCCCATATGGAGAGAAATACATTTATTTTGAATTTCCCTCTGGAAGGTAATTCCTCCTCTCTTTCCCCAAGTGCTTAAAGCAAAAAACCCCACCCTAAAGTGTACAATAGAAGAGTCCAGTTCTGTCCACACATCAGCAAAGTCATTCTTTTTCAGCTCCTAAATGGAACAACCAGCTCTGTGGTGCTCTGTTTCTCAGATGGTCCTCATACCAAATTGTTACCAGATAGAAACCAGAAGAATTATGAGACCAGGAAGAACAGATAACACCTCTTTGGGTACCACATCATGACCCTTGTTTTTGTCCTTTAGAAAAACAAATAACTGTTTGATTGCTTTGTGCAGGTGACCATCACAAGTAATAGACACAAGCTGCTCTTTGATACCTGGGCTAGGTGGTGGTTTTGATGGCAGCGCTCTGCATGTGCCTCCATAGTTACACACATGACTAATTTGTGCATTTGCAGAGATTACTCTCCCTTTTCAAACAGAAAGCAATGACTGGATCAGACCCAAGCATTGTTTAAGAGTGGCCTGTGACTCTGCGGTTTGTTTTCTTGTTTTGTTTGTAAAGGTCAAAGTCATAATGATATTTTTTGGAGGTAAAAGTTAACTTGTACTGCAGTCTTTCACAGGGCTAAGCTGGAGAGGAAGTGAAAAAGTTGTTCTTGTTCAAAAGCATGATATTTCTTTGGTAATTTCCCTCATCAAATACATGCTTGAAGTGGAGGTTGATCATGTCTCCCCATGAGGCCACATTGCCTTCCTTTAATACCACATTCTCTGGAGTCTTCGTGTCTAAATGGAACCACCTGGATTTGTGTTTAAATCTAATAAAAATTTCTGTTTCTGACCTGATTTTTCAGGAGCGCCAAACTGCTGTAAACTTCAGTGAGGCGTGTTTTGTAGCAAGCACTTTCCAATCTCAGACCCCTGCCTTATCTGGGATACAAGGAGCCAGGCAGGAGGATTTTGGCTGGAGACTGGAAGGTTAATCTGTGTTGCAGTGTGGGTTTTGAATTGAGCAGCTTCTCTTTAGGTACCTGGCGAAGTGACAGAAAGAAGAAACTGGTTGTGACTACCAAATCCTTCCTACTTCACTGGGGTGAAAGAGACCTTCAGTGGATTATTCTTAACTGTTTTTCAAGGTAATAGCCAGTGTGAAATTCTTAGTAAGGGATTGCTTGTTATAAGCAAGTTAAGTCCAAGTGCCAGCAAAATGTTCTGCAGGGTCTGATACTTCTGTGAGGTCTAGGCTTTCAAGGTTGTTTACTTGGAAATGTCATAGACATTGTACATAAACACTGGTACAAATAGGCTTAAGAACTAAACCCCCAGTTTTTACAACTTTCTGTATGCTCAGTAATAGCTAAATGACGCAGACAGACATCCAAAATAAGAGTACAATTGTTATTTAACAGGACGTCTTATTCATCTGAATATGTCAGATTTTTAAAATGGAAGTATTCAGAGGTACAGAATTGGTTTCAGTGAATGTTTTGTCTTGGAAAAAAATAATTACGAAAATGTTTTTGAAACAAAATTTTTAATTGACCCATCCCCCCCTTTTTTTTTTCTCAATTTTTGCTTTGTGAAAGTCATCAACGTTTTTTCCAAATAGGTACCAGGAAAGGTTTTGAAATCTCAGAAATATTCACAGGAAAGGAAAAGCATTTCCTGCTGATCTCAGCTTGGATGCTTGGGGGAGTATGACATTTTCTGCAAAACTGACAGAAACCAGGTAGGATTTTCACTGCCTGCCAGGCAGGTTTGAAAACCTGCTTGATTTCCTTCCAGCTCACCCGCCCAGCTCCTAGGGAGTCTGCTGACAAACGAACAGAGAGCTGAAAGCCCGAAACCCATCTCTGTAGCTCTTGAAATCTGTGGGCTGTCACCTGTCCTCTTCTGGAGGTCTAATAGGGTTGACTGCTATAGGTCTATGCATACCATCACTGGAAAATTTCAAACTAGGTCTTCCAGGCTAACGGATCTCCCATAACCTGCTGGGATCTTCAGGATCTCTGGCTCCTGGGCAGCCTGCCAGGCTTGGGCTCTTTAGCAGTCTTTATCATTGACCCCTCTGGATGGGACCAGCGCTCCTCGAGGGCTCTGAGCTCTGGAGGCTTCGTTGCTGTTCCCACCTGTTGTCTCCGCCAAGGGTCAGGCAGCTATTTCCCCTGGAGGGCAGGTATGCAGACTCTCCAGCTGCCCCGTATCGTGTTCAGCCTCAATTCGAAGCATGAATATTTTTTTCAGGAATGTGAATTTGTCCACTAGTTCATGGCAATTTCACTGAAGTAACTTTGGAAATTGAAATGAGGTCAGTTGAGGAATATCCTTTTGGATATTCATCCTTTTGGAAGTTACAGACAAACTGAATCCTGGATCACTCTGGGAACTGATCCTTCCCATCTTTGAATACCTTCTGCCCTAAGCAACAGTGTTGAGTCAAAGCTGATGTGGGTCAGACTCGTGATACTCAAACGATGTTTGTTGGTTTGTGTGGAATACATCATCATCAGTAAAAAATGTTAGGATAAAGAAACCTGGTCCTAGGGCGGTGTAAATCCTTGATTTCAGACATGTGAAATTTTAAATTTGACGAAGTTATCTGATGGAGAGCCTGGTAGGTCAGGGTTTTTTTCTGTCTTTGTTACACCTATTTTGCTCAACAGAACTGCACACTACATTGCCATGAAGCTCATCAGCTTTCAGCCAACTGAAGGTCCCTTTTTGGGTGTCAGAGAAGGCCGGCTTGTGACATCTCCACTGAGCATGCAAGCTCTGGCAGAGGGTTTTCCACATACTCAGAATTGTGTTTGGGACTATGCGAGCTTGTTTTGTCCAAGCAGTTTCTTTTGAGACTGAATGAGCTGGGGTGAAGGGTGAAGCTAGAAATACAATTTCCATATAGCTCTACCAGTGAATCACCGAGACCGCATGGAATATGGCTTGCATTCAAAAGGTTGA
The DNA here is from genome assembly GCF_028500815.1 of Rissa tridactyla. Taxonomy (NCBI): domain Eukaryota; kingdom Metazoa; phylum Chordata; class Aves; order Charadriiformes; family Laridae; genus Rissa; species Rissa tridactyla. The sequence continues at coordinate 9,200,773 of NC_071477.1, forward strand.
CAACCTCACAGAGCTCTCAGGCACAGGGACCTGAGTGCTTTAGCCTTTACTAAACAAATACTTTTAATGATTGGAGCCTTAACAGGAAAGTCCAGTGGGGGCTGTTGAACTCTGGAATTCGCTGCAGGGGGGCAACAGGAGAGATTAGAGGCCATGTACTGCTGCTCTCACAGTCCCCAGTTCATATCTGCAACTCCCTTCTGCCTTAGAGGGAGCTGCATGTGTAGACTGACCCTTTCTTTGCTGAGCTTTCCTATCAAGATCTTCCAGGACAACCTCTGGTTCTCAGGCTGTGAATTCATGTCAGTTTTTTCAGTGACCAGTTCTCTCCCCGCAGCTAGCTGTCCCAGTTGCACTGCCCCTGTTTTGAATCAGTACACCTTTTTCCATGGTTATGAGGTAAACTGAGCTGTCAGCTGAAAGGAATTTTTCAGCTGTTCTGGTCGACTGCACAGCTGCACAACCAGCTGTGCCAGCAGCATGGGGAGTGTGGAGGGCGGGGGTTGCCTGTGCCACTGAATGCGAAACCACAGCCTCCATCGTTACAACTGAAAAATGCTGTGATGCCAACAAACCACTAACGGCAAAGGCATTGGCTAGTTCTTCATTTTTCTTGCAGGTAGTGGAAGATAAAGATGGGCCTTCAGATCCTGTAGAGCCAGGAGCTCTTCAACCCAGTAGGTCCAGATATTTAAAAGAAAAAGCCTCCATACTGAAGTACAGGTGGTCGGTTGGTTTGTTCCAAGAGTTATTCCAACCCAGCTCTCACTAGGGTCTCATGTTAGCATTATGGGCCTTGGAGCCCTTGGATCTGTGCATGATCACAGCAGATATAACTGTGTAAATGTAAAACATCACTGCCCATGCGCTGTTTATTCCCACATTGCTGCCAAAGCTCATGCATCTGGAACTCAGCTGGCAGGACTGATGGTGGCATTGCTGCACATCACTTGGGCAAAGTCAGCTGCCTTACCTTAAGCTGTTTGTGGTAGTTGGAGACACCTGGATGACTTTGTACTGAAGCAGATGAGACAAATGCACACTATTCTGCTAACTCATCTTCCCTTAAAGCACTGTGGAGCAATACCTTTCAGAAACAAAGTGGTAAGATGTAGCCACAGTGAAGTAATATCTCAAATAGCTTCCTCTGTTTCTGCAGTGGTTCTCTAACCATGTTCAGAAACAGGTTTGAAAATGCTTAACCTTGTGTTGTGCACCCACATTGATCCCCCTTAGCTCCTTATTGCTCCTGATGGGCACCAGAGCACAGCTACGCACCAAACTATCTTTTGGCTGCATCTACATCCCAGTTGGAACATGTCTTTTAAAAGGCAGCCTTTTGCAGCTTCATACTTCAACTACCAACTAAACTCCTTATCAGTGTGATTCTATCAACAGGAAACTGGTAAGAAAAAGAGAAGTACCCAACCCATACACCACGATGTTATCTAATCTCTATCCAATCTGCTTTCTGCATGGAGACACATGCAACAGACTGCAGTAACTGTATGTCAGAAGGTCAAAGAATAGAGGCAGGGGACAACAGTACAAATAAGCAGTTGGGACTCAGAGAATCCAAAGCTAAAGCAGATTTTTAAAGCTGCTTAGTAATCAAAATGTCTCATTGTACAAATCAGCCTTTTTCTTGTGGTCATAGCGCCTCTGTTTTGTACTCATTGGAATGTTGTCACTATCAGAGATATGACAAGAGTATTACGAGCACGGAAAGAAGGATGGACATAGGGTTTTGCCTTAAACCATGTACCTGTACTTTGCAGATATGGAAGAAAGTGGTTTCACTTATTGTAAAAGAGACTTTGTTGGAGTGCTAAAGTCAGTTCCTGAAGTGTTCGGCTGTTACAGTTGTATGGGGATATAAGACTTAGCTAAAAGCTCTTAAGGAAAAAAAAAAGAGATAAAATGATATATAGGTTTACAGTTGCTACAATTGGTAATTGTTAATGTATGTAACTGCAGTAAACTGCTCTCGGCACCTGGAAGATGCTATAGAATTACTTTGATTAGAAGAGGTTCAGACTACCTCTGGTGCTTCTTTTCCGTTGAGGTTGTGCTCACCAGAGACCAAATGCCAGCTACAGCAGTTGAAACAAGGCCCTTATGTCATGTGCAGTGCTGGCAAAAAGGAAAACTCAAAAGAGCAGATAATCTCCCTCTCCTGCCCTCCAGAAAGAGGTGCAAAAAGAGTAACAGATTACACACCAAGGCAACTTTGACCAGCTGAAACCGATGGCACAACAATCTTGTCATCCCTTCCCACTGACCCCAAGGTTGCCTAAAACCTCTGCAATCCAATTATTGGTTTTAATCGGATTGTGTTATTGCACTAAGTATATGATTTAAAGACTATACAGGTATGGTTAGCTGGAATATATGTGAGGCTGGCAGATTAAGTACGTTAATGAAAGTGCACATGGGTGCATGTCAACAATACATTTAGAAAGAGAGCGAGCAGCAATCGAAGTGGGAAGATTGAGAATGAGAATTCAGAGTCAAGCAGTTTCCTAGCATTTTCTTTCACAGATTATGGAATTAACTAATTCCTGGTTCTGGGACCCTTTTCTTGCAACTGGTAGGGAACTCCTGATAACAAAAGAGGCCAAGTCCAAGTGTGACTCAGTGGGGTCGTGTACATAATCCTGCTGCACTTAAGGTGTGAATAAAGGAAGTGGGAATAGGTCTTAAGTGTGTAAAGACCTGGGAAGTTTTTATTCAGGAAAAGTAATAAATGGGAAAATTTCCTTAACTGGTCTAGGGGTTTAGCAGACCTCACTAGGAAAATCTGTTATTGCGAAAGCAGCAATCACACCGTCTGAAGGACTTTAACCCACCTGTCTCTCTCCTACCTGGAAAGACTGATTTTTACTTTTTTTTTTCTGGCTGAGGGACTTCTTAGTATGTTATCCGTATTTCAGTAGTTATTTCAGTAAAATATGCTGTTGAAATTAGAAGGAGACATCTTAAACATTAAAGATTGGTCTGGCGCAGAGATTCGAAGATGCTGCACTTCACATCATCGTGGTGCCGCTGCTTTCAACTCTGCCAGTGTCACAGTCACAGTATGAGTACACAGTGGAAATCACTTCTCACGGAGTTTGTCTGCCATTCCCAGTAAAGAAGAATTGTGCACACAGAGAATTGGTGCTTTTTCTTCTTAGATGAAGTCTATGAGCTGAACTCATCTGATGATGAACATTAAGTGGTCCTCATATTTATTTGGATAGCAGACATGAGGTTGCTATACTTCCATAGCAGCTAAGCAAGCCACACGGGCTGAGCACAACCAAAATGGCTCCAACAGCTTACCGCCACCTTTTCCTTTTTCTCTCTGACTGCAAATGGAGATGATGCACCTTTGAGAAGTTGATAAGCTCTGCAGGAACAAGAGTATAGGCGTTCTAGGGGTGTATGATGTATATAATCCCAGAATGGACATAAAAGCATATTGAAATTAAAAGGTTAACTTTTAGCTTTAAATTTATGTGTCTTTCTAGAATTTTGGCCTTTTGTTTTGTCTTGCTGTTCCTTTAATTGCATAATTGTTTTCCCATTTCTCTCTCTTTTTTTTTTTAAATCAAAACCTCCACAGGCTGTTTGCAGAAATGCCCTGAGTCTATGCTGGATAGACTTAAGTTTTGCAATCACTGAAACCTATGAAAATTGTCTTGTTGTCTGTTGCTGTGTTTGACAGGCAGAGCTCAACCTGTGTTACTGGTGCCATCTCCTTGGCCTGGCTAGCTGTGTACTCACTTCCCTTCAAGTGGTTAAGTTAGTGGTTATTTTGTGTCTATAATTTAGCTATGGGAAACAGATCTTCCTAGCAGTGTGGTACTAGAAGCATCCCTAGAACTATTTCATGTTTTTTTCTTCCCACTCAGTATGATGAAACATTCATGATAAATTACTGAATGCTAACAAATGCTGTGTTATGATCATGTGTGCATAAGAATACCGATATATGCTTTTTATATCATATAGGTCTATAACAAGAGCAAATAAGAGAACCGCCTGCTGTGGGTGACACAATGGGGTGGCACCTTGCTCTGGCACCTTGGTCTTCCTATTTACTGTGATTGGTTTTGCTCATTCAGCCCACTACTTTAGCTAGAGGAACACCTAGAAGACATAAAGAGGGAGGAAAGGAATTAAAAAAGGGGTTATTTGTATCACTTTAATTTAAAATTTATACACTAAAGCAAGGATAACTCTCATTACACTCGTGTAAAGGTGCCTTTATCAGTGTAATTTACCATCAGTGTAACAACCAGGCAAGTTAATTTAGGCCTGGTCTTTGCGGAGCACCTGCTCTAATTCAGCAATGTTTATTGGTTTGGATAAGAGTCTTTACGTAGAGATGGTTGTATAGGTGTGAAAATGCAAAGTGAAATGGTGATACTAAAATTACTCATACAGCTAATGGTATCAGAACCAGCTCTTTCAGGGCAAGGGCTGGGATTATATCCATGTCTTGGAGGATGAAAAGAAGAGAAGAGGAAAAGCGATATCATTGCAGGGGTTAGCTGAAGCATTTCAACTTCTTTGCTTAGATAAAGCCTATTTAATTAATGCAGTATTCTGTGTGTAACACATCCTTCCTTATTCTTACTTCTTGCTCCTTACAGCTTGGATAGACTCCCACCAGTCAGAGCAGCATGATTTCACAGAAACTGCTGGTCGTGAGAATCATTGGGGTCAGAGCTGGTTCTGGGAAGCCTTCATTTCCTAAAGCATTCGCTGAGACTTAGGGCCTGCTGAGGTGAAGAGAAAGTTTGAGAAAATTAGGTGCTAAATTATCACATTCCAGCTTAAAGTAGGTCTTTCTGAAGTTATCTCTGACTGAAGTTAGGTCCTTTTCCAGAAACTCTCCAAGCTGTGCCCATGTCACAGGTAACTTAGAAACATGGGCCCCCTCAAAACAGCCTCCAGGAGAGAGATGGCTTGGGCTGGTCTGAGCCTCAGCAAAAAGCAGTGGTTGTATAAACAAAGCATCCTGTCCCCTGCATTTGAGAGAGAGTGTTTATGAAAGGAATGCGTCAAAACCCACAAAGAGGTGAAGGGACATGTAGAGCCGCCTACACCCTCCATACTCCTTACACACTCAGTCACTGCAAAAACAAACAAACAAGACAGGACTGGCTTTGCCAAGACTGTTACAGGGACTGACTCAAAGCAGCCCCGTGTCCCAGCTGTAAACAAAAGTGAATATGCATTATTTGGAAAATGAAACAGATTGATATGAAGAGCTGTGTGCAAATAAAGGATTAGGGGAAGGGAGGAGTGGCGGCAGGGCATGTACATGTTACCACCGAAAAGTACATAATGGGATAAGTGAGACTGTGTGTTTGTCTGGGCTCAAGCCTGTGCTCACATATGTGTCTAACTGAGCGTGACTGCCTACAGGAGATACCCACCCTCTCTGAAGGGAAGGACTGCAGGACAGGCCTTGTCATTTCAGCTGTGGGAGACAACTCCTGCTCTTGTAATCTTTTTTTTTTTTTTGGCTCTGCCGTAGGCTGATGGGGCTGCCTTGAGCAAGTGATGGGTGTGTACCCGTATCCATGTAAGCACATATGTGTGAGCACCCATGTACGTTTCTGAGAACGCTGCATGCCTAAGCTTGCATGCAAGTGTTTATACAGGTGCGTGCATAAACATGTGTGATGCATACGTTTGTGTGCGTACACGCTGAATAAATATGGGTGTATCTGTACATTTATGTGTGACACTTCGTAAGTCAGTGTTAGGTGGAAGTTGTGTGTTGTACATGTGAGTATGCAGGAAGCTGGTTTTGTGTATATGTGCTTCCTGCGTTTATGTAGGTGCTTGCCCATCTGTGGATGGGGCTTTTCCATAACAGGGAATGCTGTTTCATTTTCTACAGGCCAGTAGCAAAATAATAATGCCAAGTCAAAAGCTTATGCAAATCTGAGCTACTGATTGGAGCAGGATAACTGCAGTTCTCTAATGCAGCAGTGAGGTTTTGCCTCACTTGCTTTGTTGAAACCTTACCTGCATTTACATCAAACTCTTTGCAAAAGTGGAAGGTGGGTGGAAGGTGTCAGTTTTGATTCCAGCTGCACTGGGATTCTTTAATCTGCTTTAAATGCAACATGGCCTTTGGATACAGTTATACCTCAGATGTCGAGATAAAGCTGTATCTTTTCTGCATCACTTATGATCATTTTATTCGATTATATTGGCTTAAACATAGAGGTCCAGTAGCAGCCCAAGAGCTGAAAGCAACCGGGAGCCCCCTAGCATCAGACAAGCAGACATTTGTCCAGAGTGCCTCTTAATCTAGTCTGTGACAAACAGGATGTGTGTATGGAAAGATCTCAGACTCCTTGGGCATAGTCGTTACAGTGATTGAGCTCTGAAGGGAGTTGATAGGGATATTTGAAGTTATGATTTTAAACAGGCCTGTAATTCACCTAGCCCATCTTAGTGATAGAACTGATAGATGCCTAACTGGGATGCTTAAATTTATTTCCCCCTCTTCTTGTTGTTGACATTTCCCCATTAAGGTATCTGGCTGTTTTAACATCTCTAAGAGTCTTATATTACAACATTTCATTTTCAAAGAAAAACACTTCTCTGTGCCTAGCAAAACTGTTCTTCCCTTCAGACAGTACTCTGTGTGTGTATATAGATGTATGTGTATATAGATGTATGTGTATTTATGAAATAATACTGATTATTATCTGCACTATGCTGTATACTGCAGTATCCAGTTATTATGTCCTGGCCACATCTAATAGGTGCTATGCTCAGCAGTGTTGCATTTCATGGCGTTGGTTGCTCTTGTATGATGACGCTGCCTTGTTGTGGGTACTCAGTGCTGGCTTCTGTTCTCAGATGCAGTACCACGGGATATTGTTTCCTGACGACGTTTGCTTTTAGCGGTGGTATCATTTAGGGCCAGTGCAGGTAACAGAGCTTACACAATTTTACTGTTTAGCTCATAGGATCAGATTATGGAACATATGTTGAGACTCCAGGTTTGCCATGTAATGATATCCCTGTCCGGTCTTGCAATTTCTTATTGGAGCTGGGAATTCTCTATTTGAGAAATTAATCATGGAACTTCATTTGATCTGTTGAATCTGGCTGTATTGTACTGTATTTTATCTAAGTATAGATCCATATGGTTTTGGGCTTTTTGCGAAATAGCTGTGATTTCTCTGTCAGAAGGGTTTCTTCCTTGGTTTCTGTAACTATAAAATTAAAAGAATCCTCAAAAATAGCAAGTTAATTGCCAAGGACTGCATAGTAAATACGACCAGTGTTTAATTCACTTTAGATTCCAGACAACATGTAACAAATTAGCTTCAGTCTAAGGAATCCATCTTTCTGCAGGCAAATTTAAAAACTGTACAAACAGATGCTAATGACATAGCAGTGGTGTGGTGTGTCTCTCTGTTATGTCATTTAAGCGCACAGTATTGCAGTTCACGTGTGACTTTATAATTAAAGCAAGTCAAAATAATGTTTAATAATTTTAACTATTTTACCTGAGTATGTGTTCAAAGAGTGCCTGATTTTTTAAAAACAAGAAAGGAAAGTTAAAAGCATGAGCATGTGTACAAAATACTTATTGCACAATTTTGCATGCACAATTACCCTGGTGGCGAATGCAATTGCACACTATGTATCTACAGCTGCATGCACAAATTGGCAAGCACTCAACTCAGGATTTTTATGTAGTCTGGTGAATTTATTTGGCATGAGGAGACTTCAGGAATGATGTCTCGATCTGTGGGCACAACAAGCTAATCTTTCTGTAGGATATGCCTCTATCCTAGCTTTCCTCAGAAGTGAGAATTGAATTCCATCCCCATTGCCTGTTCAGACATTGACCTTTTCCCTGGAAAGCAGTGATGAGTTTTGAACTTCATGATACGCTCATCTGTCCCTGTGGAGCAAACAACATCACACTCTAAATGACCCCATTACATGTGAGTTCCCTGCTGAAGACTGCATCCTTCATTAGCAGAAACAACCTAGATCTGTTCTGATCTTTGCTATATGCTCTGGGAGTGTTATTTAAGCTGTTTGCATGGTTTCACTAGCTCATGGTGTTTTTCAGGGTCCACCTGTTCTTTGCTGGTCTTTTACTCTGGCTTAGTCAGGACATTTTTTTACTTTGACCAGAAAAGCCCTGTTGCTAATGCTCTGCAGTTCTTGCCCAGCTGACAGGTGTAGTTAAGTACTGATAGTCCAAATTTCAAAACAGGCCAGATCCAGATTTCCAGCATTCAACACTTGCAATTAGAGATCATATTTTCAAAGCAGCTCCCCTCTCATTCTGAGACTTTTGGAGTTAAGCATCAAAATGACCAGTGTCATGCAGCTCTTTGTGGGATGCTAACAGCTGGATTTTTCCAAGGGCTCAGCAGCTTCTTGGAAAGCTGAATGAAGTCCTCAAAATGTTTAAATTCATGCTACTTTTCTTCCAGAAGGTAAAAAATACTGAGTGACAGCCTGAATGTCCACAAAACTTTTTACTAAGTCTATCTGGCACAAGCTGGCAGGAGATGGACTGGGTTATGGATGAAGCTGCAGCTTTTCTTCACCCTGCAGGTCAAACTGGAGATTGGTAGCAAATGAGTAACCTGGGGGGGAATTCCTATAGAAATTGCCTCTGTCCCTTCAGCGTATTGAAGGAGATGAGGCGGGGAAGCATCATTATTAATTACTCATCTCTTGCTAAGGTAGAACTCACTGACTTTTGGTGACTGATTTCAAAGGGAATCCTGTGTAAGTAATGAGTGAGTAAGGAAGCTTTCAGAGGGTTGAAAGCTTTCTATGGGTTAAACTGTGTGTGTTCATTTGCTGCCTGTGGCTGAAGGGAGCTAGGCAGGAGCCAAAAAGTCATTTTGGTCTATGGGAGTGCACTAAAATTATTTTTCTGGCTTACACAATGGATCTGATTCTCCCATCACATATTAAAGCTTTGTAGCTATGTAATCTTATCTGAGCTGCTTAATTTACTTGAATGCAAGTGAAAAGAGAGTTCAGGATATTGCTTCTATAAGAAGTGAGCTAGCAGGAGCAATAGGCATTCGTCTCCGTGTTAGCCTTGTTCCTTTTACTCAGACCTTTTGTTAAGCTCTTACTTCTTGAGCGTCTTCTATCAGTAAATAATTGCTTTCAATATGTGAAAAGACCATGATTGAGATGATTCTTTGCAGAAGGATATGGTAGGAAGAAAGTCCTCTCATTTATGAAATGACCTTAAGCAGTCTGGCCTAGTGATGGACTTTTTAAGGGAAAGAGGAAGGAAATTGCAGGACTATAGCCCTCCTCCCACGTTAGACCGTTCCCATGTGATGGAAGAGCATCTGGTTGATTATGCAACCTTCCCTACCCAAGCACAGTTCTATATGCCCAACTGAGACCTTTGCTATATGATTATTGCTGCGGTCTTACTGTATATGCCTTACATTGTCATTCTTCCCTGCTCCTCACTTGCCTCTGTACAGCAGAACAGCAGAAACATCACATTAAAAACTCGCATCAAGTCCCTGTAGGGGGGCAGTGTGAACTGGAGACTCAGGGTGTGAATCCAGCAGATGCAGATGTGTTGCGGAGGTGACATTGTCTCTGTCCTAAGGGGAAGGTTTGTCGTTCATCTTTCTGCACGGTGACTCACGGAGCAGCACTCCAGCTGACAGTAGCAAAAAAAGACAACAGGGCGAGAACATGTGAGAACAGAAAAAGTTGTTTAAACGAGGCAAGCAGTAGACAATCCCTAACTTAGCTGCAATTCCCTGTGGCTGGTAAAATGGAGAGGAAAAAAAGGCACTATTTTTAATGTTCTCCCAGCTCAGCATCATAAATCAGCAACTGATCTGATTTAGTTATAGCACAAGTAGAAAGATGTTTTTCTCTTGTTGCTGTCCCAAGGAACTCACTCTGAGATCTAAATGTCAGAGTCTGTCTTTTGTTTCTTGCTTGAAATCTGCCTTTATCTCCTGATCTGAATGGGAAGTGTTTTGCCATCCTGACAAACTTCTCAGAAATTCGAGAATGTTCCTGTGTTCACACCGAGTTGAAACTCACATCTTTTCATGCTTTCTGCACAAAACCCAAAGAAGACGCCCGTGCCAGTACAAGTAGTAGCTTGGTGATTCTGGCAGCTTATCCTTATTTGGGATAAGGAAGTGCTAGGGGCCGATCTCGGTTCTCCCCTACCCCTAGCAGGTGTCTGGCTGCAGGAATGCTGACTACTCAGGGACTGCTCTTCCTAATCCAGCTGGGATCTGGGAAGCCTTTCTTAAACACTTCCCTAAAAAATATGTACAAAAGCATAGCTTGATAGAGATCTCCTTCTTCAGTTAAAAAATCCTTTTCATTGAAAATTCCGAAGCAGCTGTAAGTGACAAAGCCGTAGATAAGGCATGCACCAGGTGAAAGCTCTCCTGGTCTATTCACAGCTGGTTTTTGGCTTTGCAAGAATAGCCAGCAACAGAAGGGCAGGAGCTGCAATGAGGCCAGCAGCTCTGACAGTGAGTACCCACAGGGCACAAGATTGCCGGGTGGAATGGGTCCATTTTTCTCCTATCTGTTTTCTTTTCTATATAATCCTACTGCTGTAGCTCTTCTGGTCAGTAGTGTGAGGGGTTGTAACCCTGACCAAAACAGCTAGGCTGACAAGAGTCCCTAGTGTAAATACAGTCCAGCCGGGACAGAAGCTGAGTTCATGCTGGGCATGTGTTACTGGCATGGTAGATTGGCTTAGCTGTATTAGTGAGGTAACAGACCCAGTTACTTGATGTCTGATTCATACACAGAGGATTTGTTTACAATATGAACAACAAAGTCTTTGCTTGTCCTTTTAGTCAAAGAAGAGGCACTATGTAAATTTAATAATTTACCACTATTTAACTATATATCAGTTTCTCACCTTCAAAGGCTGTCCAAGTGGTTTATTTACCATAAATTTAACCTTGGACTAAAGCTGAGATGCTTAGATACCACCATGGTAGGTACCTTAGAAATGCTAAGGCAGAGATAAAGAGTACCATCAGATTGAGTGAAATGAGAAGAACTGTCTGGCCCCTTCACAGATACGGAGGATAAACAATAGCGATCTTTGTGCTTGGGCTGTAGGCGTGTTGTCAAGGTAAATGAGACCTGGCAGAGGGCCCTATTGTCTCCTTTCCCACAACTTATTAAGATTTACTTGTTTTATCATCAATGAGTATAATAACCAGAGCTCTGATTATGCCACAAGGACATCCCAATGCCAATGATTCATGAAACAGAGATTGCGTTAGTCATCAGAAGGGTCTTCTCAAAGGTTTCCTCCTTGTAGGAAGTAGGAACAAAATTTTTAGAGGGGGCTGCTCAGTAGGGAAAACTGAGGTGCTATTGCACACTTTGTGCAGTGTGAAGTCCTTTGCGTCCTTTATCCAGCCCTCACCCCCTTAAGTTTATCCACCAGTGACACCCTTCCCTAATGCGCAGCATCAACACCCACACACAGAGGCTGAGTTGCAATAGGGCTGGAGGCTACTTTACTTCAGAGTCTTTGCCAGCAAGGATTGCAGCACATAATGAATCAGCTGGATTATGCTTACCTTGAATAGGTCTGCCAAAAACTCTGACCTGATTTCCTCTCCCCCCACTCTCATTTCATTGCGAGGAGCCAAATGGGCTCTGGATGCAATACAGTGCCACTAGCTAAATTGCCAACCCACAAAATTTTGCAATAATACACCTTTGTCTTTCACTAGCATCTCTTATCAAACAGTTCATAGTTATTGTTACAGACCTCAGTGCCTCAGTGGAGCTGATAAGTCTTATTCCCCAAGCTATAGAAGGACCAAATGAGATACTGAAAGATGAACAAGATCTCAGAGCAATTCAGTAGTAAAAGTAAGACCACGTTGGGCTGCTTGCTCTGCCACATTAGCTATTTATGAACATACACCTAGCGATTCCCAGGTGCAAATACAGTACATGAGATCTCAACACTCTAGTTCCTCATGCTACTCCACAATTCGCTTCTTAAGGAGGCAGTGAAAGTTCTGTGATACTTAATACAATGGAGCTTGTTCCTCAACAGATGGAAGACAAGTACAGTTGTCCCAGCACTTTCACCTTGAGCCCAGTTCAGGGGGACAATTACCACTGGTCATGTCAAGCCCTTGACAGAACCCATTACAGGTGCTATTTCAGAATACATTCTTGGACATATATCTTATAATATTGGAATATTGCATTTAAACATTACTCTGTGGAAGGGTAGTAGACCTATGAAAAATTTAGTCAGTTAGACTGTATTTGTTCCTGATGGTTGGTTTGCTGGAGATAACGGTTGCAAAACAGAAAATATAACATGCTTATCTCTCCTAGTTGTTAGTTGAACTGATGGATGTACCCTAACTATTGGAGACTTAATTGCATGAGTAATGTGTTGTAGGGTGTTATTCTCCTTCCCTTTTAACACAGAAAACTGTGAGCAGTGGAGTGTCCTGTTTCATGTTTATTTGTTTTTAATATACATGCAATACATAACAACTTTCATGTAAGAGACAGCAACATCAAAGTGGAAGAGAACGGACCGTAGTGAGAATTGTGAGGATTCTTAGTTCCCGGGGAGTTTTTTCCACACTCTTGGACTGGACCACAAACCCCAGCACTTCAGGGTCTCTCCAATTCTGTGGTCCAACATGCCAGATACGGGGAGCTGGAGAAAGCCTGCAGCATTGTGCAGGGCAAGATGCGTGTGATTGTCCCTGTCTGCAGCGCTGTGCCTGAGGCCTGTGCCTGTCACACAGTACAATGTGGAGCTTGCCCCCGTCATCTTGTGGTGTGGGATAGGACTCAACCCATTCCACTGAGACCTGGGATGCAACCACCCCCAACTAAATTCTTCATCTATAAACACTGGGAAGCCCTTTGCGTGCCTGATCTCGGGTCATGGGCTCAAGCAGAAGAGGGAAGAGAGCTAGTGAAGCCTTGTGAAGCATTGCAGACCAAGGACAGGTTCAACATGTTGAAACAATGAGTGTTAACCCATGTTTAAGCATAGAAAGTTATTTTGTGATACTACTTCAGCATGGAAGAACTATGAAAGTAACTCTTAGAGACTGATTTTTTTGAGAGATATGGAAGATATTTTTTAATTAAATGAGTATAGGATATCCTTTGGTATTTCTTTATTCAGAGGAGATATTTAACACGATGTATTGCATACATCTAGTTCATACATTGAAATAATATATGATGTGTTAAGTATAGAGACTATTTTTGAGGATTAACTGTCTTCCAGACATCTTTATGATCATGTAAATATTCATAACTGAATTATTTTCTTGAAAAAGATAAATTACTTATTTGCATATATTTGGAATTTTACAAACAAGTCAACTTTTGAGGCCAATCCTGCATAACTTCACCAAAGGAAAACCTGACTAATCCTAACAGTTTTCTCATAAGTTAATTTTTACTTCAGTTGTATCGGCAGAAGTGAAGTGACTGAAACAGCCATACTGCAACTTGCAGAATTTTACTTACTATAAGCCAAGAACTTGACAGTTTCATTGCAAGCGTATGCTACATTTGGACCTTGTAAAAATTAATTCAGAAACTGAATGTGAGGGTTTTATCCATATCAATCTTAGCAAGACAGAGCTATTTAGAATAAATGTCATCAAGACTATTTGCAGTAAAATCATAACTAGACATTTTTCTCTGTGTACATTCTAAAGCTTTCTTATCATTAAGACTCTATGCATGGTGATGTTTTTTTTAGTCAGTTGAATAAGATATTTGTAGTAATATGCAAACTATAAGTAGGCAACACCTTACACAATGCCGTATACAATGCACCAACCACCTTAGCTCCCAGGGTTTCCATAAAAGCACTATAAAACAGTGCAAACTGGAGGCGTGTTTGCAGAACAAATCATATGAAATTTTAGGTAAAGATTTTGTTCAACATAAGGCAGAGCAAAATTCTTCCTGGTTTTCCATGGGAAGAGATGGCCTTTTGACCAAAAATTCTACCTGAAGTTGTAATTCTGGTGAAATATAACAATCAGTCTTAAATATCATAGTTTTAGCACCTGGGTGGTTTTTGTCATTTCATCCCGAGTCAGATGTATCTGTGTATGATACTCTTCACTGGATGGTTAATATGAATGTGTTTCTGCCTACAGATCACTTTCAAAATATTTGCCCCGGTTTAATTAGTGGTGTAATTTACACTGGTCGTCAAATACATGGCTTTGTGAATGGATAACTCCTAAAGACCCTTCAGGATGGCTGCCAGAATATTGCTAATAGAATACATGTTTAATCGTATGGGTATTCCTGTGCATAACCTAATGAATCTCAGATGTTTTGCGAACTTAAGACTGTTCAAATCAAAAAAGGAATAGGGCATTTTGGTGGGGAATGAGGGCCTGTTTTGTGAGGGACCTTCCAATCTCTTGACTCCTTAAGGTTTTGCAATTTCCATGATGCATGCTCTTTTCACTGCCTTCTTGTCCACTGACTGTTTTTATATGTGAAAACGTAGGAAGAGTTCTGTACTGAGTCACAGCGCAATCTGCTAAGTACATCAGGCTGGTATGCCAGGTTGGTTAAGCTCTTCTCTTGATAAGAGTAATAACAGAAAAATAGATAGCCAGAAAAATGAGGGACGGGGAGTGGGACAGCGAGTGTCAGACTTGCAAGTGGTGCAAGACAGATGGCCCAGATGGCTCCTTATCCTCAAGATGAAGATAACCTGGATCAGAATTGAACTGGTGACAGTCTGTTCTGGGCCATCTCATCTCACAGCCTGAATCACCATGAATCCCAGCAAAGTTAACAAGGTTTCATTTGAGCCACACAAGTCAGCTCCATAAGTGGAATGAAATAAAACAAGACTGAAAATGCCACATGGAAAGTGCAGTGAGGCAGCAGAAACAAGGCAGAGGAAGGCAGTGCGATATCATGCTGACCCAGATGGCAGCAGGTCACATTTGTGACTGTCTGTCATGTGTCTGGCCACAGGGGTAACGTTAACACTGCAGCCTGTCAAACACCTTCCCTTAGGGCTAGGCCATATCCTCAAATTTGTGCTATTTATTCTCACACAGTTGTAATTTGAATTGTTATCCTGAAAACTAATAGGAAAATCACAGCCACCTCTGTAAGTGGAGGCAAGGTCCTGGTTGGCATAGTGAGACAGAAATCAATTGACTCTTTTAGAGTTGCATTTGCTAATGCCAACAATGTAATTTGTTTTATTAGTCTGTATGGGCTTGATCTAACTCTTGCTAAAGTCAAGGAGTGAATGCAAAGCCTGTCCTGACAGTCAGCCTTATCGCCATCAGGAGAGATGGGGCTCGTAGCATTCTATGTCTGCTGCCAAGAATTAATTGTGTTCAAGTTAATGCCTGAATTAAGATTAAGCTCTGCTTGATTGACAACTATTGCTATGTCAGGAAGCACAAACCATGAGGAGCTAAGTTAGAAATTAGCCATTTTGTCTGGATCACCTTCTGCAGATGGGAAAAAAAGAAATGCTGCACCGTTCTGTTGAAAAGCAACACAGTGCGCGTCAGGGCTGTAAACAGATGCCCGCTGCACAGAAAGTGTTGTCATGATTAACAGTAAGTAGCTGTTGGGGTTGTGCTACAAAGAGGCAGTTAAGAAAAAGGGCTCCTTTGTTGACAGCCAAGAAATAGGCAGAGAATGTTGGCAGGGGTAGAGAAGGGAGGGCATGGCGAAAAAGGCGGGGAGTTCAGCTGGTGTAGCCAGAGAGCAGTCAGGGAGAATATGGCTGGCTGGGAGGGACTGGCCAGAAAGAGGCAGATCTATTGGGGAAAAATTAAGACTTGAGTCATCAACATATCTGTGTGTATGAACAAAATCCCCAAGGGAGAGAGTAGAGCCTGGCGGGGGGCTAGACTAAGAGCCTGGAGAGAAGAAATGGAAGAAGTAGCAGCGGTGGTTCAGGGGTGGGCAGTGGGTGATGTGAACCTTCACGCTTGGTGTCCAGCGAGGTTTTCCGCACTGCCTTGTAGGTTCTGTGACGAGACTTGCTTCGGAGTTCAGTAATAATCAGAACATTAACATTATATTCCTTAACAATATATTACGTGTGCCCCATTCTTAGTATTTTCTTGGGTTTGTGCCAGGTCTAAAATAGGTCAGATTAAGCATCCAAAAACTTCAGCAGTGTCTGCTTAATGTCTTGGTGACCAAATGGTCAGAGAACATTAGAACATTGGAACATAGAGCAGCGGGGGGAACGAAAACAGGAACATTTCTGAGAAATGTTTCCTTCATTGTAAATGTATTTTGTTGGGGGTTTGTTTTGGTTTGTTCTATGAGTTATGAATATAGATGCAGGGACAGTTTCTGGCTCAGAGCCTTCAGTAGGCAAAAACTGGCCAGGGATCCCTCTCTTGTGCTTAGACACACAAAGGCCCTAAAGTGCTCCTTGTCTTTGTCTTGTTTAGTTGCAGTTGTTCAAAATGATGCGAGGTATACACAGGGCATGTTGATGCTAGGCCTTGTGGGCGAGTCTGTCCAGAGGCTGAATAAGCTGCCTGACGCCCTAGTACTACCTACAGTGTCTATATTGGAATAAGAAGGGATTTTTTTTTCATTAAAGATTATTATTAATTACAAGTATTACTATTTCATTTCAAAGTGCAGCTTAGGAATTGCAACATTTTCCACTTCTCCATTGGCTTGGTATCTCATGGCATTTCAGATTAGACTGGGAAGCACTGTCAGGAGGGAACAGAAAAGACCTCACATGCGAGAGAAGGCATCAGTCTCAGTCAGAAGAGCATTTACGAACACAGAGTCCCCAGTGCTTCCCAGCAGTCAGCTCTGCAAAGGCATCAGCACGCTACACACTACCATGCTCCTGTTTTCTTTTGAGTATTACAATTCCACCACCACAGTTTGGTAGAACGGTGCATTTGAAAGAATGCCTGTGGGGTGGTTGTCTTGTACAGGAGCAGGATGGAGCAGCTCCTGCTGCATTTCTGCAGGTGGTACCGCACTGCCTGGCTCAGACACAGGCAGCATTGCTGATCAACTGACTGACGGCAGTTCCCTGATAGGGCCTGTGAGAACTCGGCAGGAGCTGGGAGCTGCTGCCCCACCAGGAACAGTGGGCTGGACATTGCTTTCCAAGTGGTAGGTACCAGCTTTGAGCTGGAGCTGATTTGAGAAGCGCACCCACAACAAAATGCCATTCCCCGCGGTCCCCTGCCTTGTAAGTGTGACTGCCAGCCGCAAGTCTTTGTCCCACAGCTGCTGTGCTGTATCTCTGATGCTGCCCCGTCAGCTGCTATTGCCACGTCCTGTCTCCTTTCACAGTGTCCAGCCCCACTTGAAAGGAATTGAGAGGGGAAATTGCAGTAAAAGGGTTGGGCCTTCTCTGTCTCTCCTGAGGGATCCAGTTTAGAATGTCCAGCCTGTTTAAAGCCTGAGCTCTTCAGGCAAGGAACGTGTATTATCTAGTTTGTGTTTTATGGCAGTATATGAATGTTTTGTTATAATAACAACAACAACAATAATAATTAGGGCTGTGAGAGCCCTGGAGGGCTGGAAAGGAACCAAGCCCTGCAGGTTCTCTCGGATGTTCAAGTTTGACAAGGTTGAACCATCCAGGTTTAACCCCCATCCTTTGTGCCCTCTCTCACCCTACCGGCTACCATTGCGACCAGGAAGTCTGCTCCTGTCCTCCACATGTCAGCTGGAAACCGGGATACCCTGGGGCTTCTCGAGGGAGGAACCCGCAGTTACTGAGGAGGATGTGAGTGAAACTCACTGAACTTTCATGAATGTGGGCTGAGGGTCGTGAATCATCAGATCTTCAACCGAGGCCAAGCCTGAGTGGGCCTGACAGTCTGCACAGAGCCATACTGTGATTTGGGATTGCAACACTGTCCTTTGTCCATAGGGCGCTCTGAGATCTCTGGGTGAAAGTCCCCCTTCTGTGTCATTTTAAAAACGTCATGAAGGCACTAAAGCTGAATGTGTTAGGTAGCGCTGTAGGTAATAGAAGCCGTCCTCCTCTGGAACCTCAAGCCCGGTGTCTTTCTTTGGATCTCCTGCCTGGGTGACGGCAGGATCTGGAACTGATACTAAAAGAAGAGAAAGAAAATTTTTCAAGATCTCCACACAGAAAACCTGTGTGGACCTAGAAGGAAAAAGTGTTGCTGACGCACCAAAGGGTCAGCACTTGATCAAGCTCAAGATACTGTGCTGAACTGAGGTACCACGTGCATTTCCCAACGAGGCAGCCTGGCAATCGTTGCGTGGGATGGGGGTCCAGGCACTCCTGAGTTCTCCTGAGCTCTAATCCCGATTCCCACAGTGTTGCCTCAGCTAATCGCTGCCTCAGTTTTCCTCACTTGTAAAATGTGGGGGTAATAACTGTGCATACCTCACAGAGGGCTGTGAGGATTCATTAATTAAACGATGTTCGGGAAGTGCTTTGAAGATGAAAAGCGCTATATAAATGCTGGGTGTTACTAGTGCTTAGTGAGTACCTTCACAGCCACAAGCAGGGTGTGCCTGCAGGAAGCAGAGCCATAGGCTGAGACCTATGGCTAAGTGCCTTTAAAAATAAATATGATCAGAAATGCACAGGAGGTCAGCTTCCCTCTCCTCCCTCTTGGGGTGAGCTCCCACCTCAAAGGAACTAGGGTTTTTCTTTGCCTCCTCCACTTCTGGAAAACACAAAAGAGGTTTGGGAGTGCTGAGGAGAGAATTGTACTCGTGGTGGTGATGCTAGGAGTTAAGACATCATAAGCAACCAGTTTACTCTAAACCAAATAGGTACAAAAATCTACATGTTCAATGAGAAGTATTGTCCTGACAGGTACCAGAAGTCTTGGGGAGTGTGGGGTTGGGAGAACAGAAGCCCTCACAAGTCTGCTTTGCCAGAAAAATGTGTGTTTCCGTATGTCTAAATGCTAGGGCTGCGTGCACAGGCATTGTCACTGTTAAGACAACCGCCCAAACGACATGCAGGTGGCCAGTCGTGTATACAAGTCTCATGACTCCCTGTGCAGTCATACTAATTACATGCATACTTTAGGTGTACGAAGGCGAATCTGTACTTGCTCCTTCATACGCATGTTTGAATGAAAACATAGATGCTGATTTCCTCTTCTTCTCTGTGCCCCTGGAAAATCTAGTATTTAATATTCACCTGACTAAGCAGAAATAAGAGAAAAGGGATTTTTGATTAGGTTAATTGTTTTTAATGAGAGCCTGCCACATTTCACAGATCCCTCTTATGCAGCCTCAAGACAAGCAAACTTTTCTTTCAGATGTACTGTGCATATTTCAGTATTTAGTAGGCTGTGCTGAAGTTTTGTTTTCTGAGTTGGGCAGGGAGGTCACTTCTTTTACAGTTCTCCCCCAGCAATAATGTATGACCTACTGGAGATTCCAGGTGGAATTAATGGCAGAAATTGATAAGGTAAAAGCTGCGTTTACTAGCCTAAACAAGACCTGATTATAGAAAATTAACAACTTAAGACCAAACTTTGAACCAGACTCAAATGTTCCAGTGTAAGAGATGGAGGCAAAAGCTGGAAATTCTTCTGAGATAGATGTGTAAAGTGCTTCAAAAGCAAATGCTAGTTACTGAGCAATTTATAACACTAAAATTCATCAGACATATAATTTGTTCTCTATATTCTAAAATTATCCAGAAAATAAGATGTAAATACCTGAGTCATAGCTAAGGCTGAGGCCAGAGTGTATCTGTCACACCAGGAATACTGTTGAACTGCTGAAGGGAACGTGCAGAAAGATAAGCAGAATCGTGTAGACGTTTCAAGGGGAGGACAGACGTCCTGGATTTGGGAACACAGAGACCTGTAGGAAGCAGCCAGTGATTAACAGGTTCTGCTCTGTGTGCAGTCTGGAGGGAGTTTTATTTCATTCATCCTGGAATGCCCTCTTGGTTTGTTCCTTCTTATCATAAAGCATATCAGGTGGCTTGGCCACGCACTGTAACACACTGAGCACCAGGGTGAAACACAAGAGTACTGCCACTGGCAGGTTGTGATACTTTAAATCTTTGTGCCTCAGTTTACCAATTGATTAAGGTGATAACCTTCCCAGAGTGTTGTGGTGATTAATTATTAATGTTAGTAAAGCGTTTTGAAGATGAAGAGTGCTACATGCTGGCTAAAGATATTAATTACTACAGACTCATGATGAAATTTTTTATTTACATAATGAACCAGTCACGGAAGAGGTGCAGAGATGGTCTCTCCTGGTGAACAGATTCTTCTAATTCAGCTATCTCTGCCATCGTCATTATCTAAATCAAATCCTTTTTTCCATCAGGAATCTGCTTTTGGAGCAAGCAAAGCCCACATGATCCATGTGAGACTCCCAGGATGGCAAGCAGCCACGGTACCTTTGCTAATTTCAGTCCCTGCCCATGAAACTCACCTCACCCAGAACTTGTTTCAACTTCTCCAGCTGTTCTTGGCATGTGTTGAGATTTCATAAAGTTGATGCCATCAACTCCCACACATATGGCAAGAGAGAGTGAGAGAGAAAACCCACACACAGTAACTAATATATAGGGAGAAGAGGTATTTGCATGGGAGAGTACAAACATGAGGCTTTTCTAGCTGGCTCCGATGGCTCTTGACTCTTAATGCCAAGATGCAAAGGGATGTGCAAATTAGGGGGATGACTCAGAGAGTCCTTTCCAATGCATAACTCCAGGAAGACGCAGGATGCTTCGAGCAGGGCCACTCGACTAATTTTTATGGAGGTCAGCTGGGTAATTTTTACTGCAGTCCACACAGTAGTGCGAAGCAGTGTCATCGCTTGGACTCTGCCAGGCTTGGCAGGTAGCACATGATGGCTTCACGGCTGGGAACTGTGGTTGCACATTACAGCTGCTCCCTGAGAGACTGGTGAGGAATGTAGAAGGTGGCACATGTCTCGGCCACTGCAGAAGCTGGGCAGATCTTATTCATGGTCCAGATTCAGAATGCAATCTAGCCTTTGAGTTAGTTTTGCTAAGACATTATACCTATGGTACAGTAGTTTTATTCTCCTTATATGTCCTTTTTCTTTTTCCTTTTTCTTTGGGGGCAAGTGCATGATTTTTCAAAGTTTCTCAGCCTATGAGACTTGTTTTCAATCCATAATTCATTATCAAGCTGATACCTAATTATTTGATAGATCTTCTAAATTTATAATCACACACGTTTCAATAGGAAAAATCCGGAAAGTGCAGGCAAGGGAGAGTTTGAACACAAACAGAGAGCGCAGGCAATAACGCCCATTTCCACTCTCACATTTAGATCTGGGCAGATTTCCAGGGGGATCCACATTTGTCTCCTAGAGCCAGGACTTCAGGAGGAGCATAGTTCTTTCAGCACTGAGCAGTCACACAGAACTTTTGCATGGGGTTTGGTCTGCCTATGAGAGGACAGCAAGCTATTGTGCTGGGGATAAGGCAAAAATGGAAACAGTACCAAGACTCAGCGCAACACACAGTTTCTTACACTGAATGGGGATGAATCTCAAGTTCCTCTGCTCACTTAACCTCAAAACCAATGAGTGTGAATGGACACTCGACATGTGTCAAGACGCACTGCCTCTATGTTAATGAGGCACTTGGCAATGTTCATCCCTTGCCAGTCTCTTTCTCTAGCTGAGAACAGAATTGCTTCCATGGAGCTTCCCAGCCTCTTATGCCCACCGTGCAGTTTAGCACTGTTTATCTTTGCTCTGCCTCATTTAGTGTAGGATCCAGCCTATCAGCTGCAGTTGCTTCGTTAGTCACTGATGGGCTGCACACTTAGAAAGCATTTAAATGTACTTCATAGTGATTGAAAGGCTACAATGACATGTTGCTAATTATCTCATTGCATACCCAGAGAGCCCTGCAAAAGCTTGGCCACATTATGGGGTTTATTGGACATCAAGTATCGGGTCTTCCATTTCCTTTTCTATTTATATTCTCTGTATTAATGAAAACCACAAATCTTTCCAGGTGACTTGTTTATTAAGTGAATTTAGAACAGTTAACATTTGCATTTATTAATTTTCTAGAAAAACTGGTATTACTAGTTGCTTAGGACTCCAACTGCTATCTCAGATTTCATTGGATGCCAGCTGCAAGTCTTGGTAATAAGACTTTGTTGATGATTAAGCCAATGACATGATTTTCAGTGGCATGGAGCACCTGCAGCTTCCTTCAGCTTCAGAGTGACCTGAGGAGGACTCAGCACCTCGGACAACACCTCTGCGATTCATCTGCAAAGCGAAAATAAATCCAAAAAATCTCTCGGACCAGATTTTCACAACTGTGAGCACAGAAGGGTAACTGTTTGTATAACCTGAGCGTGCATTTGCTCATATTTCCGATACCTTCGAGGTAATGGCACATCTGAATTATTCTTATGCATTGCGTGTTTAAGCAGAATATGAGAGCCAAGTCCTAAAGCTACTCGCGTCCCAATACATGAACATGAACTGCTTGTATTTTTATTATGAATGTTTGGGTTTCTGAGCTCAGGCACTGAATTTTGATATGCCCTGATCTGAAGAAGTATCTGTAGTACCTTCTCCCCAAGGCAGTACTCACAGATGCCTCTGTGCCCTGGAGTTTTGTTCTACGTTTCCTTCATTGCATGATCAAAAATGCTCTTACAGTAATTTCACCTCATTCTTTTCACTAATGACAGATCTTTTTTCGCTGCAAAACCACCTTAAAATTCTTGATTTCTTTTACTGGGTCACTGTTAGCTCTTCTATGCTCTACGTAATAATGCTGGAGATTTTTTGTAGATAGGCATTATGCCAGTCTCCTTTATAAAACTGAATTACATCTTGAGCAGGTATGAACTTGGAACAATTCCTACCTCCCAGGTAAAATAACTCATCCGATGCATAGGCATACCGTGAATCCTGCACAAACTGGAGCGGCTGGGAAGGTGAAAGGAAATTTTTCTAATTCATAGCTAAATTTCTACTGATGAAGGATATGTACAACCAACTGCAAGAAAACAAATGATTGTTCTGATTTATTTTCCACTGTAGGAATAATTGGTAACATTGTTCTTCTTGGCAAAGATGAATAGTTGGAACCAGACTATTTCACAGAGACAAAACATCCACAGGGAGAGATTTTTCAGGCAGTCATAGGATGCACCCTACAGAGTGTGATTCTCATGACATTAAAGCAGTGCTAATGGCATTGTGATTAACTTCTAATGAAAAAAGAAATGAACCTGATAAACACAGCATAAATGTTCTAAGGAAAGGACAATAAAAATGTTAAATTTTAGGCAAGGTCTGGCTCTCACTAAAGCCAAAAGAGTTGAGCTTACTGAACTTATCCATAACAGGAAAAAGAATTTATGACTGTGGAGGACAAAGAAATACTGCTATGAATCTGAGCTGCTGAATAACTCTATACCACAGAAGAGAATCCCAGAGTTTTGCAATAGTAACAGTTGTGTTACTTTGTGGAATTTTATAATCCTTTGATAATGTTTCCTCCTTTTAACAGCAAAATCCACACTGCTTCTTGAAAGCTTTTAGAATATTTTTCCTTATGCTTTTATCCTAGAGGAGAAGGCAGGACTACATGTGGTATTTAGGACAGGGAGCTGGCAATCTGGATTCTTTTCAGCTTTGTCACTAACCCGTGGTATGGCTTTGGTCTACTCATTGTACAGCACCGTGGCTTAGCGAAGCAATGGGGAGTCTCTCTGTGCCTCAGAAAGGGTTCTGTCTGCTAAAGGGACCGCCTTTGTAAACTTGGCACTTGGCAGTCCCAGCTCCTGCACTGGTTCTTTGCAGCCTGGCAGAAAATGCTCCCTCTTGCAGAGCCTCATGAAGATGTGCAGAGGTACAGGTTCCCAGGGGTACCCACATGTGCTTCTTCAGGTCAATCTATGATCTCCATGGAATAGTAACACCACAGCTTTGTTTTCATCTACCTTACCCCCAACATCAGACAAACCTTATGGTAAAGCAAGTGCTTATTTAGAAACAATTAAAATTGAACATTTAGATACTACACTGGGAGGAAGTAAGCAAGTAAAATGTGAAATAAACAAGTAAATATTATTTAAATTATGGCTTAAATTTTACAACCTGAGGCCAGTGTTTTAGGCTGTTGTCCCTAGAATCTCGAGGAATATCCACACGCTCGGGCACTGAGATCCATTAGTCTCAGTCCTGAACATACACCATGCTCCATCCTTCTTTGGGCAACTCTTTGAAGTTCTCCACACTTTTACTTCCTAGAAATTAGGTTTTATAATATAAATGCTTCTCTAATTGGCTTTTACCAAAGCCAGCAGCAATGGATGTTTTGCCAGTGGTTCCTCTGGGTTTAGACCAAATTGACCAGAAGGTGTGCGACCTCTATAAGTACACCTGATGGCCCTTCCTGGGAACCAGGTGCCTTATTATTTCTTTCTTCCTCCTAGCCAGCCTGCTGGCTACTGCTTCCCACCCACTCTGAGCTGCTCCCCTTATTTCTTTATACAGAGTTATTAGTGTTATTCAAGACACTGGTTATATGCAGATTCTATTAAGTTATGATTTGTGATGTGTTACAGATTTCCTATAGAGACCTGTATATGCTAGTCTATATGCAGATGAATGAGTTATTGGTAACAAGTTGCTCTGAGGGGACTTGTCTGTGAGAACAGGAATTCATCAGCTTCATCCTCTGTCCCAGTCACTTAGGCTAAAATTTTCAAAACCCTTCAAATATACTTCATTTTTAATGTCTGCCTTGAAATGAGTGATTGAGCGCTTCGAGGTTCAGTTGACCTTACTTGCTTTTTCGTGCTTGTCGTGAAGTGAGGCAACTGTCACTGGGTACCTCAAGATTCCCCTGACTATTTGGGTTCTGGGTGCTTGCTCTGGGGGATGTACACACCGGAAACAACAAACTAAATAAAAATCTGGGGCTTTTGTAAGTGCCTTCAACTTTAAAATGGGACTTTCAGTTTCTAAAGGCTGGCAGGGAGTTAGTTTTGAGTCAGTCTTTGTGTGGTCATTTTTATTCTGGAATGAGAGTGTTCTTGCACAGAATTACACTAAGAAGTTTTGTCAAGAGACATTGTCTTTTGTTTCCATGAGTTTGCAAATATTCCCAAAAAAGTTTGATGTAAGCCAGCAAGACCCAGCTTTTATCCTGGTGAATAAAAGCACCTCCCTGAAGAACATAAGCCCTCAGCTAACTCAGAGCACAGGGAGCTGCCAGAGTGTAGTGCACGCCTGACCTCACGGGGCCAGTAGCCATAAGGCCCAGGCTTTTTGCCATGGCCCAGACAAGGTAGTTTATGGCTGCTTCAGGGTGTCTCTGTATAAGTCGCAACATCATGTTTTGGTGAGACTTTATTAAACTTTCTTATAGGTTACCTGCCTTCCTCTTGTGAAGGGCATTATATGTGTACAGTTTGTGTATTGTTGCCTAATTATGAACAGCAATTAAGACTTCACACCTACAATTTGTATTCCCAATTTATAAAATTCCCTTGCCTTGAGTTCTCTGCTACTACTACCAGCAAAGAATACAGTAAATTTTATTCTTTATCCCAGTGCCATAGAATAGACCGCTTCCATCAGCCTCGTGTCTTCAGCTGACAGCAAAATGGCCCAGACCTGAAGCAGCTGACTCGCTGCCACTGTGATTGTGGCTTACGTGTACCTTAGCAGAGATAGTACACACCTTAGCAAACTGAATTAAAATGATAGTGCAGAGGCATCCAGCACATACCACCAAGCCTGATTCTGCAGATCCTCAGACCATGAGTGAGCTTACCCACAGGAGCGGTCCAGTCTGGGGACTCCCACTGATTGCAACACTGCAGTGAGATGATTTGCATACAGAAGATAATTCCCGTGGATACATTCTTGTATTTATTCAGTCCTGTAGTTCCTAGGTGCCATCAACTTTCAGTGACCTTCTGGCAATGTTTAGGACTCCATCGTATCCCATGCATTAGTCCTAATTCAGAGATTCATTTAACTCTGTCAGTAAGATTCATACATATCCTTAAGTGATTTGTGGGATGGGGAACACGTTGAATGCATTCATGCACCTCTAATCTGCAATTTAATTGTACTTTCAAAACATCGCTTTGAAAACAGTGCTGTCGGTGAAGAATAAAGCCAATGCTAATTATTTTTTTTTCCTCTTGGTGCTATTAGGCTGGGTCAGATTGGGAGATCTGTGTGCAAAGGAGCGAGTAGGCAGGTACAAGTAGTCAGTGCAGCTGGCTTTAATGGCAGTATTTGTGAGAGCTCACCAGAGCTGTGCACTGGGGCCCGTGCTGTGTGACACACCGCAGCCAGAACACAAATGTCTTACTCAGACGTGGCAGTTACTCATGGAAGTAGTTACCTCGGAGCCAAAGGGACTGACCAGGGGTTCTACATTATATTATTATCATTATTATTATTATTATTTTTGTTGCTGATGTCTGTACATTGCAATCAGAGTCGTAGGCAAACCAGAACACAGCTGAATTGTTTGGGCAGACAAACAGAACAGCGACAGCCCCTCCTTCACGGACTGCATTTCTTGAGAAAATGCTCATTTTCTGACTCTGCTGAGGAGTTTTGCAACAGTATCTAGTGAATATATTCAAATAGGAAAGTCTCCAAATGGTGACTATAACATTAGTACAAAGTATTATTAATAAATGGACTTTGTTTTTGTTAGCTA
Source organism: Rissa tridactyla (assembly GCF_028500815.1). Lineage (NCBI taxonomy): Eukaryota > Metazoa > Chordata > Aves > Charadriiformes > Laridae > Rissa > Rissa tridactyla. The sequence goes on from NC_071477.1 coordinate 9,227,495, forward strand.
GAAAAATAAACCTAGGCTCATGTGGTTTGACTGAAACTTAAATTAGGACAGACAACACGAAGAACACAACTAGTATAAAAACTACAACACAGTAAATCAAAGAACAAGAAAAGTACATGACTGTTAACGTTCTACTATAACATTCCTCAACCTCTCTGCAGTGTGGAGAACTGCAAGCCAACATTTTTCAACTGTCCTAAAGAATGTGAAATGTAAATGTTTAGAAAAGTGTTTTTCTTGCCAAGCTGTGAGCAGTCATAAACATCAGCTTCTAATAGAAACATTTTAAAAAGATGCACTCCTTGCTGCCAGCTTTTGAGAGCAGCACCATTTAAATTAGGTTGGAGTCTCCTTGAATTCTTGACACTCCATTGCTGCCTTTTATTTGCCAAAAATTGTTGGATTGATGTTTTGTTTTAATTTAAAGTATGAACTGCAACTGTATTAAATATGCCACTTAACTGTCATATGTATAAACAATACGTTACCTGCCTAGGATTCATTTTGAGGACAGGCCTAAAGAAAATCTTGAGGGAAAAGAACCAATGTTATTATACTTTATTTCTGAGGCATCACAAATGTGCATCGCATTTTTCTGTCAAGGGTAGCTTACAGATTTGTTGAGATGTAACTTTGCCATAGCTAATAATGTACTAAAAGTGGACCATGACTTACTCCTCGCTGTACCCACTCCACCTGTCAGATGAGAGGTCTGTAAATATCATTGATAAAATAGTCCAGTAAACTGCCATTTTAGACATATTCGGTAATACCAAAATCCTGATTCTGACAGCAGTAACATTCTTCACGGTAACATCCTCCCATTATTTATCATTGGATAGTCTTATCCAAAATGTCCAAAACTAGGAAAATTGAAATGCTTTATGAACTAGAACCAGTTTCAACTGACTGCTTTAGTTATATCACCCTGAAATTCCAAACAAATTATGCAATTTTATCATTTTCTAGTGAAACACTTTATCTTTGGGATTCAGAGTTTCCATTGTAGTTTAATGCTTAATTATATTTTTAGAAACCCTTAAAGCAAAATTAAATATTTGAATCAAACCCTTTCCTTATGAACCAAATTTTTTTTTTTTGTCAATGCTGCTAGTGAATCAAATTTGAGATATTTTTAGAAGAAAGCCATCTCTGATTACAACCCAAAGCATTTCCTTATATAATCAGTGTTCATATTCTTCAATTTGCACCTCCCTCATTTTCCACCATGATAGCTGGTGGACTAGAGATGACATGGTTATTAGGGGATCATGGTTATGCATCTTTGCAGTTTTTATTTTGATAGACTTCGAAATAATGTAGGAAAAATCTGTTCTTAGATAAATTTTCCAGGTTTTATGTGTAGCCTGCCACTTTTTTGGAACCACTTTGTTAATTTAAAAAAAAGATTTTGAAAGGCAGAGAGGGCAGTTGTAGGTACCAACCCCAGGGAAGTAGGTACTTAAAGAAGGACCACAAAGTTAGTAGTGTTTTGAAAACCACAATACTGAAATAGCAGTGCTACGTAGTGAAATAATGAGATTTCATTTTCAAAAACAGTAAGACATTTTTGTTTCATTCTTTTCTTCCTTTTTTTATTTGTGCTTTATTTGTGCTTTGGGATGGTCATGGACACTACATTTACAGACTACTTCTGCAAGTTTGGCAGCTAGGACTGTCCAGCTTCCCCATTCTCCTCCATCAGCCCCATCTCAGAACAGCTGAACTTGATTGTAAGGCTTATGATGAAAAGCAAGGAGAAAACACATTGCCACTATAAGGAGATGTCTTGAATGGATGCAGAAAGACAGTGTTTGAATCAATTTCCTCTTTTTCTGTTTTGGTCGCTACAGAAACAAATATGATCTTCAGACGGAATTAACAACTGCTACCTGTATCAAAGAGACCAAGAATGAGCATGAGTGGGGAGAGGACCAGTAAAGCCTCACGGCGTGGAAAGACGTGAAAGAGGCCCAACAGCAGAGAATAAGAGGATGTGAGCCATGCTGTGCTCTCAATGAAATCACTGGGAATTTTGACATGAAAGCAGAACTGAGTTGTTCTTTCAGGTATAAAAAGTACTGCAAATTACAAATATAGAGCTCTTATTAAGAGGTTAAGAGAGGAAGCTGTTTTCTTCCTAGGATGAGCCAAGAAGCTGCAAAAGCTGGATCCCTAGCTTGTGTATTCTAGACAAGACTTGGCAGAAGTCTTGCTTCCAGCATCCCTTGAGGGTGTTATTACTTCTCATTAACATATATCGTAGTTCTCCTATCCCTTCCTTGAGTTCTAGCAGTCTTCCTTGTCTTTTCCATCTGATGAAGAGCCTGCACTGTAATCTGAAGTATACTGGAGTCAACAGATGTCTTTGCATTGTCTTTATTAGGCTTTGAATCAGAGCAGAGAGGCCATAGGTTTTTAATTTGTTTTGCAGATAAATTGGGACATTTTGCTATTGTTTTGATTTGAGCCTCAGCTAGCCCTAGAAATATCAGTAGTAGCAAATACATAAAACAAGGTTCATGCCAATGGGTCAAACAAAAGAGTTTATATGTGTCATCCCAATACAAACAGGATCTTGATGGCAGAACCAGGAATGAAGGCTGAGAGTTCTGATTTCCCTCCTTGTGCTTTCACCATTCAATCATGCAAACTCCCCCAAATCATCATAAAATTGTGCAAAGAGTAATATCCAGCAGAGACCAGCTCTGCCTGGCTCCTATGAGGTTGCCAAGGCTGTTGGGATAGTGAGGGAAAAGACACACAATTCATTTTAAGAAGGTTTTTCCCCCCCTTTTTGTTGTCGTCTTTGTGGTGGTTTGTGAAATGTTGGGAAGGAACAGTACAATGAACAGAAAATGTTCCAAGGAAACCAGCCTTCTCCGTGCCATTGCCCAACAAGCACCCAGTGTACCAACCACGGAGCTTTGCACAGGAGTGTATGACACACATGGGGACTATGATTTCTGCTGGCATGAGTCCTCTTTTCCCTTCTAAATTCACAGAGCAGAGAAAGGGCAGAGAATCGGAGCCTCTCCCTGCCTGGTCGAGGCTCTCCCTCACCTCCGGTACAAATGCAGGTGCAAAATTATCGAGTCTATAATTTTTTTGCATAATTTAGAGCCATAAAATGGAAGCTGCCTTTGAGCATTTGGCTTTTCCTCTCTTGCAAGTTAGGGCCAGATGCAAAAGAGGACTTCAGCACCTACAACTTAGTAGGTTCCTCCCTGCTAGGGATAACATTTCTTCCAGTACCAGCAACTTTATGTCTAGACATGCCCAGAACTGCTGTGATCTGAGCAGCTTAGTACATAGTTCCCACCTAAACCCCACTGGGATACTGAAAGAAGTAAAGGAGCGTCTTATTTTCTCAGGACAGCCAATTCAGGTGGCTGAACAAGCCTAATACACAGCAGCAGGACCAGTCCCCTCACTCAATACAGTCATAGCTACTTTCCTTTAAACTTGACCAGGTAGAAGATGTGCTATCTATATCTAGCTGGACAGTTTGGTTTTGATTGACAAACACGAGCAGAGGGAGAGACGTCCTCAGCCATTTTGCGTAAGGGTCCAGGCCTGCCCCAGTCTCGTGGGGATTGTCTAGGAGAATTAGCATTTCCTTCGGAAGTGAGATTGTAAATCTGAAACTTCCCAACACAAAGAGGAAACAAAAACGCAAGCCCCTTTCAAGGAAAACATAAATGTAGAGACTTAAAAAACACACAAAACTGAAGAAACCACAGTTATTTTTCTGGCTAATATCGTGAAGACATGATAGTACTTGCAGCTTCCTGCTTGGACCTGGCTTGCTCCAAAGTTATTTTGTGTGTTAATCATGTGGTTTAGATGATGAAGATTAGGTCTGAGTGAGCTGGTTCAGATAAAAGGGGAAAAGGCAGCAACCAAACCTTCACCCAAAACTCCAGCATAAACTTTTCTAAGCTTTGAATAAAATAACAAAAGTATTAACTTTTCTTTATTATTCCTTTGTTTTGCAATTAAGATTTTATTTGAAGGTATTATTATTCATTAGCTACAGTTATTCATTCAAAGCTTTGAAAGTGCACAATGCTGTAAGAAGAACTGCTGTTATCACTGCAAAATCAAAAGTACACATTTCAAGTTCACAAACGTACATTTCTGTCCCTTTTCCTGAACTAGGTTTTTTTAATGGAACTAGGTTCTTTAATCCTTTTTACTGCTTCCAGTGTAAGTTTCTGCCCAGTTTTGTTTCCCATGCATCTTGGCCTGAAATATTCAATTACAGATTTCCTGATAAAGACTCCATCCGACAGCTGGCAATTTGGCCAATGTTTCTCAAACAATAGATATATAAAAATCATGTTCCAAAACCTAAACGGAAATGTGTGAGTGGCCTGATTCTCAGAAAAAAACCAAGAGCTACTTGCTGCTTGGCAATTTTGAAAATTAAAACTATATTCCTTAGCACTTCGCTATGTAATACTTTTAGATACCTATTTTTAAATGGTTGTCTCAGCTGGTAGCATACTTTTGTGCTTCATTTGCACATATTTGGCAGGCGGTGCACAAGGGAAATACGAACCTACTCCATTTATCATAGAATCATAGAATGGTTTAGGTTGGAAGGGACCTTAAAGATCATCTCGTTCCAACCCCCCTGTCCTGGGCAGGGACACCTCCCACCAGACCAGGTTGCTCAAAGCCCTGTCCAACCTGGCCTTGAACACTTCCAGGGATGGGGCATCCACAGCTTCTCTGGGCAACCTGGGCCAGTGTCTCACCACCCTCAGAGTAAAGAATTTCTTCCTACTATCTGATATAAATCTACCCTCTTTCAGTTTAAAACCATTACCCCTCGTCCTGTCACTTTACTCCCTTATAGAGAGTCCCTCCCATCTTTCCTGTAGACCCCCTTTAGGTACTGGAAGGGGCTCTAAGGTCTCCCCGGAGCCTTCTTTTCTCCAGGCTGAACCACCCCAGCTCTCTCAGCCTGTCCTCACAACAGAGGTGCTCCAGCCCTCTGATCGTCTTCGCAGCCTCCTCTGGACTCGCTCCAACAGGTCCATGTCCTTCTTATGCTGGGGGCCCCAGAGCTGGATGCAGTACTCCAGCTGGAGTCTCACCAGAGCAGAGTAGAGAGGCAGAATCACCTCCCTTCCCCAGCTGGCCACACTGCTTTTGATGCAGCCCAGGATGCAGTTAGCTTTCTGGGCTGTGAGCGCACATTGCTGGCTCATGTTGAGCTTCTTATCAACCAACACCCCCAAGTCCGTCTCCTCAGGGCTGCTCTCAAGCCATTCTCCACCCAGCCTGTATTTGTGCTTGGGATTGCCCTTACCCATGTGTGGAACCTTGCACTGGGCCTTCTTGAACTTCATGAGGTTCACATGATGTATGCACAAGTTGGACAACTCTTTGCAGGTGTCAAATACATGCATAACGAGCCTTATACTTGGTCATGCAAACATTAGACAGGTACATACAATTGTTCTAACAACTGGCCTCATCCTCCATTGCATTTAAGTTATGCAGACTGAGAGTCTGGCACTTCCAGATGTGCTAGACAGCATTTTACACACCCCGTGGACTTGCTGTGAGTCCATGGGTTTGACTGCACAGTCATAAGAGAGTGGGGAATCAGGCTCTAGGTGTATTGTATGTGAACACTTCTGTTTAGAGAATCAAGTCTCATATGTTACAGTCCATTATAATACACCAGTGTGCAGGAAAGCTAGTCCATAGTGGACTAGCTATGGGGGACAGGTTACTGGCCAGGGAGATACCGTAACATCAGGCATTTCACAAGACAGCTGGACCTTGGTCCTTCCAAAGTACAGGCAAATAAATGAGATGCTCAAATCAGGAGCATAGCTCCTTCGCTGCAGTCACTGGCAAGAGGCGGGTACCTTCAAAAAGAGGTTGAGTTTCCCAAACCTTAAGGAAACGGGGATTCTAACAGTTCAGTAAGATTAATTCAAGACTTCAAACCTTAGAGCTGAGTATATGCAAAAGTAAAGTGTCACAGAAGGACACAAGACTGTGGCAAGTGCTGTCTGGAGACTGCTGTTCAGTTGGTTGATTTTTCTGTACACCTGCAATTACTGATTTTGAGTGGGTATGAAGGTGGAAGCTACTTTTCATGACAGCTGCTGTTTGTGCAGCGGTTCAAACCCAACTTCGGTCAGGATATATTAAAAATGGAATGAGTAAGCCAGCTCTAGAGAGTGACTTCCATCATTATAAACTAAAGAGGCCTGGATTAACATTTGAACTTTCTGAATGCTTATTCTAATTCAACCACAGAATCTTCTGAGAGCTTCAGCCATCACTAATTAAGACATGCAACCATTTATCTGTGGTTCATCCATGCGCTTAGCAGTTTTCGCGTTAGCGAGACTTAGTGGTGCAAAGCATCTGCGCTGGGGTGAATGCCACTCAGAGAAACACATGGACTAACGAACTCCTACACTTTTATATTAACTCTCATACCCCTTCCATAGTTGGGAATACTACTGTGGCCTCAGATTTAGAGTGAAAACAAATAACCCACTTCAAAAATAAACTGCCCTAGGAAGTGTCTTTGAAATTTTTTTTAATGCCAAATTAAAAAAACGTATGTGAATGTAAATAATTTTCCCTGCAATGAGTGCAGTACAAACATCCCAGTGTTTTGCTAGTACCTGAGAGCTGGAATATAAAACGGTCTACAAACAATAGCAAATCTGACAGGTCTGTTTAATTTCTCTTCCTCCTCCATCTCCCCCCAGTGTAAATTAATAAATATTAATGAAAAAGAGAAGCAATAACACTTATCTATTAATTTTTCTCCTTTTATTTTCTGATCATGCTTAATTCAAAAGTGTTTTGGTGTTACATTTAGTCATATATGTGGTTGTTTGAGCCTTTTATTACCCATGATTCATTCTGCATATCAGCATAAAGTGGTGCTCATGCTTTCGGTCTATATCTGTTCCATGATGCTCAGTTATCTGTCTGCCCTTGAGCTATCGGTAGGTATGGATTTGCATGTACACTGTTCTCCTATGACAATAGTATGCCAGGAATGACCGGTCTGGTATTACCTGGTCAGGTGAGGTTCCATTCAAATAATGTACATGCCACCAAAACAATTCAGATCAAAGGTCTGTCTTTCAACAGAATTAAAATGCAAGGACTTCTAAAGCAATTTTAGCAGTTGGCTTTACAAATGAACTTATGTCAGCTGCTCTGTATGATGACTGACTAAATTACTTATATATCTAATCTTATCTAGCTATCTGTCTGTCTGTTTTTCAGCATTTCAGTACCCATCACCGTATTATCTAGGCGCCACCATAAGATTAAGAAGCTCTGCAGTGACATTCTCAACATGGTCTGTTCAAAGGTCATTAGCAGAGCCTTTCATACTGGAAAAGATTGGAGGAGAGTATGGAAGCGAGCTGCAGAAGGAGAGAAAAAGGAAAAGGTGGCGGTAAGCTGTTGGAGCCATTTTGGTTGTGCGCAGCCTGTGTGGCTTGCTTAGCTGCTACAGAAGTATAGCAGCCTCCTGTCAGCTGCCTTTATTCTGCTACAGGGACTAGAGTACTTGCACACTATTGTCACCTCAGAGCGTCATCTGTGCCTGTGCTTTCTCCAGATGCTGTTTACGTGCTTGGTCTTCATGATTTCTGTGTATTCCTGCCTCAGAGCAGGACCTTTCTCTCACAAATTTCTAGTAGAGAGTAAGCACTGCAACTCAGGGAAACACCTTCTCCAAGCTAATATATTAGTCAAAATTTTATTTTTAGCTTAATGTGCAAATCCTACAAACTCTTTGTGTTTGAAGAAGTAAAAAAAGGGTGTTTTTCAAAGTACCCAAAGTTACACAGGACCTACGGAATCAGGGAAGATGATTTTATCCCATGAGGCCCAATCCAGCTCCCACTGAAGTCTGTTGCTGTAGTGTCTCTGATTGCCATAAGCACGAGCTGAGGGCAGCCTGGGAAACTTGCATTATGGAAAGGTGGCACTGGCCATACTGTGTTCACTGACACAGTCTGTTGCTACTGTTTCAAGAAGTATACTGGTAAGTGAAAAATTTACCAAAGCTCTTTTTTTCACTGCTGCAATTAGGAACCTGGTTCGGTCCTGAGGAGGCCAATGACAGTATGCTGACATGTTGCTCAAACCCCCGGAGGTCTTTTGTACTCCTTTTGGTACAAAAACACTAGGGGATTTACACTCGGGAAAAAATAGGTGGTTCCAAAGCGAGAAGGAAAGAGCCAAAGTTGGAAGCTAACCACAATACGTGGGTGTAAGCGATTACCAAAGGCTTCCAGTAACTCTGCTATCATCAGAGACTGGCTTTATGGGTATGGCCTCAAGAAGTTTCCCTCCACTTAATTAAAGAGGCAGATAAGTATCTAGGTGGAGTGTGCAGATAGGTTCTGAATGAGTTATCCACTAAGGCTGGTTCGCTGCACCTATTGTTAAAGCCAAAATATAATATCAGATTAATGCATTATATTTGCCTATTATAGCACTATGTCATCATTATATGACATGTTATAATTAAAGCCCTGCGTTAGAAACAAAACTATTTGGCTTGGGATAAGTTGCCTTTATGACTTCTGTGGTTATGATTTCCTCCTTTTCTTAACCCCTTAAAACTGCATAATATAGCTATTTGTAACTGTATAAAGAAAGTTTCAAGTTTCAGATTCTAATCTCAGGTAATTCAATGTAAATAAAGTCAAAATCTGGCACATAGTCTTTTCCTGCGCCTGAATATTTCCTAATAGAGGGAAATCCACATTGTTTGGGTCAAAGGAGTCACAAAGATGGGCATTAGATTAAATGAGAGCACTGCCAGTTGTCATTCAGCTGTCCACATCAGTTCCGGATTTTGTACAATTCCCCATTACTTTTTCAGAAGAAGAAGCCACTCAGCATAATTTCAGTCTTCTTTTTCCTTCCTGGAACTACATGAGGAAAAATTGGTTATTAGACTAGTTTCTGGACCTAGCTCTCGGGAAACCATGCTCACAAATGCAAATCTGCAAAATGGGTGTGTGATTGCATGCCTAACTTGGAGATACGATTAAGATTACAGTTTGGGTAACTGACTATGCTAATACACTTAATTAGTGATTTGCATATGCAAGCTTTTAAATTTCAGTAATTGGTGATTCATGCAGTTAAGTGCAAACCTTAGCCTTGCTGTCAGATTTAGACAGACAGAGTACGCCAGCAGTACCCCTCTCCCCCACACTAAACGCACAGAGCAAGTGTTGTCACCAGTCAAGGAGTAATTTCACAAAAATAGCCAGGCCTTGTCTGTTTGAGAAGCAAACGTTGCAGGGCGGTGAATCTTCCTGCTGTTTGTTGGTAGCAGCTTTTATTGTTTAATATTTTGCAATGCTCTTATATAAATCTAATTGATGTCTTTTGTATTAGTAACTGAACTGTGTATTTGTTTGGTTTGGAGATGACCACCATAATGAGGGTTAATGATGAGAGGCCAGTTGCCAATAGCTAGGGGTGACATCCCACTGTCTTAGTCAATCAGGTGGTGAGAGTTTATTCTGTTGCTGCAATCCTGGTAACTCAATAGTTTGCTTCCTAATTCGTGGACGACCTTTCACCTAGACTTGGACAGAGCTGGATTTGGCCGTGGTAACTTGCTTGTGCAGTTTCAGGGCTTAAGTGCACCAGGAACTATTTTGTTATTTCTGTTTCACTTCGATCTTGGAAATGTGCGTTCTCTTCATGGGGGCAATTTCTCCCACGCAGGAAGGCCCTAAGCGTAAGTGCCAGATGTCTCAGATCATCAGTCTGGGATACATACAGAATTCTAGTTTATATAGCTTACTGGAGACACGTTTTTAGCATTTCATCTAAAATAATAAAATTCCTAAAGTGAAAAGTAAAAAAGTAGTAATATACAAACAGGTAAATTTTTTTTCCTATAAAAGCTATTTCAGCAGCTTTTGCCAATGGTACCCAGGCCATTGCTGAAGGGGAAATTTCCCTCTATGGCTGCTTACTCACACAAGTAAGTCACTAAACCTGATCCCACTGGGGCTGCTCCTGTTCACACAGAATCAGTGCCTGCGACGGGATGACTCAGAGGGTAAAATGGGATGTAATGGGCCACACATGGGCATTCCAGAAGAGTGTGTTCTCTCCCGTGCTAATTAATTTTCTGCTCTGCAAAATACTTAACAATACAAAACACTGCTAATTTATTTTTTCATTAAACATTTCCATCAGCCTCTTAAAGGTGCCTTTATGAACTCCATTCAGTCCTTTTCCATGTTGATTGACGAGTCAGGACTAATTACGTGGACAGTTTATTATCATGGCATGTTGTCCCTGAGCAGTGTGTTATTACATACTTATAAAACTGCGACGATACCCACCAACATCAGGAATTACATACTGCCAAAGGGAAGGGAATTTGAAAGGAAAATGCTGAGGACACAGTGAACTTCTGGGAACACAGAGCTCAGATTCCAGGGGAGAAAGGAGAAGATAGTATCCAACTTTGAGGGTGACTTCAATTACCTTGAGAAGTATGAGGCATGATAAAAATATGGCCCCCGCAGAGGATTTCATCATGAGGGGTAGGCTTCTCTACTCACTGGGTAAAAAAAATTACTTTCTAATAGCATCTGCCTATTTTACATATATAATGAGCCAAACTCTGTGTGGTCATGTTATTGCCTAGGAAGTGTTTGGAGTGAGGGACAGTTGTGCTTCCAGTCATTTTCACCAGAAAACTTTCCCTGCTGAATTCATTCATATATTTATCTTTTCATATAAACTGTCAAGGTCTCTTGAGTCATATTTCACAGTTCTTTAGACAAATAATACCTGACATACCCTTCTCTGTTTTCCCAAATCTGGGAAGTATCCTTCTGCAGATAAAAGAACTGAAGCAAAGAAAGGTGAAGTAACTTGCCCGAGATCCCAAAACAAGTTTGCAGCTATGCTATGCTGGACACAGGATTTAGCTTTCCTTACTCCAGAATCACTAGGTCCTCACTCCTGCCTAATTAATGCAGGGCAGAGTCTCTGCAGCAGATGCTGAAAAGGGACCACCTGGGCTTAATGTTTAGCACCGGACCAGTGCAGGGCCCTCCTGCACCCTGCCATGTCTTACCAGCGTACTCGGCTCTGTAGTGTGGCCAAAGCCCTCCTGAGATCCCTAGCTAATGTTTAATCCATGGGGGGAGGCTGGAGAGAGCACAAATTAGCTGAGAGAGGTGTTTATTTGGAGGTCACATTCACCTCCCTTTTCCCCTCAAGACAAGGTGGTAGGTAGTGGAGGGAAGAATCTGGTACTGCATTTGTAAAGCAACTTATAATAAATGGGCTTTTCTGCCCTAGCTTTGTACCCAAGGGTGGATCTTGACATGCTGTGGATGCAGGAGGCTGAGTCGGTCAGAGTTCCCAGGACACAGGACAGTAAAAGGCAGCATTCCTCACAGGCGAGCTTTATGCAGTATGAAATGTTTTTGACAAGTATAATTAATTTTCCCATTTGTCCGCTTCCTAAAAGACCTTCCACATACCCAAGTGCCAGTGACCAACTCTTCTCAGAATCAAGCCTGTTTTGAAGGAGGTGAGGGTTGCAAAGGTCTGAAATGCTGATATCAGAAATGCTTATTCTGGACCAGCAGAGACTAAATGTTTAAGTGGTGAGAATGGTTCATAAGAAAGGAATATGGAGCTGTTGGGAGATGGTTCTCACCCTCTGAATACAGATAAGGCTGAGGCCTCATGCTTCATGGCAGCATGGCAGCACAGCATACCCATATTTTCACAGACAGAAGCACATGCTGCAAAGATAACTTGTCTTTGAGGAAGAAAACCAACCCTATCATTTCTGGCCTTTATAGTAACCAAGATAACCCTCAGAGTGGGAGCAGTGTGCGAAAAATACAACAATGTCTGCCTCAGTCTGCAGGAACCAAGAAGTAATAGACCCGAGAGGTCCATATTGCCTTCGTCATTATAGGAATCTGTTGATCAGAAGATTAGGAAGGTACTAACTTGAGAACACAGGTACTGCCTTGATTAGCAGTTTCATAGTCTTGTAAAAAGCATCTAATTTTGCGCTCCCAAGTAGGTGGAGCTTTGTTGGCAGGTGGAGCCTAGGAAAAGATTACCACTATTTTATTCTCCCCATCTAATGCTGCCCTGAGTGTTAAAGTGGAGTTAATTGCAGAGCAGAGGGTGCTGCAGGGGACTGCAGACTGCATCCCCCAGCCCTACTCCACGGACAGACAGTCGCTGCTGGAAGAGGGTACGCAAACGTGTTCAGGTGTTTGTCCCTGAGCCGTTCCGTGTTGCAGAATGCTGCCCTGCTCCTGCCCATCTCGGCCAGGGCTGGTACCCTTCAGAGTGCGCTGCTGCCCCCCCGCTACCGCTGTTCTGGGAGTTAAACGTGTTAAAGCAGGATTTTGTCTCTTGCTTTTTAAAAGAGAAACATTTTAGCTTTACCTATCATAGTAAACTGACTCTAATGCCAGTAAAGCATGCCTAATTGGCAGGATTTAGAGACTGATCATTTCAATTTATGCCCAGAACAGGTAGGGCAGCAATGAAAGCCTCTCCTACCCAACCCCACCCCTTCTCACCAATGTGCCTCAACCCTGCCCTGAAGGGACCACCTGGAGGGCTGAGAAGGGAGTTCCCTCCCTCTGCGCAATAAAAAGGCACAGTCCTGTAGTAAATACCAGGTTAAGCTTATGGCTGTTTAATAGTTAGTGTACCTCTGGTAATAAAGCTCTTGCAGGCCTCGTGCTGAAGAGCACCTGCTAGTGAATTAATGAAAAAGCAGGAGGCATTTGCTAAGGTTTTGCCTTTAAGGACTTGGCAGAAAACACTACAGTGGAATTTTCACTTCATGTTACCATGAGGTCAGTGGGAAAATAGTTCATTGCCCCTAGCCTGTCTGTTGGAAACAGTTCCCATCACTGTCACAGCTTGCAATACCCTTCCCAGAAATATGTACTGTTTGGTATCACTTCCTTCTTTTCAGGCCTCTTCACCACATGGAGATCCGCTGCCAAACCCTTTCCAATCCCTCAACCTTGCTCGAGAACTGTATCCCCTACAACCAGGCACAGGACTGTAGTAAAAGAGGTGTGAGTGCATCGTTCCCACCTATTCTGAGTGCCCCGTCCTCCACAAGCTGAAATCCACAGGAGCTAATTCTGGAGAAAGGTGCAATTGGCCAATATTTGTTATTGACAGAGGAAGAACTACCAAGGAGTAGTGGTTTTCCCCTGTAAAGTGAGAGCATCTGTTCATCTAAGTAAAATGTTTTGAGGGAAAAAAAAAAGGCAATCCCTGTACGAATGCCACGTCTCTGTGAGCCTTAGCCTTTAGCTTATGCAATTGTACAACTAAAATAAAAATAACATTTTCCAGTAGCCATTAGTAGTACTCAGATTGCCCAATGCAGGCATCATTGCTTTTCTCAGCATCTGCTTTATCAGTTGTCTTCCAGCCTGTAGAAGTCCATGGTTCTTGGCAGCAGCTCTTGCTGATGTGGAGCAGGTTATTGCTTAAGAATCCTTTGATCAGCAGCCAGGTTCTAACACCATGCTCTGAAACAGTGGCTTTCCAGAACCTGGCCAGCGTACAAACTGGATGGGCTCCTTCAGTACAGTAGGAGGAAATCAGGACTCCTTTTGGCCTGTTTGAGTGCATCTCATTCACCGTCTTTCTGGACATCCAGATTTTCTATCACGTTTTCTTTCCCAGGACTTATGCCCGTGCCACAGCTGCTTCACAGCAGTAATCCAGAGGCCAGACAGCTGCAGCTGAGGCTCTGGAAGGATGTGTTTCAGCAGAGAATTTGGCACATCTGAAACTTTAAAGCTTGTGTTCAGCATTGTTTTGATTCTGCTCAGGTAGAACATACACTCAGGTACTTTGTTGAATTGGACCCAACAACAGCTGTGGGAGCATAGGCAGTATCCCACTTGTCAGATGTGTTGTGGGGTTTTTTTTCCTGGGAAACGCAAAAACGCTGAAGCCACTGTCATCTCCTTTTGTACAGGAAGAGACAGACAAATCAGCCCATGTGCATGGCTAGAACTTTCGAATTTGAAAACACACGAAATGAAAGTGCTCAAAATTTACAAGAGCATGTGCTGTAAAACTGAGCAAGGCTCAAAAATTTTCCCAGAGACACTGTGATCTCAGATCCATGTATATACAGATGCATGTAAATGCATCCATGTAAATACAGATCTATGCATTTGTCATTACTCATGCGAGTAATAATAGTTCCACTGAAATCACTACAGCTACATGTATAAAATGAAGCACATAGGTGAGATCAGGATCTAAATATAATAGGCAAATATACCTGCAACTATGGCAATTGCACTCATAACTAGAGATGCACATATAAGTGCATATAGCTTCTATTACATGTAGGGGCTAACTGATAATCTAAAGATACATGATAAGCTGGTGAAAGAGCAAGGACCAGAAACTGTCTCTTTTGTTTCAAAGCTCAGTATTTATCCCTTGCATCTTAATTTCTGTCAGCGTTCTGTACTCATTAACTCTGCAGCTATGTAATTTGCTTTGAAAGTGGTTAAGGATACTGCACACCCAATAGCTGAAGTCAAACATAAAGGCCTTCTGCCTTCTCTTCTACTCCTTCAGATTTGGGGACTCAAGCCCACAATCAGCGCTATTCTTAACTTTAAGCACAGAAATATTTGCTGCCACCGTGAGTGGTCATCAATAACTCAGCAGCAAGTAAGCAGTGCTGCTCGGAAGTTATCTTTCTTCACTGAGCTGGCACAAAATCTGGCTTGTGTGCTGAAGTTAAGCGTGAGTGGCTTTGGTCCAGCTTGCATTCCTTTAAGCAACCAAACTCCTTGATAATTACTCCTTTTTTTTTTGTAATTCTACTCACCTCATTGTGTCAAGTAACCCCACAGATTTTATTCTGCTCCTTGTACATTTAAATGTTGGGTATGCTGAAGTGTCTTAATAAATTATATTCTAGGTTCATTTTCTGCCCTTTTGTATTTCAAAAAACAATACAGACAGAGTCTCTATTTCACTGTTTCAAATAAGACACCTAGGCTCAGAGGAGTGTGGCAAATCACTGTGAGAAACATCCACCCCTGAGTTATTGTCTAGATGGCAGAGGCTGGGGAAATGAGCAGAACAATGTTTCTGCGCGAGAACCACCGCTGCTCTCCTTCTGCTTCTCCAACCGGCTCCAGGCACTTTCTCTTGTTCTTGTGATTCTCTTCCTGAATTACTTCAGCCAAGTAATTGTTTCATCATGTTGCACAGAAATATTTTCCCATCATGTCACCATGACATTCATTTCTAAAAACAAAGCTCCTCCGCTCGCTTGTAGAAAATATGTCGCAAAACTGTTGTGGACCCAGATCGCAGGTGAGCTAACGGAGGAGGGGAATGCAGCAGATGAGGTGTTAGAGGGATTTTTGCTTTGTGTGAAGGAGACGCTGATTCCTATTACTGTAATTTCTAGACAACATCAATGAGCTACTTACCACAGGCTTAATGAACTGCTGTTGCAATATACTAGCAAACCCAAGGTATTTATAGAAAACAAACAAGCTCTTGCGCTTTGTTTGTGTGGGGATAGGGACCATAGCATCTTGTAGCCCCTATCAAAAATTCAGTTTCTCACGTTGACTGGCATGATGTACAGAGGTGCCTGCGTTCAAGCCCATCAAAACAAGGTCTGCTGACCGAGCCAGCGCTTCTATAGTGTGAGTTCTTAGAGGATTTACTCTGCAAATTGTACAAAATTATGAGACCTAACTAAAACCTCTGATTTAAATACCCTGAATTCTGAGAAAGTGCTTTGACAGCTATGTAATATGCGGTACAGGAATCCCAGAGGCAAGAGAAGATAGGACGGGGCAAGGAGAAAACTGGATATAGATCAAAGTCTTCCTTAGCTGTTAATTAGCTAGAAAATATTAATGGAATCAATTATTATTTGTTATACAAATAATTTTAATAGTGACTATATCAATTCGTGAAAATTTTAAAACAAATGAGGATTAAAGTTGGTGCTGCTCTATGAAATTGTGACAACTACTGGGAAGGTTTGGAACTAAATGTGTCCCTATCGTAAATGCAAATCAATTAGCTTCAGCAGCTATTAACCCGTTTATCCTTGTTTTGAATTCCAGCCCTAGTGTTTTTCAAATCTAACCACCAACATTTCTAGGAGGGGAGGAAAGCCTTTTATTCAAACAAAACATTGGAACAATTTAGCAGGTGGGGAAATGATCACGAAAGGCATTTTGGTTTCCAATAGAGTCTCCAATAGATCGAAGTGAGCAAATGAGAATCAGGGCTGTGCGGAACGTGAGAGCTCTGCCTGAGTAGGGCTCCGAGGCCAGGTGTGCTGGCGTCAAACCCCAGGGGTGGTGCCCCAGGCGGCCGCTGCCAGGATCATCTCAAAGAGAAACTCTCTTGAAATTTCACGTAGTTTTGCATCAGGCTAACACCACACCATAAATTTCACATGATCCTGATGTCAACCCAAGGCTGTATCTAATCTTTTTAGGTGTTTACATACTGACCATAGATTGTGCTCCTCATCTGCCCAGCCTGGCACAAAACAGCCTCAGTTCACGTGAAAGAATCGGGAACCTCAGAAAACCTCAGGATATTATCCAAGTGTAGAGTTTCTACCAAGGTTTAGCTTTATGTTGCAAAGACTAAACTCTCAGACGATGTTTTGGGTCCTACCAAATAGCTAAACAGAACTTCATTCTTTTAATGATTTCACTTGTCTGTTCAGTGAGTATCTCTCAACAGAAAACTAATTCCCTCACATATTTCATGTACAGGTTTGGCCACAGGGTTTTATTTTGACTTTATTGATTGATTAAAAAAAAAGCATTCAGAATTTGAACTGAATTGTTTCCTTGGGAGTAGTTAACTATATTCCTAGTTTTGTTTGGATTTCCTGATTAATGTATTCCAACACACATGCATAGGTTTAAATTTTTCTTCACACTTCACATTCGTGTATGAGGTTTGCCCTAAAATTCTGACTGTTAAGCATTTGTGTGGACTTAAACTCAAAAAAGGCTAACACTTGGGAGAGCGGTAATAAAATCTTTGTTGCATTAGCAATTGGCAGCAAAAAGAGTTAGAACCAAATTCATCATTACCCCCCATCCATCGTATAATCATCTGTATCCAGTGCAAACTGCATGCAGCACCCTGATGTTCCAGTTTGGGGGTGCTTTAGACTCACTTTGTCAGTATGAATGACAGGAAAATGCAAGGCAATGCTTATTGCATCTTAAGCTCTATCACTACAAATAACAAAAGAAGAAGTGTAATTTGGCCTCATAAATTTTTTCTCTTTATTAAAGCAGATATTGAGTTGCATTGACTTTTATTCTGGTCACAGCAAATGAAACATTGCTTGAAAACTAGCTAGTATGAGAGTAACTTCATATTTTTATACACATCCACATCAACGACTGCTGTTCTAGCAATGAAATTGTAAAGATAAACATTGTGCGCAAAGCTTTTTTCAGGTTGTAATTTTGATATCTGAAAGCTATTGCAGAATTTCAATGAGGAAAAGACCATACTGTTATCAAATGTGATCAAGTCTCCCTCCCAATAACCCTTTGGCGCATGTGTGCAATTTGGGTGATTTTATTTTATAGGGAGAAACAATTAGTGGAGAAACAATTAGTAGAGAAACAAGGATAAATTTTCCTGCATCTTCCAAGAGTCAGTAAGGGAAGGCATCAGGAAAAGTGTGGAAGCAACACCACAGTGTCAGAGCTGCACGGGGCTATACATACTTTGGGCAGATAAGCAGAGAGTAACAATTACTATTAATAGATAGAAGAACTGCTAACAAAATTATAATTCTATTTTTAAATATTTTGTTTTAAAATAATACATACAATTGCTTTTGCAGAACTGAGCACAACCGAATTCAAATAGCAAATGATAAAACAGTGCTAGAGGCTTTGGAAAGGGGATGCCAGTGCTAGGGATTGGATCTTACTTATTTCTACGTAGGAAAAAACTGTTATTTTAGTGGTAATGAGAAAGACCTGTATGAATCAGTCAAGGTAATAAATAATTTGAAGGGAAAAAAAAAAGCCCAAACAAAATACTGTTTATAAACTTCCATAAAATTCAAGAGACTACTGTTTTGAATTTGTGCCTTAATTTCCCTGTCTGGTTTGCCTGCATATAGACTGCAAAGTCTTACCATGGGCTGTACTGAGTCGCTTTAGGAAAAGAAGCTGCAGAGACCCTGTCAGAAGACAACCGAGATGGACCAAGTTCTGCTTTCAGTCAACAGAATCTTGTTTGTAATGGGAAACTATATCAATATTTGGAGCTGAGCCACTGTTTGGACAGGGATTTTCCAGTTCTCCCCCTGTGATTAGAAAAGGTATTTGGAGTCTTTTGTCTACTTTAGTGCTTGGGAGTTTTCTCAGATTGATTTCCAACTATTTTTTTCCAGACTATTTTTTTCTAGGAAATGTTTTAATTACAGGGGCTTTTTCATATGCTTGTTTATAAAGCAGGGTATTTCGTGACCTCTATGCATTTAATAGTGCTACAAAACTAAAATGTAAGTTATGTGGGTAATACAAGGTTAAGAATGAAGGATTCGGGAATTCTCTTTCCGACTCTTTCACGGATTCCTTCTGAGACTAGTGTGAAATTGGTGCATTTATGTCATCAGTTTTCCTGTCTGTAACTGCATCTTTCTGACAAAAACTCATTGCTGCACAGGTTTCCTCCTGAACGAGAATTCTGTAATCCTAATTAAGAGATACATTGGAATACAGCAGTAATTTAAACATCATTCTTTACATGGCAGCAACACTGCCCTGGCTTTTCTGAACTGTGGCAGGCAAAGTTTAAGAACAGGGATTAGCTCATTCATACCTGGTAGAGCTCTATCTCCAAAACCAGACTATTATTTAAACAAATATAAATACCTTTAGTACATCTTATCTTTCAATCTACCGTGCCTCCAGCCCCCACAAACTGAACTTTTGTTGGAAGCTTTGTCATTTAGAAAGAAATAAATAAATGTATCCGAGAACATCTTCAGTCCTCCAGCAATTCCACCCTCAGCAGCACTCGGTTCTGACTGCTTGTAGGTTTGGGTAACATTACATGGCCTACAGCACAACAAGAAAATAGGATCTAACGATGTGGATAAGTTTCGTAACTAGAAGAATAGTAGAATAAACAGCCACAGGAGGCTGGAGTAATCATCGTCACGAGGGACAGTCAAGACAAGATCTAACGTCTATCTTGCCTGCAAGAACTTGAGTCATGCTGGTGCAGGAGCTAGCTCACCCTAGAAAATCTATTCTTAGGGTCTCAGAAAAACAACTTAACTGCACTGTACAAATTAAAAAGCAAACAAGGGAAATCTGCATCAGGACTAACACTCCACTGCTTACCACTGCACAGCTCCGAGCAGGAGCCATGGAGGCACTGGGGGAGCCGGGAATGTGTCACACATTTCAGTAAGAGCTCTGGGAGATTCACCCGCAGGAGGCCATCATCGCAAGTGTCAAAAAAAGCAGAACAGTTCTTTCAGGAGAAAACATGCTTTGCTTAAAGAAACACCAGAAAGAAGCAACAAATTGAAGATTTGTCCTTCTGCAATCCACTGCTATTTGTATTGGAATGTATAGCAGTAAATTCAAGTTCACTGTCTTTATACAGAAACCCCCTTCCGCGTTCAGCTGTCCAACAGAGCACAGACGATTAAGGAGTTTCTTTTCTGGGGCACTGGGAATCTGGATCTGGAAACTTAACGCTTAAATTTGGCCTAACAGGAAAATGGAAAATGCTGAGTAAGACCCGATCATTTGCCCAACTCCCTCCACGTAACCAGCTTGAGACTGTTAACTTCTTATAGACCTCGACACAGCAGCATACAGCGGGGGCAGTAACACAACCTGGGGGCCCTGGCAAGGCTGGTTTGTTCCATCAGCAGGCAGAGCCTTAGTTCTACCTAAAACAAAGTTATGGCCTGCTAAAAACTTCCTCCTCTGCCACCCCCCTCCACTTATCCGTTGCTTGCCCCCAGCAAACACACGTGCACACAGAAACAAACACCCCTCATCAGAGAAACTCTATCTACAGTTTTTAGAAGATGTCTCAAGAGAAAAGATGAGTGAGTTGTTCATACGCCTCTCACCTGGCTGGGTTTCATGAGAGCTTCCTGAGCAATGACCGAAATTACTGACATCCAACAGAAATGCTACTTTCTCATGTTTATTCCTGTAAACTACAAACATAAGAAATGCTGAATCATAAGTTAGAAAATAGAAACTCTGTAAAGAAAAAACAAAAAAAACCCCAAAAAACAACAACAGACAAAACAACCAAAACCTCGTTTCAAGCTTCCTCCCTTACTTTTTCTTCCTCCCTCCCGCTTCAGACTTGGTGTTACTTTGCCAAAGATTGGTCATGGTTTGGATAGCACATCTCGCTGTACACGCTCAGAACAGCAAGAATTGCAGGAAAAAAACCCAACACAAACACCTCCTCCCCAAACAACACCCAAGCGGCGGCTAAAGCAAGTGATTAGAGGAAACAAAATGAGGCAACAAGAACTGGCTGAAGCTTCCAGCTCTGCTCTTTGCTGGGTTTCTCTTGGGGTTTTTGTTTTTCGATTTGGGTGGGTTTTTTTCCCTTTCTCTGAGTCACAGAGAAAGCCAACAAAAATCCTGATCCCTGATCACAGCATTGAGCCAGATTCAGCTAGAACTTCAACCCTGCATTTAATCTAACTTTAAACGTGCCTTCAAAATAAAACAAGCTACTTTTTTTTTAACCTAGTCATAAAGTTTATTAAAATTGTTCATTAATGCTTCAAATGTAGCAAGAATGCATAGATCCCAAAATATACATATGTATTTTCTTATAGAAATAGATTATTCTTTATAATAAAAAAAACTGTAGGAACATCTTTAACAGATTACTCAATTCATGACTGACAGTTACACGAGATTGCATCATGTACACAGCATTCCCAGCCATGCTTAAAGGATTGCATCACTTTGCCCTTGCTCTCCTCTCGCTCTTTTAAATAACCCCAGCGCCCAGCAGCCTGCGGAGCCCGCCCGGGGCCGGAGCCCCACCGCGCCGGCCACCGACAGCCCCCGGCCCCCGCTGAGGTCCCCGCGCCGCGGCGGGACCTTCCGCCAACACGTAAATAAAGAAAAAAAAATTTTTTTTCAAAACAAAACCAACCCGACCAACCAACTCTCCCCCCGCGGCCCCCCGGGCTCTCCCTTCGCCTCGGCCCGGGCCGGGGTCGGGGCGGGGGGGGGGCGCAGAGCAGGGCAAGGAGCCGGGGGCTCCGCTAGCCCCGCCGCCCGGCCGGGGGTCAGCAGCGAGGCGAGGAGGCGAGCAGGGGCTCGGGCAGCTGTTTGAACAAGTTCCTGAGGGTGCTCAGCTCCCGGGAGAGCTGCTCCACCTTCTTCTGCAGCCGCTCGTTCTCGGCCGTCAGTTCCAAGACTTTGTGCTGCGTCTCCAGGTTGCGCATTTTCGCTTTGTCGCGGCTCTTGCGCACCGCGATGTTGTTCCTCTCCCGGCGGAGCTTGTACTCGTCGCTGTGCTTGTCCACGCACTTCTTGGGCTTGTTCTTGCCCGCCGCGGGGGCGGAGTAGCCCCCGCCGCCGGCGGCGGACTTGGAGGACTCGGAGGGGTTGGGGGTGCCGGGGGGGCTGGAGGAGGACGAGGTGGACAGGTTCCCGCTGCTGCCGCTCGGCACCGACTGGTAACCCAGGTAGGAGCGCACGGTGCTGCCGTAGGGTGAGGACATGCCCCCCGGTCCCGGCCCGGCTCCCCCTTCTTCCTTACGGGGCCCTTTGCAAGAGTCCAGGGTCTCGAAGACCGGCTCCACTTTGGTTTCCACGATCTGGGGCGGGAAGCAGCCCGGCAGCCCCCCCGGCTTGTGGCTCTGGCTGGCGCAGGGGTGGCTGTGCCGGGCGAGGCTGATGTAGGTGTAGTCGGGCTTCTTGCTCCCGCCGCTGCCTTTATAGTCCTCGGCGAAGAGATCGGAAAGGAAATCTTGGCCGCCGCCGCTGCTGCAGGGAGGCTCAAAGTTGCCCCCTGCTGCTGCTGCGGGAGGAGGCGGCTGCGCCGGCTGCTGGGATGCTAAGGGGTCCAGGTAGGGGCTGAAGTCGATGGCTCTCTCGTGGTCCCCTACGGTGAGCTCGGTCATGGAGCGGCCCCCGGCCGCCCGCGGGTGCAGCTTGTTGAGAGCAGCCAGACAGTCCGCCTCGTAATAGAAATTAGCCACTTCCATGGATTTAAAGGCGGGCGGCTGGATGGGGAGGCATGCTGCGTCCCAGGCCACCAGGCGTTGCATGAAAGCAAAGGGGGATGCGGGGAGGAGAAAACGACGCAGGGGGGCCCCCCCGGCAGAGGATCAAGCTGCCGCCGTCGGGGTTGGGGGGGCGGGGGGGCTCCAGACCCTGCCTCAGTCTCTGGCGCTGGGCACGGCCCCCGGGGCTGCGCTGCCCACCTGGGCTGGATCAGGTCCTGCGGCGCGGCGGGGCTTCACCGCTCCGGCTGCTGCGGCGGGAGCTGGCGCCTCTCCTCCTCCGGACCATCTGGTTCTGGGTCCCGTGTCCTAAAGTCTCTGACTTAGGAAAGTTCCTTTCCTCAGTTATTTATAGGGGCGGTGGATCCCATAGCAACAGGCGCGTCACCGCCTGGCCGCCTGCCACGCTGCACGCTCGGTAACTGCTGGCCCCGGCCCCGGAGGAGGCACCCGGGGCGGGTGCGCCGGTGCGGTGCCCCGCCGAGCCGGCCGCAATAAAACCCGGGCTTTGCTGGGGAGGGAGGGGAGGAGGGAGGGGAGCGGGCTGCGGGGCCCCGCAGGTGCGGGGAGGATCGGGGCTGGCCGCGGCGGGGGCCGGCAGGGATGGCGGCGGGCACCGCTCGGCTCCGGAGAGGACGCGGGACACGCGTGTGCCGGGACCCTCCGAGCCAGCGTGGGCTCCGTCGTTCGCACCCGAGAGCGGGGCTTGGCCTCGGGGCTGGCGGTGCCCTGCGGGGGTGGGCGCAGATCCCGCCTGGGCCCCGTTTTAGCCTTGGGGAAATCAAGGCAGGAGGGATTTTTTCCAAGTCCTTTTGCCAAAGCAGGGGAAAAACTGCAAATAGAAGACAGATCCCGTTATTCTCCGTCCAGTGCTTGACTAAGTAAATCCCACTGGCAGGCAGAACTGTCCGGACGGACGTGCACAGAACGACTTTGCAGCGGCGAGTGGAGAGCCGAGCGGAGCTGGAGCAGGGCATGGTGCTGCTCCGGCCTTCCTTCTCGCTGCTGCAAGCAGCCAGGGAGTCGAGCAAACCCAGATCTCCCCTCCCCATCTCTTCACGCAGGGATGGTGGCCTTAAAGTTTGTCTTGGTGTATTTACTTTACATGATATGGTGCAACTGTCAGGGTACACAAGTGATAGGAAATCTGTGTGCTGAAACCAAAGGGGTAACATTCAGATTCAGAAGGAAAGTGAGATACGTGCATAGAAACATGGAATCCAAATGGTTTTTGGAATTGTGGGCTAAGTTTGGGAAGGAAGACTGAATCTTGATGTCCGTTTTAATTAAAGACACCCACCTTGGGAATCAAACTTATATTTTCACTCTCTTACTCCCACATTTACCTGTCTACAAGCTGGTGATTCATCTCCAGAATAAAGGACATTAATTTAAAACAAAACATATAATTAAAGGAAGTAGGAGTGTCCTTCACCTCAGTAAAGAAGACCTAGCACTGCAGGGAAAATGACACTGCCTCTTAGAATAATGTGAAGCAATCCTGCGGTGTGGGAAATATTGTAACGTTAAGCCAGAGGAACAGGTATTGCATTATACGATTCAAACAGTCAACTGTTCATAATGTTCAAACCTCAGAACTTTGAAAAGAGGAAGAATTCAAGAATCAGTCAGTGGATCATCGGACTTTTTCTGTCTTTTTTTTTTTTCGTTTGCTTTTTCTTTTCACGTTTTAAAAGGATTTTTTCTTTCCATAACAAAAGTACCCCAACAGGTTTTCAGGCTTCAAATATTTCTAGTTCCATCTTTATCTACCAAGTTAATCTTTGGTGAATGCACCAGAGATTAAATTGGAGCTGGGCCTGGCCAGAGAGCTGGGGCTGGAGGTTGTAGTTGGAGCCCATACCTTCATAAATACAAACATCTGTATTGGGTGCAAATACTGGCAAGTTGCAGTGAGCCAGGGCTTGTTCTTCTGGCTGTTTACTCCCTCATTCTGCGTCTTTATCCTGCATTCTCATCTGGCAGTTACATCCAGCGGCTGCCCTAACTGGCCCTTGCAACTGAACCCTTGAAAATCGGTCTCATGTTCTTCCTACCTCCAAAACATCTCCGAGACCCACAAGCAGAAGGTTTCCTGCCCAAAATGCATGGCTGGTCTTTCTTGGCGTTACCCCGACGGGTCTCCAGCTTGCCACGGCCGTTGGCTACAACCAAACGCTAAAAGTGGTTGGTAAATTTTCTGGGCAATTTTTCAAGATATTTTTGGAGATCTAAATTTGCCCTCTTCAAATTTCTGACCTCTTCTCTGCTGCTCTGCAGCAGAAAGTTGTACTCTGCCTGGGCCGATCTTCCCTAACAAAATAAAATGCCTGTGCAACTGTCATGTGAAAGAGATTATATCAGGGACGGTGTGGCCCACACCTCCTTTCCAGGGCAGTGCTGAGTAATCCCATAGTCACCGAGATCACACGTCAGCCAGGGTGGTAATTGAGGTTGGGTGCCCAGCTTGTCCCCTCCTTCCCTTCTCCCCCCTCACCTCCCTGCTGTACCTGGATCTCTTTAAACTTCCTCCAGCTCACCTCAAATCCCAAGATCCACTCTCAAGGAGCCGACGTCCGTTCTCACCTTCTCATGGGAATCTTGTTGGCGGGACTAACCACTTATCCAAAACCCCGGCATTTGGCAAGCAGGTTTTGAGCTAACTCTGGTCTCTTTTAAATTGTTTTGGCACTTGTCATAACAAATGCATAACCCCAGAAATGGGGTTTTTGAAATGGGAACAGGTGCAGAGCGAGACTCGCACCACAGAGGACTGGGTGGAGGTCTGGGCACACCGAGCTCTGTCCCTGCAAGTGCCATGGCTTGGCCTGAACAGATGTGCAGAGGCTGCTAATAATCGTCCTGGAAAACCTCCTTAGAGAGATGCTGTAGACAGGAAAAGAGATGCAGACATTCCTGGTGAAGGGATCCGAGCGTTGGTCTCACTCTGTGAAACACCTGAGGGCAGCAGCTCTTCCGCAGCGTGTCTCCCAACAGCAATTTTCAGCAGAAAGGCAGCACTTCTGTGAAAAGCGTCTTCTTTCTAGTGATTTCATGATTTTTTTCAGAACTAGTCAGCTGATGAAGGAGACAGCATAACTCACAAATTACTTAGTAAGAACATCAACAGTTTTGAGCAGAAAAAAAAAGAAAAATTCTGATGCAACAGAGTACCGATTCCTCTACATTCATATGTGAAACAGTATAGGTACTGGGAGGGTAACAGACAGATACCAGAGCAGTGAAAAGGCGGGGGGAAGAATCCCATCCTCACTGCTAATTTCTCTCATGAATTAAATTCTGCTCTGCAGTTTCCCTTTTGTACTGTAGAAGCCAGAACTTTCCAGCTCCAGGCTCAGACCTACAATAAAGCATTGCAGAGTCTTTTTCTTCCTGGAGATTGTCTTCTTTTCCATGGTTTCTTGCAAGCTCTCAGTTCATGCGCTCCAGGTCTACAGCAGCTGTCCCTGGAAGCACACCAGCTTTGGGGAGATGCTGTCAGTTTAATGGCGACCGCTCAAACACTGAAGTGTTTCTAAGTAGGTCTGTGGACTGAGGATCATACTCTAGGAAAAGGCTGTCTGTAATTTCTGATGTTTCTTGCTGACGACTTATCTCATGTGTTATTTGCCTTGCAGTAGCTCTTGGCAGATCAGTAAGATCAGAGCTGCAACACGCTAAACCCTGTGTGAACACAGCTACTCCCCCATCGACCTGCAGTCTAAAGCAACATAGAGGGGCAAAGAAGAAAAAGTTAATGCCAGAAGCTGCCAGTTGCATCAATGAAGAAGATGCTGTAGGTGGTATGTTGGAGGTGAGCCGAGAGGAGAATGTGGGGGGTTCCAGAGCAGAGCAGTATCCATGCAAGCAGGCAGACTGGGAGAGAGCACAGGGGTGGTGTGGGAAGGTCTCTGGGGGGTAGGAGGGGACCTTGCCTGAAAGACTGACTTAAGTGGAGCAATGTTGCAATAAAGGCTGCAAAAGGAGAAGTAAAATTGAAATTTATTTCTGAGCATATTGTGTGCTCTGTTTTTTCTTCTTGCTAACCCCAGGTCCTTCTTTATATAGCCGCACACCTTACGCCAACAACAGCTCATCTGTTGTACCTGGCGGAGGCCAGATTTCAGTCTACTGCTTTCCACTTACCCTTCTCCGCTATGAAAAAAACCAGGATTTATGAAATGTCAGACAGGGACAATGTCTCAACTCGGAGAGAGGTTGGCTCTCCTTCCATCTCCCCCCAGCTCATAGACCAGGCTCGAGACTTTGCCTCATTTTAACATAAAAACCGATTGCCACATGCTTCCCTCTCTTCTGAAACTGCAGCTGCGGTGCCCTGCCTTGCAGTCCCCGGTGGCAGGGAGCTCCCCAGGCGGTGGCAGGCCATGTCTCCTGGCCTCCTTTGGTTCTTTTGTTACAGACCAGAGTCCTCCCCCTCCCTAAGGGCTCCCTCACCCCTTGTTCCCATGTGACATGGTGATGCTTGGGTATTTGTTGGTCTTCTGCTGATTTTTCTTGCTCACCTCTGACCTAGCATGCTTGGCCTTTGCAGTGCTGCGTTGCTCAATCCCGGCTTTATCTACATGTTGCTCTTTGCCCTACCGAGTGCTGCAGAGACGACACCTGGAGATTGGCACCGCTACCTCCAGCCGGTGGGACAACATGAGCGAAATACCTTCCCCTACCAGACTGAAAATTTTCCAGAGCAAATTGGAGGTCAGAGCACCCACTCTGGGGCTCAACGAAAGAAAGAAAAGGAGGGAGAGCCAGGGTGCACACAAATGCCCGTGGAAGGGAACAGTGACAAAGCAGAAGCTACAGCCTATGTTGCAGAGAAAGTCCATGCTGAAGCCATTTGTTTGGCAAAAGTGGGCTGCCTTTCTGAGCAGGGACAGTGAGAGTTGACTTTGTGTTATATGAATAGCCTGTTTCCTTGTATTCCAAAAAAAAAAAAAATGGCAGAGAAGTTGCTGTCCGCTAACTTTCCAGAAGTTCTCCATAGTTGTCTGACATTTCCTAGGTGATCATAGTCTCCTACTTTGTTACAGATCACGTATTAATGCTTTTTTTCTAGCATGTCCAAGCTTTAGAAAGATGCCTTTAGAGGCAACAGGAATCCTATCCTTCCCGGATACCCTGCCAAGTGTCAGAAGTTCCCAGTAACAGAACTTGGTGATTCATTTAAGAAATGTCTAAAAGAGGAGAACTGTTCTCAGGTCCAGAGGCTGCAGGCCAGGTAGCTGGAGCCCCATGGCGTCCATTGCCAGGAGCAACATACCCTGAGGGAAGTCTCATGGAGAGTGATGGAAGAGTGGGCCTAAGTGAAGAATTAAAAGCTTTTTCTTCATTAAAAGCATGAAAGGTCTGTGTCCTAGACGGTACAAACACTTTTATTTCATCTGCTATCATCTCGTGTCGAGCACCACGGAGAAAGTGGGGCTGCCAGGGAATCAGTTAGGACTTGGTGGTGGTGAGTGCTGGCACCCAAGAACGGCCCCTGGGCTGGTCCGTGTCAGCTGGCAGCTGGCCTGGGTGGCCCGGGTACCAGGTGGGGATAGCCACAGTGCACCGTCCTCCGCATACCTCGCTTCGTGGTCCCTGTCATCTCCCTATCTTTGCATTTCTGGCTTTGGATGGGAGCCGTAGGAGTGGCTATTCCAGCTCTCCCACCCACTGACAGTTTCCCATGCCAGGGAGTCCAGCGAGGGAGCTGCAGCCGGTTTCTGCTCCCGCCGTGCCCCGTGGCTCGGGAAGAGACGGGAGTTGCGCAAGGGAGGGCAGCAGGGGGAGCGGTGAGCCCGGGCTGCTCTGCGGGGGCGGGCGGCCTCGGTGGGCAGCTCTCAGGTACGGGGGGGGGTGCGGGGAGGCGGATGGAGGAGTCCGGCTGGTGAGAGTTCGCAGGGTGGAAGAGCAGCCGGGGCTGCGCCAGCTGAAACCGCTGTCACCGTGTAACGCCGGAGGGAGGGCCGGCCCCCTCCTCCCCCGCCGCTCTTGCACACACCGCCGGGGCCGCGGCGGCCGAGGGGGGCGGGGGGGACAAAGGAGCAGGCGATGAGCGTTGTGAGGAACGCGGAACGCCTCGTTGTTCGGGAGGTGGCTGTGACAGCCCGGTGGCGAGCGGGCCGCGCAGCTGGAAGCGCGGCGGGTTGTCCGGTGGGCGCCGCCGCCCCGCGCCCCGGCCCCGCCTCAGGCGAAGCTCGGCGCTGCCGGGGGGCCCGGGGAGGTTTGGCACGGAGCGCCCGGCGGGACCGCGGAGCCCGGCCCGCCCCGGCACCCCCGGCCCCGCCCCGCCCCGCCCCGCCGGGGCAGCGCCGCCGTCACCGGGCTTGGAGCGCCACCTAGCGGCGCCAGCGGGGCCGGTGCGTCCCCGGTACCGGGCACCCCCGGAGGCGCGTCGGGCCGCCCCGCTCAAGGTCCGTTTCCTCGGGGGGAAGGCGGAGGGGGGGGGCCCGAGCCGCGCGGCGGCGGGAGCTCTCGGCGCCCGGGGGAACGGACGGGGTGCCCGGTACCGGCGGGGGGGGCTCACGGCCGGGGTAGCCAAGGACGGCGGGGACCTGTCACAAACACGGCGTGGGGGTGGCGATCTGCTGCCCCCAAATGCGCTGGCTGGGGGTTTCGCGCTTTCCAAGGCCCTCCATGGAATAGGACCTGTCACAGCCCGGTGTGGCCCTCGTCTTCTTCAAAGAGCAGAAGGTTTTCCTGCAGAATTACCCTCTTAATATCTTAATATCCCATAATATCTGTTACTGGGAACTTCTGACACTTGTCAGGGTATCCCTTTCCTATCCGGGAAGGATAGGATTCCTATTCCCTTGATGGAGCCTTCAAAAGCTTGGATATGCTAGAAAAAAAGCATTAATACATGATGTGGAAAAAATTCATCAAAGTAGGAGACTATAATTCCCTAGGAAATGTCAGACAACTATGGAGAACTTCAGGAAAGTTAGTGGACAGCATTATCACTCTGTTTATTATCATTGTTAGAGTGTCAGCAGCCTTGTCCTACCCGTACCAGGTCACTCACCACTAGGTTGCCTGATTCACTCACCAGTAGCTTGCCTTCACTTTTAAGGTGGTGTTTCTAAAAGCCATCTCACTCATGCCATGCTAAATCCTCATGGCTCCACCTGTCTTGGGATGTGGTGGTACCATGGCTGTACCCGAAACTCTGGGAGTTTCACCAGTCTATGAACTAATTTACCATTTCTCCCTCCTCCCCCAGATCATGACAGAGAAAAAAAGGAACGTTCTTCAGATGTGTCCCAAGCGTTGATTTATCTCTAGGAAAGGACAAACCCCCTCCTCGATGGTCTTCTGTCTTGTCACATTGAGGTGAGACTAGAAGGGCCTTCAAAGCACCTTTTTCCTTTTGCAAGGTTTGTCTTTTGGCAGCTGCACTGACGTTATTACAGAAAGATGTAGCTTTATTCCAGCTGATACCAACTGTTTTCCAAGAGAATTTTATAACCCATCCAAAGCCAAACCTTGTTAGCGATTTGCTGCTGGTCTCATGCTGACAGCCCCTTTGCTTTGACAAAACGCAATGATGAACAGATGTTGAAGGTATCTTGGGAAACATTCCCAAGAACCGTACCTCAGTTAAAACAATTTATATCTTTCCTCTAACTCACACATTCATAATGGGGACATCTGGTCACGTATCTCAAAACGCATTGAAAGGTGCCATGTCCTACTGAACTGCCGTGAATTCATTCGCGTTGACACCATTTCTGTGCTGACATTATTGAGGTCTCTGTGACCCCGAGGGGATCTTAGCAGAGCCCTGAGCACCAAAGCAGCCTGACCTCACAGATGTCTGACGGAAACATCGGCATCCCACAATGCCAGAACGTTCCCATCACTCAGTCTAAACACAGCACGGTCCAACAAACTGAGGCACCCCAAGGTAATGCCTTTTGAGTGGCTTATTACCCAATTAACAGAAAACAGAAAAATGCCCCCTCAGATAAATACCACCTTCTGCACCAGCAGCAAATCGTTATTGTTTATAGTTTCCAGAATTTTTGACATATATAGAGATATATATGTAACTCTTCAGCCCAGGACTCATTGAATTCCTGAGCCATTTTTTCATTAAGAACCGCTAATTTGAGACACGATTCCAGCTAATTATTAATCAATTTGTGATCCCCCAGAAAGCAGGGCAGCCTCCAGGAGGCACACAGCTCGCCTTTTGGCCTCCTGCAGAAACATGGTGATTTCAAGGGCACCGCGAAGTGACAGCCCTCGGGCAGCCCTTGACTGCCGGCTTGGCCGAGTTTGGGGAAATTCCTGGGTGGTTCGGTACAAATGGGATTTCCCTGCCGGTCCCCCGGGGCAAGGCAGCCCCCGTGTCGGGGGGGGAGGGTCTGCCCCCCGGGTGGGTGCGATGGCAGCTGTCGGGGTGGGCACAGCCGCAGGGCGCTGCTGTCGCTGTGTCCGTGCCGTGGAGGCACAGGGAGGCCTTTCGTTCCCCAGGGCGGGTGATACTCGAACCTCCGGATTAAACAGGCGTCTGGTTTGGTGTCCCACCCTCTGCGAATGCGTCAGATTTTGATGTTAAGTGGAATCTATTTAATTGGTTGAAACACTTCTTATCTTAGAGCTAGTTTCTTTGATATTCAAATAAATCTGTTGCAGGAATTATTTTTTTATAGACATGATGTAGTACTTAAATATTGCTAGAGTGGAGTTTTAATTTTTCTATCTTTTTTCCGTGCTGAACTGTATTTATTTGGGACCCGGAGCACGCCGGCGAGTGGCTCCAACCCCGCCTGTTGAGGGACAGGGGCTGAATTACCCAACAAAGGCACCGAAAATCATTTTATCGGCACCGTTACGGCCTTGGCGTGTCACAGGAGCCTCGCGACACCCAATTAGCGCCGTTCGCCTAACGACGGCCGGCGGCACCGGCTCCGCGCCGCCAGGGGGCGCGCAAGGCACGGCCGGCGGGGGCGGCACTGACGGGACCCGCCCGGCCCCGGTCCCGCACCGGCGCGCGCCGCGCCCTCCCCGGGCCCCGCCAGCGCCGCCGCTCGCTCCCGCCGCGGCGTCTCCATCTGCGCCTCCGACGCTGCCGCCACCCCATTGGCTGCGCTGCGCCGGGCAGCGCTGCCCATTGGCCCGGCGGCAGAGCGGCGGCGGCGGCGATAGGCGAGGGGCGTGGCCGAGGGCGTGGCCGGCCGCGCCCGCCCTCCCCCACCGCCGCCGCCGCCGCAGCTTCGCGGCCCGGCCCCATTTCCCGATGCTGCCGCGGGCCGCAGCGCTGGCGCCGGGCTCCTCGGCGGGGCCTGGGCGCCGCTCGCCGCCGCCCGCCGGCCTGGAGGAGGAGGAGCCGCGGGGCCGGGCCATGGCCAGCGGCGGCGCCGAGAGCGTCCCGCGGCGGGCGGAGGCGGCGGGGCCGCAGGCGGAGGCCGCGGAAGAACCGGAGGGCGGCAGCCGGCGGTGGGGAGCGCAGCACGCCGGGGCCCGCGAGCTGGCCGAGCTCTATTCCCCAGGTGAGGGCGGCGGCGGGCAGCGCCCCGTTGGGCCGGGCGGGGGGGTGGGTGTGATTCCCCAAGGGCCCCGGCTTCCCTCGGGGCCAGGCTCCCCTCGCCACCGGCCGCCCTGAGGCAGTGCGGCCTCAGAGAGCCCCGGGGAAGCGGAAGGGACTGGGCCGGGCCCTGCTGGGCGCCGGGCGAGGCGGCCCCGTGTCCGTTGGCGGGGGGATGCCACATGCCGGCGGCCCCGCGTCTGCCTGCTGCCGCCCTCACCTCGGCCTGGGCAGCGCTGGCGAGCGTGGCGAGCTAAAGCGGGCCTAAGAAAGGGGCCTAGACCACAATTGGGCGGCTCACTGCGTTTGTGGTACCGTCGAGGGCCCTTCTGGTGGCCCCCGGTGTCCCGGAGAGGGTTTGTGGAGCCGGTGGCTGCCCCTCGCTGCATGCGGTGGGGGGGACGCTCTTGGTGCAGCCGCCCAGCGATGGTGGGTTCAGTCCTGCCTTGCGTTTGACACTTCTCACACACTGGGACTTGATGAACACGCACAGCACCCCACTCTTAAGGCAAACTTTTGAGAGGTTATGAAAGCGCTGTTAGGTTAGATGGTCAGCTTATGAAAAGGTGCCAGTATGGGGCTAGTGTCTCAACTGCAGACCTGTGCTCTGGCTGCTGGGGTGGAGGTGTTCAAACTAGAACCTGCCCAGAATCCTCTTCCCTTTAATAACAATCAAACAAAAAGTTAACCTTTCCATCCAAAAACAGATGTATACATTTGGTTCTAAGCAAGGTAACAGCAGCAGCTTTCGCTTCAGAATATTTATTCAGTGAACTATTCCGAGATACCCCAGAAAAGAGTGGAGGGATATTTGGATTTTTGTTTTGGTCTTGTCTTCCTGAAGCTTGCTATTTGTCAGAGCTCAATGAAGTGACTGCAGCTGTTCAATTATGCTATGGAAATAACTGCAAACTCCTTATAATAAAAAGTAATTTGTTTTTAGCTCACGGTGTGAGCAATGCTAGGTGTTCTTGCCATGTCCAGGGAATTCGTTCACAGGTGAAGGATTAGGAAAGGGAAGACATCTTTTCAGCATCTTGCAATTTCCAGCAGGTCAGCTGAACAGCTTAGCTTGCACATTCAAGGTAATTACTGGAAAAGCGGGTGTTCTTGCTTGCACAGAGGCAAGTATGATAAGAAAAGACAGGCATTCGTTAGTTTGTCTGTCTTCTAGACTGTTCAGGGCAAGTCTGCCCATTTCAGCTTGTACTGGTCACCTCTTCCTTGCCTTGAGAGAAACTGGTGTGTGATGTCTTTCAGCTGGCCTAGATATGCATCTCTGATCCAGGCAGTGACCGATTCCTGTGCTTCACAGAAAAACAATCACTAACTTTACTGCACTGTGCTCTTGCTCATAGGAAAACAATTTCCCCCCAGACAACGTGCCACCCTTATCTTTAGCTGTAGATGGAAGTTCCTGGAAAGACTGTAAAGTAGTATATGTATAGTGGTATTTATCAGCAGTGAGCTGTGATAATGTATTAGATGTGCCTTTTTTTTCTGGCATTACATAAATAACTTATATAAACAACGTCAGAATATGTGTTGCAGTGGAAATGTGATGTTGAACTACTGAATTCTTAAGAACAGGGATTACATATAATTGTGCAGAGTGAATGTGACTCTGGAGTATTTCCATGGTTTCTTTAAGCAGATACTGTGTGGCTCTGGCACCTTATTCCTTCATGCGGGGCGTAATTTTAAATTTGAGTGCTCTTTAAACACAAGTTACCGGTGCTGACTCTGCTCCTTCGACTGATTCACCTTCCCCGTCTGTCCAGAGCTAGGGCCGCATTCTGGACTCTGATGTCTCCGGACAGTCACCTCGGGATCCCTGTGTTCAGAGTGCAGTGGTGTTTGCCTGGACTGAACTCATGGGACTTGCTAGCAAGGAGCCGAGTGTTTCCCTGCAGTCAGCTAATTATTCCATGAGGATCTACCCACTTAGCTCCTCTAATCAGGGTGTGGTTTTCTTATGCAGGAAGTGAGTGTTAATTAACTCTTCCTTTTATTACTCCAGGGATCTCTTTATAGAATCTCCCACACTGTGACCTGATGCTGTCTTGAAATATACTTGTTCTTGGGTCTTAATTTAATTCTGCAATTTTCTTCTCTATTAATTTATATACTCGTGGCCTTTCTAGAACAAAACTCTGAACTGTAAAAGTTTTTGTTCACAGTTTAAGATATTGCATTGTAGGCACATTGGAGATAATACTCAGCCTCCTTTGATGTTTCTAGTTTCTTTTTCGTTGTATAGTTGAGAAGAAGGACTTGATTCAGCATTTAGGAGGAGAAATTTGACCAGACAGTAGGTCAACACAGAGGATCAGTAGGCAAGAAGCTCCTCTCCTGAACACGTGCCAGACATGGGAGTGTTGCCTCTGCTGCTGTGAGAGGATGTGCACCTCACACGTAGTCGTTACTGATTGCTCCCCTGCATGTTGAATTGCCTCAAACTCGAGTGGTGCAAAGTCTATGAGGCCGCGGGAGGGAGTGCGGAATGGACTGTGGTGTTACCTGCTCTGGGAAGCCACAGGCAGGAGGCAGCCGTGCTGACTGGCCCCCTAAAATTGGTGCAGAGTGACCTGGCTGCTCCTGAGCATGTTGAGAGCTAACTACAGCCAGGGCACTTCTGGGCCAAGGTGGCAGCTCAGATCTTCATGGATTTAGGCATTATAAGTCTGTTTCTGATGCTTTAATCCTTATGGGTCTTGCATTGAGCGTTTCCTCTCCCGCAACGTCAGTGCCGTGTGAGGATCTAGCAGTGATTAGTGGCAGACTTTCTGCTGCTAATCTGAATAGTCAAAGTGTTACCATACACTGTCTGTTCTCTTTTTATAGGCAATAAATGAGGTTTTTGTAGAGGTACAAAGTAGTACAGCAAGGTACAAGAGAGAATTGGTGCAGTTCTTTCTCTTCGCTTGTTCTGTCTCTTGCCATCTCAGAACGGCTGAGAGGTCACAGCCTTCTGCCAGGGAGCAGACAGGCAAAGACAAGACTGCAAGAGTTAAATAAGCTGGCTTAAAAAGTGTACTTGCAATGTTAGGAAAGCAATTCTAGGACCATCAAAATACGGGATGATGCTTTTTCCTGTTAGTACAACAGCTTTACGTACAAGCTCTGAGATTTTAAATATTACAGATCATAAGGTGATTTAACTCCAGGGCATCTGAGGCCAGAAATTTGTTCCCAGATTCAGCCATAGCAGCAACACTGAATGCTGAATGAAATGCAAATTTGAAAAAAGATGTGATGCGGAGGAACGTTATGCCAGCAACCGCAGGGAAAAGGAAAGTAGGACAATGGCAGATGATGTCTGATTTGTCCCTGTTATTTGGGCAAGGGCAGAGGGAAGGGGTTAGTAGTAGCTCGGGGAAGAGGAATGTCATTTAACAAAATATGCACACCTCCCATGGAAAAATAAGTTTCTGTTTCGGTTCCCTGTCAGACAAATGCGGTGAGTCATCCAGGCAGTAGAATAGTCTGTCTGTATTATTTCAGACTTCAAAATGTCCTCTCAGATAAAAGTAAAACATGCTTTTTTTTCCTCTTTTTCCAACAGGAAAGAGACTACAAGAATGGATCTCTGTCATCTTATGCTTCTCTCTGATCTGTTTCA
The DNA here is from genome assembly GCF_028500815.1 of Rissa tridactyla. Lineage (NCBI taxonomy): Eukaryota > Metazoa > Chordata > Aves > Charadriiformes > Laridae > Rissa > Rissa tridactyla. The sequence goes on from NC_071477.1 coordinate 9,262,982, forward strand.
ATTTTTACAATCTTCTCTTCTACTTGCGACTGGAACACACCCCCTCTGTTATTTTTGGGATATGTAAGTAGGAACTGTTCACTGGCGTGAACAAGGCAAGACTGTCTGTTGTAATGCTGGGCATAAATGTGTAATCTTTTAGGCTTGACTTACTATTGGAAAGGGAGAAGGACGTTTGCGCAGGTGCGATTGTAGTGCCTCTGAAACAGAGACATCTGCAAAAATTGCTACTGCTTTCTGTCTTTCATTTCAGTGGCTTCTCAATATATCAAGGGTGAAATTTTTAATGTAGCTGTTTGTTTGGTGTTCTTATGTAGTCATTGCAAGTGTAACAGTTATTGAGAGGGCAAACAGCTGTCAAGACTGTTGAGTTGGAAACAAAATACATTGATTGACAAAAATATTTACAAGAACTTTTGAAAAAGCAGAAGCCCAAGAGAAATCTTATAAAAGATGTTGCAGGCATCAAACTAGCTTGATTTCTGAGGACTGATAACTGAAAATGAGTATTTTGGAGTATTGTGCTTTCATGTCGGGATGTGAAGTTTGTGCTTTATCCTGAATCAGACTTTATTTCCATCAATATAAGAAAAGTTGCAGCTTTCTTCTGGTAATAAATGTGACTCTTGTTCTCTTACTACTTCGATTGGAAGCGTAGGCAAACAAGCTGTCTCATATCTTTGCCTTAAATGTCTAGAGGTGCTTAGGTTGGCTAGTTGTTGGCAGTACAGAGCTAGCTGGTCTAGATGCAGTGTGAGTTGGTGATTTCACTTTTTCAGTGAAGGAAAGGAAGAACTAGTAAAGGATTCTGGTTGATGCTGTACGGCTTTACTGATAGAATCAGGAATTGCATGGAATTAACTCAAGAAAAAACTTGTCTCAACATAAGCTGGGTGTGAAAAGACTCCACAACATGCATTACATCATTCAAAGCCTAAACCTGCGTACAACTTATCATACGACAACAAGTTACTTAATGCTCAGAGCGGAAAATATCAGTGTTTACATGAGCTTTGTGTTATTAGAACAGCGTTGAAATTCTGTTGCACAGAAACTCTTGGGAGCGAGCAGAAGAGAGGGCAGTGGAGCAGGCTGAGCGGAAGCAGGTGGGCATCTGTGGCTGACTCAGTCTGTCGGCATTATCTGGGCAGCAAACCTTAGTGGTAGCTGTATGGTCATGTACGTATGGGAGGGGACGTGGGAAAAGGAGGGAGAATTAAATTTAGAAATCGGAAGAGTCAGCTCTGCAGTGCATGCCTTTCGTAACTTTCTGGTAAACTTCTAATATGGGATGAGGGAGGGAAGAGAGTAGTAACTAAGCATTTCACCAGTCTTCTGCTGTACTTGCAGTGCATATTGAATGCACTATTAACTTCTTGTGTTGGGTGTGTATAAATGTCTACGTATTTTTATATGAATTGCCTTGTTAACTGAAAGGAGAACAAATGGTGTCATTCATAAGGACATCATATAAGATACCTACAGGTGTTCAGCTTCCAGGCTTTATAGTAAAAGTAACTTTTCTATAAACTGTGTGAGTTGTTGTATGTTTTAGAAGAGAACGGTACTTGTTCGCAATCACTGTTGTATATCGCTAATGATTTAACAAAGCAAAACAAAACAACAGCAGATTCAAACAGTGATATGTGATAGGTGCTATGAATTTTTGCCAAAACTGAGAAGTGGTAATTCCTGATGCCTGTTTAAAGGTTATTGCCTTTGTGTGGGGGCTAAGGGAAAGCAGTGTCCTCCCACCATGAAACATTAGGCCCAGCTCACTCAGCCTAATTTAGTCTTGCCTACACTCTAAGTTGATGAGGTGGAGGCATTGGGAGGGATGGAGAACATCATGGCCTGAGTACTGCTCCGTAATGATGAGGACAGATGTAGACGAGAGAATCAGTAATGATGGTTAACCTGCAGTGCAATCTGTTTGCAACTGGCTTTCATCTCAAAGTTAATATTGATAAAAGCTTGAGTTCTCTGATATTCTGGTTACCAGTTTAACTGATAAAGCAGCCAATTCACTGATAATATTATTTAAGTAGTAGTGAATGATTAAAGTAGCAGAATCTGGATTCTGTGTAAATAAAGTAGTGCGGAAATAACTGATAGTGGTTACAAAAATGAGTGCAATAAAATAAGTGCTGCATGCTATCTTGTTTTGCTGCCTTCCTTCAATACATTATTTCTCCAGGTAAAGTGTGAATGATGTCTATAATTCACAGGTTTTATTAAGTTTTGTGAAACTCATCTCCATAAACGTCCTGATTCCAAAGTATCGCATGCGATATAATGGGTGAGATAGGGAATGTTGAGTCACAGACATCATTAGATGGGTTCCTTTTGAGAGCTTTCTTGAAGCTTGGATTGGAACAGTGACCTTTGAGTTGAGATCACAAAATAAACATTCTGCTAATGAAGACATAGCTGTAGATCAAGTTCACATTAGGTCTTTGGAAATCTGAAAATGATCAGTGATCCAGGGCACAGACCTGTTCATTAAGATACATTTTTGGCCCCCCCCATGTACTCTTACATAAATATGTATTTTCTTTTAAGAAATAGGGAGTAGATTGAACTTTCTGCATCATTTCACCTAGCCTAAGTCCTATATCTATAATTAAGGCTGTGTTATATCTTCTTTTTTCATGCCTTTAAAGGCACACATAGTTGTAATGTGGGTAATACTGTAAATATCTTAATCTAGAAGCTCTTGTGGGGAAAAAAAATAAATCTGATCCTCCCCTTACTGGCAGTCCGAAAGCACTCACTTCCTTGTATGATGTGAGCAGGCAGTCTGCTGAGACGTGAGCTCACGTGGCGTGCTGTCGTTCGCTGTGCTGAATCACCTACGGGTACGTGCTGCGGAGCGAGGGAAGAACTGTGAGCCAAGAGCTTCATGGCATTGTTTTAGAATAGCTTTTGAACCGGGTTGTGTTCTGCTGACTAAAGGTGATCTTACAGGAAAGGAAGGGGCATGTGCATCTCCTGTCTTCCAGGCTGGTTTAGCAGAGACGAGACAATTCCCTTCCCTTCCTGACTGTCAAAAAAAAAAAAAAAAAGAAAACAGAGAGTGGGCAGAGTGTGGATTTATTTTGTTGTTGTTTCTATGTTACATCCAGTCATGCCCTATTCTGAGTATCTTCAGCTGCTGAGGAGCTATGAAAATTTTCCTCTTCGTGCGAGCTGACGTGCAAGATTTGAATTTGGTATTTTATTTGCATGCTCACATGCACACGGTTAACTCTGGGGCAGCCTTGGTTAGGACGGCTGGGTGTGAGGCAGGTGTAATAACCCATTTTTTTCAGCTGCAGTGGGACACCATCCTGGCAGTGCTGCAGAACCAGAGCTGCCTCTGCCGCTGAAACAGCAGCTCAGTAGCGCTGGGGACTAGGCTGGCATAGGTATTCCTTGTGTGATAAGCAGAAAAGCCTCACCAGAACACGTCAGGTTAGGCTTGAAAGCTCTTGCACCTTCAGGTGAGTTTGTGGTATCCAGCCTATTATTCAATATGTGTGAGTTGTGTATATATAGCATATATTAATAGCATCTAGATAAAAAGTTTGGCACCACAGATTCTGGCTTTCATTTTGCCCTCCCTCCTTATGGCTTTTTGTAGGGTTTTAAAACCTTTTTGCCAAATTGGTTGACTTGTTACTGACATTTGACTTGTATCTGCAGCCACACTTGTTCTTAATAGATACTGTTTATTGCAGTCTTTAAAAATGTAGCTAAGTTTGTGTTGTAACCTGTCTCTGTTCATAAGCACTGTCCCTTGTAGCGCACATGTCTGTAGAAACGTCTTGTGACACAAGGCAAGATACAATTAATCATTGCTGTCTTGAGAGATGAGGAACTAATTTGTTTTAAACCCCTTGGAGGTACGCGTTTCATTATTGCAGAAGTTGTGGGTGAGCCAGAGGGAGCGCGCCGAAAGAAATCGCTTTGTCCGCTTTCAAAATAGAAACTTGTTCTGATCAAGGCCCAGAAAACCTTTTTGTTTGAAGCTCGAGCAGCTCTGCAGGGCTGCGCTGGGTCAGCCGCATTGCAGAGCCGGGCGGGGGGTGTGTAATGTGTGTGAGAGCTTTGGCACACGCCGGAGTAAAAGCACTCTGGAGACCCCAACACGTTATGAAATGGACCACTGTGCACGTGGATCCACGGCTCCAAAGTCCTGCTGCCTTACAGCAAGAGACAGAACTGTAACGGTGTCACTTCACTTTCGGTTTACTTTGTATGTTAAAATGAGTTTCCACTTGAAATTTTGATATAAAAGGCCCCTGAAATTGCACCAGGGAAACCTCAGTTAACAAAGGAAAATTATCTTTTACTTCAGTGTTGGTCCAAATAAGCCAAATCTTTGTCATCTGCTGTCTCACCCCACCTCAAGTAACTATCAGTTACTTCATAGCCGTAGGTAACTTTATGTTTTCCATCCTGAAATGTATCATCTCTGAAAAGCGGAGACTCCACAAGTTGTGATTAAATAGACAAAACTTTGATTCTACACTTTGTTGCACTTTGTATGGCACAAATACAATTGCATTACACTAAGACAGTCTGTATTACATCTTCTGTTGATCCATTTTGTAGCAGCAGGTGTGTGTGTGTTCGCAGTAGTAGGGGTGTGTGTGTTCTGCCCTAGGAGCTCCGGGCCATTCCAGCACCAAAGGATCCTGGAGGCTGCTGGGCTTGACAGTGGAGTTATGGAGTGCAATTGCTGGTTTGCGCTCAGGCAGGTGAGGGGTAACAGTCTCAAACTGAAGGAGGGTAGATTTAGATTGGATATCAGGAAGAAATTGTTTACTGTGAGGGTGGTGAGGCGCTGGAACAGGTTACCCAGAGAAGCTGTGGCTGCCCCATCCCTGGAGGGGTTCAAGGCCAGGCTGGATGAGGCTTTGAGCAGCCTGGTCTGGTGGGGGGTGTCCCTGCCCATGGCAGGGGGGTTGGAACTAAGTGATCTTAAAGGTCTCTTCCAACCCAAAGCATTCTGTGATTCTATGTTGATATTATCTCTTCTTCGTGTATCTTGGATAGGGGATGAACTCGGGCAGCTGATCTCAGGCAGGGCGGGTGGCGGCTGTACCCTCCCTCCCTGCCTGAGACTGCTCGCCCCGCTGGTGGAGGGAGGCTGGTGGCACGGCCCCTTCTCTGCATTCCCACTTGTGTGCACAGCGGACGTGCTGTTGCTCCATCCGGGACAAAGAAAGCTCTGTGTGCTTGCCGAGTTGTCAGGGGCTTTCTTAAAGTTGCAAGGGACTTTGGCTCAAGGATTTCATAACTATAGGTCTTAGTGGCCCCGATTCACTCTGAAACGCACGCTGGAGTGTTGCCCTAACGAAGGAGTAGATTATAGTGAATGGTGACAGTGGTCTGCTTCGGTGAAAGAGTGTAGGCCTCGAACAGAACCAGCATTACGGCTGCTTATGTCCCGCACCAGGCAGATGTTCAGGTATGGGGGCTCCTCCGGATGCCAACCTGCACGCACAAAGCTGCCCGGCATTCCCGAGAGCTGAGCTCACCCTGCTTGATTCCTGGGAGTGTT